>NC_041219.1:80239761-80272885 GCF_002837175.3 Physeter macrocephalus | reverse complement strand
GCGACGGGAGAGGCCACAACAGTGAGAGGCCCGCGTACCGCCAAAAAAAAAAAAAAAAAAAAAAAACAATGGATGTTCCTGATGGATGTTCTCCCAGATGGTTTCAGCCACCTCCAGGGAGGAGGCGGAACAGGAGGTCACCCCAACCCATTCAGTTAACGGCCCGGTGGGTGTCACCAGGGAGGAGAAAGGAAGGAAAGCCATGGAACTCTCTGTGGTGTCTCGCTTTCACACCTTGGAAGATGGCTAAGCACCAAAAGGTGGAGGAGGCAGAGTGTCAAGATGGCACGATGAACACAGGCTGAGAACAGAGCACACACATGCAAGGCCTTCTCCCATCATGCAGCCTTGCACGCTCTGGTTCCCAGGCCCTGTCCGTGGCTAATGAAGGGATGTGACCAATTGGGGGCTGCTAACTGGGGTCTCAAGGGCCACATCCAGCCGACAGACAGGTTGGCATTTTAAAAGTTGTGCCCACAAGGTATTTCTTTAGAAGGTGAATTTGTAGTTGCCCATATTGAAAAACCGGGGACATCCCTGGTGGTGCAGTGGTTAAGAGTCCGCCTGCTGGGCTTCCCTGGTGGCGCAGTGGTTGCGCGTCTGCCTGCCGATGCAGGGGAACCGGGTTCGCGCCCCAGTCCGGGAAGATCCCACATGCCGCGGAACGGCTAGGCCCGTGAGCCATGGCCGCTGAGCCTGTGCGTCCGGAGCCTGTGCTCCGCAACGGGAGAGGCCACAACAGTGAGAGGCCCGCGTACCACAAAAAAAAAAAAAAAAAAAAAAGAGTCCGCCTGCCAATGCAGGGGACATGGGTTCGAGCCCTGGTCCGGGAAGATCCCACATGCCGTGGAGCAGCTAAGCCTGTGCACCACAACTACTGAGCCTGTGCTCTAGAGCACGCAAGCCACAACTACTGAGCCCGTGTGCCACAACTACTGAGACCGTGTGCCACAACTACTGAAGCCTGTACGCCTAGAGCCCATGCTCCACAAAAGAGAAACCACAATGAGAAGCCCGCACACCGCAATGAAGAGTAGCCCCCGCTCGCCACAACTAGAGAAAGCCCGCACGCAGCAATGAAGACCCAATGCAGCCATTAATTAATTAATTAATTAATTAATTAAAAGAAAAACTGGGATATTTATCTTAAAAATCTTAGTTTTCCCATTTCTCTTGGAAAATAATACCTTCAGCAACACCTGTCACACTCTTGGGCAACAACGATCAGAGACGGGGCATTTCCTCGCTAGCTCACCCCAGACCTCACTGTCCACTTCTGCCATTAAGTCACCAGCCTGGCCCCAAAGGCACTGGATTCTGCAACCCTGTAATCAGATCTCTGCGACTTCATAAGTAAACCAAGAAAGTTATTACATACGTAGTACATCTTGATTGAAATAATTACTTTAAAATATTGTGTAGCCAAGAGGGATAAAGCAAGAAGACTAGGGCATGGCTTCTACCCCCTGGGAGCCTATAGTCATCTACACAGTAGAGACACCTTCCTATAAATAACTGAGTTGTTCCGACTGATGCTATACCCAAGATATATGTCACAAGAGACCTGAAAATGCAGAGGAGGAGACAATTCTGCAAAAGAAGAGTCATGGACAGCGTCACAGCTGAGGTGGCACCTGAGCTCAGCCTCATGGAATAAAGGAGGAAATCAAGAATCAGAGAAAAAGGCAAGACCCTCCAGGCATAGGAATAACCTCTGAAAACAGAGTGATGTGAACTTTATAAAGAGGGGTGGGTGTGACTTAAGTGTAGGCTTGGCGAGGGATCTACATCAGAACTAGACCATGAACTTCTATAGGAACTTTATCCTATAGAGCCTAGGACCCATGGGAAGAATCTAAGATGCTTTAAAGAAGGATCTGATATGATAAAAACTGTTTAGGAAAATAACAGTAGTGGCCTGATGGAGGATGGATTACAGAGGAAAAATGACAAAAGTGAAGAGCGTCACTTTTGTCACACAAAAGAGTGTCACAAAAGTGTCACTTTTATAACAGTCCAGGTGACAAAGAGGGCATGAATCAAGCAGTGGCTCTGGGTGGAAGCGAACAGAAGGTTGCACGCAGCAATGAAGACCCAATGCAGCCATTAATTAATTAATTAATTAATTAATTAAAAGAAAAACTGGGATATTTATCTTAAAAATCTTAGTTTTCCCATTTCTCTTGGAAAATAATACCTTCAGCAACACCTGTCACACTCTTGGGCAACAACGATCAGAGACGGGGCATTTCCTCGCTAGCTCACCCCAGACCTCACTGTCCACTTCTGCCATTAAGTCACCAGCCTGGCCCCAAAGGCACTGGATTCTGCAACCCTGTAATCAGATCTCTGCGACTTCATAAGTAAACCAAGAAAGTTATTACATACGTAGTACATCTTGATTGAAATAATTACTTTAAAATATTGTGTAGCCAAGAGGGATAAAGCAAGAAGACTAGGGCATGGCTTCTACCCCCTGGGAGCCTATAGTCATCTACACAGTAGAGACACCTTCCTATAAATAACTGAGTTGTTCCGACTGATGCTATACCCAAGATATATGTCACAAGAGACCTGAAAATGCAGAGGAGGAGACAATTCTGCAAAAGAAGAGTCATGGACAGCGTCACAGCTGAGGTGGCACCTGAGCTCAGCCTCATGGAATAAAGGAGGAAATCAAGAATCAGAGAAAAAGGCAAGACCCTCCAGGCATAGGAATAACCTCTGAAAACAGAGTGATGTGAACTTTATAAAGAGGGGTGGGTGTGACTTAAGTGTAGGCTTGGCGAGGGATCTACATCAGAACTAGACCATGAACTTCTATAGGAACTTTATCCTATAGAGCCTAGGACCCATGGGAAGAATCTAAGATGCTTTAAAGAAGGATCTGATATGATAAAAACTGTTTAGGAAAATAACAGTAGTGGCCTGATGGAGGATGGATTACAGAGGAAAAATGACAAAAGTGAAGAGCGTCACTTTTGTCACACAAAAGAGTGTCACAAAAGTGTCACTTTTATAACAGTCCAGGTGACAAAGAGGGCATGAATCAAGCAGTGGCTCTGGGTGGAAGCGAACAGAAGGTTTCAGAGGAGGTGAAAGAACTGAGAATTCCTAGTTAAGACCTGCTGGACACGGGTAGTGGAGGAGAGAGGAGCAGAGAGGATGCTGCTCAGGTGTCCACTGGCAGGATAAGCAAATGAAGTACTCCAATTACGAAGGGAGATGAGAAGGTGAAACAAGGCTTGGGGTGGGGAGGTCTGGAGGAGATAATGAAATTGGTTTTAGGAGAGTGAACAGAAAGTTCTTGGTACCAGCAATTACAAAGGCAGTGGCAGCCCACTTCAGCTTAACTAGGGGTTGGCAAACTATGGCTTGTGGGTGAAATTCGGGCCACTGCTTGGTTTTGTATGGCCCGCAAGCCGAGAACGTTAATTACATTTTTAAGCAGTTGGAAAGAAAAAAAATCAAAAGAATATTATGTTACATGTGAAAATTACATGAAATTCACATTTCCATGTCCATAAATAAAGTTTTATTGGAACACAGCCACATTCATTCATTTATGTATTGTTTATTGTGGGCCTCCAGGTACAATGGCAGTTAGTAGTTTCCACAGAGACTGTCTGCCCGCCAAGCCTAGAGTATGTACTACCTATACCTTTACAGAAAATGTGCTGAGCCCTGAAATAAACTATTAGACTGAATGCTCTGAAATTGTTTTTATAGGTCAAAAACAGTCCAATACTGACAATTTCATATCACTACACATAATATATAAGTGAAGCAAAGAGAGAGATGTAGGTTTGGATAGAATTTAATGTGCATCTTGTTACTCAGAACGTTAGCTTTGGATATACTTCGCTGCTAGCATTTGGGGGCCATCGTTAGCTCCTAGCTCTCTCACCAATGTAATTAGATAACTGAAGATTAAAAAACGAACACTATCAATCAAAAGAAGATATAGTATTGTCCCAAAGATATCCCTACATAAATATCAATGCTTTCTTCTTCACATTGGCTGTTTAGAAATGAACTTTTAATATAGTAAAGGTAAAAACCAGAAAGCTGCCATTGGGCACTTCCTTTCAATTAGTCTCTGGGTCCTCTTAGCAAAACCATTGATAACACCAAAGACCAACTGCCACATTTAAATCAGGAAGTCTGCACTCTGTCAGATGCTAGAGCAATTCCCATACAAGGCCACAGTGCAGCTCTGTGGAGGTCAAGTGAAATCAAAATAAAGGCCTACCTAAAAAGGATTTCGAGTTTGGAAGTTTTGCATTAAGTAGAGCAGAAAAATAACTTTTTTGCGGGTTTAGAACAATGCTACTTGCACATAGCTGTTAGCTCCTATTGGCAATTAAAAAAAAAAAAAGCAACGTGCTTGAGGCCACTACATTGCTAAAGATAAGGTTTTATTTATTTATTTGACCAGATGTATCAGTACTATCAGCAATGTTAGAGAAATGTATTTTTCAAGACAAACTGAAAGTCGATTTGAAGCATGTAACCTAAAAAAAGTGCACTTTCAAAAGCCAGAAACTAATGAAATGAAACCAAAAGATAAAAGGACGCTAATCTCAACAGACATCAAATAAAATACATAAATTTTTAATCAACAGTTTCCTGAAAAACCCAGATACCATCTTGGTTTTTCCCTTGCTCTGGGATAAAGAAAGTTCTGGGCCATCTAGGGCTCTGATATTTTCCTTTTTAACCTTAAAGCAACACAAGACGAATAATTTTATACAGAAGAGGACTGTTTGGTGGTAAGAACACTCTATATTGGGATTTCTGAGCTCCTGCTTTAGAAAAGATCTTTAAAAATGTGCTCTGTCCTTCACTGGAGAGGTGAAGGCCACTCATCCACTTTCTTCAAACACGACGGCTGTGCCCCTAAACACACAACAGAGCAGGATGCACCTGGTGGGGTGCAGGCAAGCAGATTTCTGCTGGAAATTTGGGAGGCAGTTGGGTAAAGCCCTTAAGAGCAGAGAGACTCTGGAACCAGATTCCCCAGGTCTAAAGGCTGGGTCAGCCAGAAAGTAGCGGCAGGACTTTCAGAAAGCTACTTTATCTCTCTGTGTGTCTGTTTCTTATCAGTAAGACAGGGACCAAACCTGTCTCTCTGTAATACCCGCCCCTTGGTCCTTATTCCTGAGATAGGGAGGGCAAATATTTGGTGGCAGTTCTTCTGTGCTCCTGGAGGCCTCTCTCAGATGCACATCCAGTTCCGCCAGCTGCCTCATCACGGCTCCTACAAGACCGGCCATGTGATACCCCTGCGCTCTGCTTCCTCAAGGAACAGGGTACGGAGGGCTTGGCCCACAGGTACCCGATCCAGGTCTCTGGTAATTAAATATGACACCAGGTCAACTCCTTCCTTCAACAAGACCGGCCATGCGATACCCCTGCGCTCTGCTTCCTCAAGGAACAGGGTACGGAGGGCTTGGCCCACGGGTACCCGATCCAGGTCTCTGGTAATTAAATATGACACCAGGTCAACTCCTTCCTTCAAGCCACCTTTGCTTAGCTTAGCCCCAGACCCAAGAGGGGCTAGAGTCGGGAAGAGACGAACATATTCCCAGGCACACAGTTCACCCGGTACCCACACTGCAGATGAGAAACAGGGGAGAGGCGTGTTGCTTCAGCAGAAACCAACAGAGAGACGTGGAGCCTCAATTCAGACTCACTTAGCTGAGTTACAGCCCAGGGTGGGTCGGGATTTTAGACGTGAATTTTCATAGAGTTCAGCTAAGCTAGTTTTCAGAAAGACACGACTTTTGGATCAGACGGTGACCTTCCGACTTCGCCACCTGATGTGTCATAAAAATAACTGAATGATAGCAGTTAACATGAATAGGGCACCTGCTGTATACCAGGCACCACGCGACACACTTCACGTGCTTTTCTCTCGCATCTACGAAACAGAACCCTCACAGGGTACTTGTCTGACTGTTGGAAAACAGAAGCGTTTAAAGTGCTTTCCATCTAACAACTGAGTGAATGTTTGTAACCCTAAACACTAGAGAGGTGTGTCATGATCCTCATTTTATTGACCCCACCAGTATCACACAGAAGAAGATTCAGTTAAACGTCCTAGATGAGCCATTCTGGCATTTTCTCAGAGTCACTGAGGTTTTAAACGATGTCTTGTGTTCACACAAGCGATGCTCTTGTAATTAGTTGCACAACGGCCTATAAATAGAACACAGGTATTGCAAGAAGGAATTGTGACATGTCATATGGTTTCAGGACTCCAACATTTTTTTTTTCTGAGCAAGTACATTATTACTACAAATGTACGTTAAGAACAATAATTAATTTTCCCCTCATCACTTCAGTCGTTGTCTTTAAAAAACACATTTATTTTAACTAAAAAAAATCTGCTTTGGAAAATCTTCACCCTTGTGTTAACTAACCTGTAGAGAAACTGTTTTGTTTCCGGATTAAAGCCTGAACAACAACAAAATAGTCCTTTGAACGCTGATTTTTATCTGATCCAACATTTCTACCTTTGTGCCCAGACTCATGACAAAGCTCAGTTAACAAACCAAGACTCCCTAATTTATAAGGAAAAGAACATGCTAGTTTAACCCTTGAGGCCCTAGAAGGGCCAAATCTGGGTTCCATTTTAGGAAAACTGATCTCCCCACCCTCAAAAAGCTAGAAAGTACCACGAGACTTTGCTATGGCCTTGAAGGAGACAAACGCGCTGACAAGAACGTCAACTGTTTAAAACTGGATACCCAATACCACCCCATTATTTCAATTAGTTAAAGATAGATATGCTTCCTAATGCTGGATGTTGATTTTGGTTGTTTTCCCACATCTCAAGTCACACAGCAGGGAGTAGGCACTCAATAAGTCAGTTGAATGAAAAAAGGAACTCATATTCTCTCCATAACATCAATGGGGGCGCTAGAATAATGAATGAGTTCTAAGCCTGCCTATTTGTTTCTAAAAGCTTAAAATATTTTTACGGGGGGTGGGGGGGGGATGGACGACTTCCCTGGCGGTCCAGTGGTTATTAACGGATTCCGCATTTTCAATGCCGAGGGCATGGCTTTGATCCCTGTTGGGGAAATAAGATACCGCAAGCTGCAGGGCACAGCCAAAAAATATATATATGTTTTCTTCATGAGGGTGTCCCCTCACATCAATTCAAGGAAAATAAATCTATGTTCCAAAGAAAAAAATTATTTACTTATGAGTGCTCATGAGAGCAAGACATGTAAAGTGAGCCCCAAACATCTCCAGCAGAGAAGTGGTTGATAAACCAGAGCACCTAGGGCACCTCTAGGTAGAATCTTAGTCTGAGCTCTACTGCTGGGCTCCCCTCATAACCAAGTGACTGCTGTGATGAGAAAATCTTTTGAGAAAACAACGTTTGCTTTTCTGAGTTGCTGCCTAAGCATTTTACAGTACGGTAACCCTGCTCACATCCAGTCTGGACATTCAGACGAGGATTGAGTTTAGGATGGCCGTCGTAAGTTCCCACTTTGCTTGTCCCAGGGCAGTTTTGAAATTAACCACTTAAGAGTTAAGCCCAAGGAAAGTGGATATACGAGTGGATATATATGTATATGCGTAACTGATTCACTGTGTTGTATACCGGAAACTAACACAACATTGTAAATCAACTCCACCCCAATAAAAATGTTTCAAACATTCAGTTCCTCCACCCCAACCACTTTATATGAGTACAGCTGGCCCTCCTTATCTGCGGATGTGAAACCTACAAATATTGAGGGTAGGCTGTATTCACTGTACAACGTCATTTTACATCAGGGACTTGAGCATCCACAGAGCTTGGAATCCGTGGGGGGTCCTGGAACAAATCCCCCAAGGATATCCAGGGGGGACTGTCATAGATGCTTGCTACCTTGCTCTATCTCCTGCTTGCTGCTGACCTGGGACAGAGAGCTGCCCTTCCCCCAGCTCATGGCATCCCCTTCGATTCTGGAATCTGTAAATTACTAACCTTGTGACTGTACTTCCTTTGTATGGGTGTATTAAAACTGTGTCTTCCATCAAAACGACCCGTGAGTTTCACTTCCCCAAAATGGGAGCTGGATGCTGAGGCAGCCACTGGCCACCCCCGTGTGGATGGCTTTTGCCACCTCCTTCAGCTGGTCACAATCTGCATATTCTTTTTTTAATTTATTTATTTATTTATTTATTTATTTATTTATTTATTTATTTATTTATTTTTGGCTGCTTTGGGCCTTCGTTGCTGTGCGTGGCTCTCTCTAGTTGCGGTGAGCAGGGTCTACTCTTCGTTGCGATGCACGGACTTCTCACTGCGGTGGCTTCTCTTGTTGCGGAGCACGGGCTCTAGGCACGCGGGCTTCAGCAGTTGCAGCACGTGGGCTCAGTAGCTGTGGCTCGTGGGCTCTAGAGAGCAGGCTCAGTCGTTGTGGTGCACACAGGCTTAGCTGCTCCGAGGTACGTGGGATCTTCCTGCACCAGGGAAGCCCAATCTGCATATTCTTAAATCAGCACCCTAGCTGGGCTTCTCAGCTCACTCGCTCTGTTAACAAAGCCAGGCTACACCAAGGTGGCCTTGGCCAGGATGGCCGAGCAGGAGGGAGAT
Source organism: Physeter macrocephalus (assembly GCF_002837175.3). Classification (NCBI taxonomy): domain Eukaryota; kingdom Metazoa; phylum Chordata; class Mammalia; order Artiodactyla; family Physeteridae; genus Physeter; species Physeter macrocephalus. The sequence continues at coordinate 80,264,286 of NC_041219.1, read as the reverse complement.
TCCAGAGGCCCAAGGGGGAGCCGGAAGCAGCAGAAAGGCAATTCTGACACTATCAGAAGCTGCTCAGCAATGCAATGAGTTACCCCAGAAAGCAGGAATCCCCTTCACTGGAAACGCTGATCACCGTTCAGAGGTACTCTGAGGTTGATCACCTTTCAGAGGTACTCCGAGGATCTCTGCTTGAAAGGGAATTTCTAAGAATCCTTTTCTACTGTTGAGTCTGTATCTGTCCCTGTCCCCACCTCCAGTTAATGGGAAGTCTTAAACTGCTTTCTGAGCCAAAATTAATTTATTATGGAACATGGTTTACAGGCATTCTAAGATAATCCTCTGATATCTAGTAAACCATATTTGACATACAGCAAGTCTCTATACAATAGGAGTGTGATTATCTCAAACTTCCTCTCTCCACTAGCCCTTATGTGGGGATGAGCAAGTGAGTCTCAAAGGCTGCTGTTCCCTGGGACTCCCATTTGGTTTTTTTTTTTCCTACCAAGCTTGCTCTGGGAGATCTCTATTCCCAAGGCTCCCCTGAAGATGGAAAACGGTAAAGCACTGCCATATTCATATCTACAGTACTGATCTCTGGGGTGTCTGACGTGCATTTCTGAATGCCTTCAGGACACCTGCATCTGCATCTTGCATACATTCAAGCTGACCAAACCTGCATGAATTTTCTCCTCCTTTCTGCTGTCTACCTCTGTCTCAAATACCATCCTTGTGGTGTTCCTGTCTTAGTGGACCAAGAATTCCGAAGAATGTCCCTGTCCTCCTAGCTTCTTACTCTCACCCACATCTAGTCCCTCAGCCTGTAGATTCTACCTCACAGCTATGACTTAGATCCCCCAACTCCCATGCCTGATTCAGGCGCTCATAGCATACTCTGGGCACCACTGCAGAAACCTCCCAACCGGTTGGCCCTCCCCCAATAATTCCTGTAGAGCATGCCAAGACTTACAGTTCTCAACCATGAACATGGCCGTGTCTCTCCCATGCTCCAGGTCCTTCAAATGGACTCTGAAGATTTCAGGGTAAAATATAAACTCCTTAGTTTGCCCCACAAGGGTCTTCATGGTCTGGCCCCATCCATATCCTCAGCTTTCCCATCTGCTCTCCTCACGTCTCATTCTCAGTCATAAAAGCCATCCGGTGGCTTACAGAAAGCAGTGCTGCTGCATGCCACAATTTCCTCCCACATGCCTTTTCCTCCACCTGGAATGATCTATCTTCCTTTTGCCTGAAAAATCCTCACCCCATCCCCGGCCTTCAACACTCAGTTTAAGGACCACATCACCCTAAGGCTGCTTCACATGCATTTCTTTATTGTAGTTCTTAAACACTGCAATGTAGCCATTAAGTAGTGCAGTGGTTAAAACGAAGGAAATTACCAGAAACTCGGGCTAGTTTCCTAGCTCTGCCACTTACTAGTTGTGTGACTTGGGTAAGTTAATTAACCCTCCTAAAACTCAGTTTCTCTAACTATAAAATTGGGCTACTTTGAGGACTTGAGAGAATGAATAAATGTAAAGTGCTTGGCAAAGACCTGGCAGAGACATGTTTTCCCTGTCCAGACCCACTTTCTTCTAGACATTGTCTTTCCTTCCTACCCTCCTCCATCCCCCTCATAGAATTGTTCCCTGGCCACACATGATTGGTCTAGGGATGGCCACTTGACTGTAGGTGAGCCAATTAGGGCCCTTCCATGAAAAATGAAAGAAAAAAGGTAGAGGAGATAGAGCGAAGAGAGACAGAGACAGAGACAGAGACAGAGAGAGAGAGAGAGAGAGAGAGAGAGAGAGATTTATTATGGAACATGGTTTACAGGCATTCTAAGATAATCCTCTGATATCTAGTAAACCATATTTGACATACAGCAAGTCTCTATACAATAGGAGTGTGATTATCTCAAACTTCCTCTCTCCACTAGCCCTTATGTGGGGATGAGCAAGTGAGTCTCAAAGGCTGCTGTTCCCTGGGACTCCCATTTGGTTTTTTTTTTTCCTACCAAGCTTGCTCTGGGAGATCTCTATTCCCAAGGCTCCCCTGAAGATGGAAAACGGTAAAGCACTGCCATATTCATATCTACAGTACTGATCTCTGGGGTGTCTGACGTGCATTTCTGAATGCCTTCAGGACACCTGCATCTGCATCTTGCATACATTCAAGCTGACCAAACCTGCATGAATTTTCTCCTCCTTTCTGCTGTCTACCTCTGTCTCAAATACCATCCTTGTGGTGTTCCTGTCTTAGTGGACCAAGAATTCCGAAGAATGTCCCTGTCCTCCTAGCTTCTTACTCTCACCCACATCTAGTCCCTCAGCCTGTAGATTCTACCTCACAGCTATGACTTAGATCCCCCAACTCCCATGCCTGATTCAGGCGCTCATAGCATACTCTGGGCACCACTGCAGAAACCTCCCAACCGGTTGGCCCTCCCCCAATAATTCCTGTAGAGCATGCCAAGACTTACAGTTCTCAACCATGAACATGGCCGTGTCTCTCCCATGCTCCAGGTCCTTCAAATGGACTCTGAAGATTTCAGGGTAAAATATAAACTCCTTAGTTTGCCCCACAAGGGTCTTCATGGTCTGGCCCCATCCATATCCTCAGCTTTCCCATCTGCTCTCCTCACGTCTCATTCTCAGTCATAAAAGCCATCCGGTGGCTTACAGAAAGCAGTGCTGCTGCATGCCACAATTTCCTCCCACATGCCTTTTCCTCCACCTGGAATGATCTATCTTCCTTTTGCCTGAAAAATCCTCACCCCATCCCCGGCCTTCAACACTCAGTTTAAGGACCACATCACCCTAAGGCTGCTTCACATGCATTTCTTTATTGTAGTTCTTAAACACTGCAATGTAGCCATTAAGTAGTGCAGTGGTTAAAACGAAGGAAATTACCAGAAACTCGGGCTAGTTTCCTAGCTCTGCCACTTACTAGTTGTGTGACTTGGGTAAGTTAATTAACCCTCCTAAAACTCAGTTTCTCTAACTATAAAATTGGGCTACTTTGAGGACTTGAGAGAATGAATAAATGTAAAGTGCTTGGCAAAGACCTGGCAGAGACATGTTTTCCCTGTCCAGACCCACTTTCTTCTAGACATTGTCTTTCCTTCCTACCCTCCTCCATCCCCCTCATAGAATTGTTCCCTGGCCACACATGATTGGTCTAGGGATGGCCACTTGACTGTAGGTGAGCCAATTAGGGCCCTTCCATGAAAAATGAAAGAAAAAAGGTAGAGGAGATAGAGCGAAGAGAGACAGAGACAGAGACAGAGAGAGAGAGAGAGAGAGAGAGAGAGAGAGAGAGACAAAAGAGAAATGAAGCATTATGTAACAGTACAAATTAGAAATAAAGAGAATATCGGGACTTTCCTGGTGGTGCAGTAGTTAAGAACCCACCTGCCAATGCAGGGGACACGGGTTCAAGCCCTGGTCCGGGAAGATCCCACATGCTGCAGAGCAACTAAGCCCATGTGCCACAACTACTGAGCCTGTGCTCTAGAGCCCACGAGCCACAACTACTGAGCCCGCGTGCCACAACTACTGAAGCCCGCGCGGCTAGAGCCCATGCTCTGCAGCAAGAGAAGCCACCACAATGAGAAGCCCGCGCACCACAATGAAGAGTAGCCCCTGCTCATCACAACTAGAGAATGCCTGCGTGCAGCAACGAAGACCCAACGCAGCCAAAAAGATGAATGAATTAATTAATTATTGTAAAAAAGAGTATCAGTGGAGTTTGAGTCCCTAGACCAAGACTCCCTAGACCTAGCTGTTCCCAAGACTCATTTATTCCTCAAATATTGGGGTAACCTCAATATCCTATAGCAAGTTCCCCTTGGGTGGCTGTCAATTGCTAGTTAAGGAGTCTAACAACATCCAGTACTCATACACACTCACTTGTACTATTATCATAGTAGTAATTAAGTACTATGAAGGTAGAGGTAGAATCTTATTTGATTTTGTATTCTCAGAGACTACTGTAGTGTCTCATATACAGCAGGTAGTCAAATAGCTAGAATGAAATATTTGTTGACTTAAGGGAAGAAATAGTAACTTGGGGTTAAAATTCTTATCACAAGCTCAAGAATCTCTAGATACCTATCCTAAGCAGTAAAAGAGAAAATAAAAAAATAAAAAACAGCAAAAATTTGACAGTTATGACCAAAAAGAGACATTGAGATACAATTCTGGGAGCCTCTGGTCAGGCATATTTAGTCTCTGAATATCTTTAACTTGTTATCAATTGAGCTAACCCATGTTTATTGAGAAGACTTTTTTTTTTTTTAAAGCTGCATTCTATGAATAAATCCTAAACTAATGTAGGTAACCATGCCTGACGTTTACCATCAGGAGACAGTAGGATGTTCAATTATAAGAAATTTAGCAAACGAGAACTAATCACCACTCCCAACCATGACCCTGGGACACGGAGGTACTTACATAAGTCTAAAAAATTGTTGGAAATTCCACAGACTCGAAATGAGGTAACTGTTTACCTTCCTTACTGCATTTCAATCGAGAGATTAAAATAGATCTCATTGTTCCAGAATCCTGGCTGTAGTAAGAAATAGGCTCCAAATGGCTGAGAATGAATTTTAATAGCGGAACCAGGAGCACTGAGAGGAAATCAGGAGGAAGAATTTTTCTTCATAAAAAGGGCCATGAGGGTAATTTTCATTTCATTACCTTTCTAAATTGCATAATGTTATAAGCTGGCTGTAACATAACCTTTCTGCATTGACATGAAATATGAATTAATCAGTAAATAATAAAAGCAGTACACAATTCTTACATTCTACATTTTCAAAATACTTTCTAACTTATTAATGTATTCCTAAAGGGCTACAGTTCAAAAGTGTGTGAATAAGACAACTGATTGACTCAATATACGTTTTGACCAAAACAACATTAGACCCATTTACAGGCTTACCTGGAAATTTTACTGAACGATAAGGCACAATACTGAATGACCACAAATACAATTTATGACACTGTTTCCATGGAAAAGTACATTTAGAATACCAATCTCTGTTATTTATAATGATTTTCAAACTTTTGTGTGCCTACAAGTCACCTGGAGAAATTCTGAAAACATGGGTCCCACAGCAAGAGATTCTGAATCAGTAGATATAAGGTAGGACCAAGAAAAGTTCCCAAGTTGGGGTGATGTTTCTGGTTTACTGATGACACTGAGTAGCACTGGCCTAGATAAAACACAGCTGCTTTGAGTTGGCCAGGGACTAGAGTTCCCTCCAATGAGGGAATGAGGCACCCTCAGCCTCATGCCACTAAGCTAAAGAATAGTATGCTAGTTTATAAGCCTCTGGTGCTGGTTAGTACTGCTAGAGTCAGAAGCTCAAGAAGCTTCTAGAGATGGAAAGGAAGAACCCAGTGAGGCATGGACTTATGATGGCAGGAACATAAACTTGACGGGGAGGGGGTCAGTCACGGGGCGTGGCAGGAGCTTGACTAGGGCAGTGGGGACTCCCCATGAAGGAGATGAGAATGAGTCCTGGGAGGGCTCTATGGGGTCACTAGCTGCAGAGGAAGAGAGTTTGAGTACCACGCCTGGGACTCATTCATGTTGGCAATAAAAGAGAAATGGGAAGAGGGGGTAGGGGGAGGGAAAGGCAAGACACAGGAAGACTGTTTCCAATGGTGGAAGTGGCTGCAAAACAAAGGGGTGGAGGCCATGCTGATCGTTTAGCATATCCAGTCTGGGAGGTCAATTACCATCTGGGCCAACTATCCTCCTATCAAAGATAAATATACACTGTCTCTAATCCAAATTATTAGCTACAAGATACTTTCTACTATTCAGAAAAATGACTAGGGACCTCCCTGGTGGTGCAGTGGTTAAGAATCCGCCTGCCCATGCAGGCGACATGGGTTCGATCCCTGGTCCAGGAAGATTCCACATGCCCGTGCGCCACAACTACTGAGCGCGCATGCCACAACTACTGAAACCCGCGCGCCTAGAGCCCGAGCTCTGCAACAAAAGAAGCCACCGCACTGAGAAGACCGCGCACCGCAACGAAGCGTAGTCCCAGTTCACCGTAACTAGAGAAAGCCCATGCACAGCAACGAAGACCCAATGCAGCCAAAGTTAATTAATTAATTAATAACAATAAAAAAGAAAACAGTGAAGCTCAGGGGAATAAAAACGAAAAATGACTAATATAACACTTGTTAAGACTTTATAATTTAATTGTACATTATCTCTTTTGAGCCTCCCAAAAATAAGATAGATGGGAGAGGTATTATTTGTCCCATTTGATAAAAATTGAATCCAGAAAGTTGACTAACCCAGGTTCAGACAGCTATCGAGAGATAAATCCAGACTCGGATCCCCACCTGATTCTAAAGTCTAAACCTCACCACTCCCTACACCGCAGAGAAAGGAAGCTGAGAAAGGTTGCAGATTCAGAAGAAAAATTCAAGGTCAGCTGATATCACAGAAGCCAAGGAGGCGAGGATTTAAGAAAGCAAAGTGTCAGGTGCCAGGAAAAGTTTAAGTATCTACTAGATCTGGCAATTAAGAGGTTATTCGTGGCCACTGGTAAGGACTATAAAATCCAAAGTACTAAAATCCTCTCCCCTCCCAGAGAAAGGAGAGTTTTAAGGTAATACAATACACTGAGAGTGAATGGACTAGTTCCAGGGAAGTTCTTCACTTGTCTGCTTGTTTTTATGAATAAGCTGGGAAAAGAACTTAAAATATCATCCATACCTCTCCATAAATAGACTTTGGCTCTAATCCAAAGGTGACCTGATTAAACAACTGCTCTAAAGTCTCCCACAAATTCCTAAATACGCAAATAACAATTTAGAGAGTAACTGAACAATAACTGACACCTTTTCAATTGGCTCCAAACTCCAACACTGTATAGACATTCCAAAAATTTAATGTATGTGTTTTTGTAGTCAAAGATTTACTGATAATTTACACTTTTAAACTCTCATAGCATTCTTTAAAAACTCTGATAACTTCTGGTTAACAGAGATTTTAATGATCGTTTCATGAACAGAAGTTTTTTTTGCTGCTTTTTAAAAAAATCTATATCATTACTGTGATCTCCAGGGTACAGAAATGGAAAAAAAGCAATATTATACTGTCTTTTTTAACAAGAAAAGAGAAAATAAGAACACACATAAATAAAAGCACTGAAAGAATAAACTAGAAACTCATAAAAACAGATACCTATGGGGTTATGTGTGGGAGGGATGGGGTGAAGAAAGGAATGGAACCTAGACTGTTTAAAGTACATATATCTTTTTAAAAAAATAATTTTGACTTTTGAAAATTAAATCAAAAATGAAAAATAAACCAACAAACAAAAAAACCCCTCATACCCCATAGTTGAAAACAAATTCAAACTAACTACTGATTCGGTAATCTAATCATATGGGTTGTTAGAAGTCGCTTTGGAACAACTGTGGGGATATAATCTAAAGAGGAAAAAGGACAAAAAAAATCTTAGAATTCGCTCAGTGGTTTTCCTGTTAGCAGAAATATTGGTATTGAAAATTGGAAATTATGTATTATTAGGATATAGGAAACATCAATGTTATTTATTAAGACCTAAGATTTTTAATGTGAGGCAATAAATAAATTAAATCCAAGTTAAGAAAAACCTTATAATGTTAAATTTGAGTTGGAAATAACAATAGAATTTCAATTGTTGAAACACTTATATTTCATAACTCTGTCCACTTGCAAAGGTCTGGAAGCAATGATACTGCAGGAGAGTGAGCACTCCGTGCACCCAGACATTGGTATCTAAACCGCTTTCCCACTGAAAGAAACATGGCCTCTTTGGGTAAATGGCTGGTTGCTAACAGGAGACAATGAAAAGTGTAAGGTGAATCAGAGGTAGCTTTTTGGACTAGAAAGCACAGAAGCACTTAAAGATAATAGGGCATTTCAGAAGGACACAGGAGCATGTTTGAAGGGTCTGTAACTGGTTAAATCTGAGTAAATTAGAGTATCAAAAATAAACAGATTTTTACATAGAGAAAAAAAAAATCCCAGAATCCACAGTAATAGTCAAAAACAAAACAAAACAAACAAAAACTAAATTGCTACCAGTGGGAGTGACTATTGATGCTTGCTACTTATTCTGAAAATTGATAATTAAAGGAGAGAAATTAAGTAATGATCCTGTCATTTTTTTGGAAGGACTGTAGTTGATCCCTAGTTAATATAGAAAAATCCTCTCTACAGAGAAATGCCATAAAGTACACCAAAGAATTGACAGTTAAAAAACAATCATTTTGCAATCCCCAACAATGTAATTAGTTTGGACCAAGTTGTCAACGTATGTTAAAACCCTTAGGTGAAAGATTACTGGCAAAAAGATATTCACATAGTGCCAAAGTATCACCTCACAGATGACGCGACAATTTTATAGGAATAAACACACCTTTACAAGGGAAAGATATGATGATCACAATCTTAATCAAATGATCTCACATGTATCCTATGAGTAATAATCTGACATTGTATGCCTTCTGGTTTGATGCAATAAAAAGCATTGCCTATAAAGCATTCTTCCCGATCTAACCAAGCCTGTGGGCATAAATTCCAGTTTACAAAAAACAAAGGGGATAGAGAATCTGGTTAAACCTCACGAGGAAATAACTAAAACGTAGACCATTCTGCAGAAAACTTGCTTGGTTTGCACCTGTGACAGACTGTCGAACAAAGTTAACAACTGAGTCTTATTTTCCTGCTTCCTTGCATGCCTGGTATTTTTTTACTGCATTCCAGACAATGAATTTTATCTTGCTGGGTATTGGATATTTTTGTATACCTATGAATATTTCTGAGCTTTGATCTGGGACACAGTTTCAGATTTTCCTTTTAAGATTCCTTTTAAGGGCAGGACTAGAAAGTTGAACCTAGGGTTAATTATTCCCCACTATAGACCCTTCTGAGCACTCTACCCAATGCTCCATGAGTGATAACGTTTTCCAGGCTGGCTGATGGCAACAAGAATTATTCTTGGCTCTGTGTGAGCACTGGATACTGTTCCTCTAATCCTTTCAAGTGGCTTCTCCAGTCTCAGCTAGTTTCCGCTCATGAATGAGCTGATCAGAACTCTGTTGAATACTGGAGGGACACTACCCTGTAGATCTCTGGAACATTCTCTCGGTAGAGCTTCCTTCCTCTTCAGTATGCTGTTCTGGGAAATCTAGCCTCCTTGGTCTCCTCAGACTCTCAGCTCTTCTTCAACTCAGGGAGTTTGCTTGGTTCCACTGGGGCTTCCCCTCTCTCAAAGCTGGGACCACTGGAGGGCTCACCTCATTTGTTTCCTATCTCTCAGAGAATGTGGAACCTTTATTACCTGATGCCCAGTGTCCCTAAAACCACTGTTCATAGGTATTTGGTTTGTCTTTTGTTTTTTGCTTGTTTCAGGTTGCAGGATAAATCCAATCCCCGTTACTCCATCTTGGTTGGATGCAGAAATGTCCCGGGATCATTTTCAAGAGAGAGTCTTTGTCAACAATTTTTAAATGAACTGATGCCAAATAGAATCTAACATTGTATCTGGTATCACACCAAAAACTGTAACTGGGCTTCCCTGGTGGCGCAGTGGTTGAGAGTCCGCCTGCCGATGCAGGGGACACGGGGTCGTGCCCCGGTCCGGGAGGATCCCACATGCCACGGAGCGGCTGGGCCCGTGAGCCATGGCCGCTGAGCCTGCGCGTCCGGAGCCTGTGCTCCGCAACGGGAGAGGCCACAACAGTGAGAGGCCCGCGTACAAAAAAAAACAAAAAACTGTAACTAAGAAAGTGAAGCAATACCTGTATCAAAAAGCCTGGCAGATCTCAAGAGCTGGAGAGATCCTACAGCTTTACAGGTTACTATGCACGTGGTTATCTCATCACAATAATTTATTTCACCTCCACAGCTATGCTAAATATTAAATTACCTAAGAATGATGTTGTCTTTTTTAAATTGAGCTACACATAAATCGAATGTGTCTATGTGATAATGAGAGCAATTTACAAATCGAACTCGAAGATGTGGAAGGGTCTTCTGGAATCATATAATCCCTACCTTCAATGAAGATATAAACTCTGTGTGTGCATGCGTGTGCACACGTGCATACACACACACCCTCGGGGATGGGGCGGTAGAAGGGTGGAGAAAGAAAGGGAAGAAGTGCTGTATAGCTGGACCACACTGACTCCCATTCGTCAGCTGCACCTTAGGCCCGCAGTATTACTGTACCCCCACAACCCCACCCCGGTGTGACGGAGCTCTAGCCTACTCACAAGGAATGCACCCAAGCCAGAGAAGTTCTCTATCAACTTTCACCCTTGCCCTCATCTGATATGAAAACTGGAAGAACGCTGTCACAGCGTTGCTGTCACAGATTGTCACAGATTGTCAATGAGACAGATTGTCTGTCACAGATTGTCAATGAGACTCTCACAGATTGTCACAGATTGTCAATGAGACTCTCCAGGGTAGGAAAAAAACCTTACTCCTGTTGGTGCATACATGCTTCTCCCTTAGTAGTCAGATTCTATTTTTAGCTTTGGCCTCTTTTAAATCCCCCTGTACTCTTTGTTTGTTTGTTTGGTTTTGGCTGCATCAGGTCTTCGTTGCTGCATGCAGGCTTTCTCTAGTTGCAGCGAGCAGGGGCTACTGTTCGTTGCGGTGCGCAGGCTTCTCACTGCGATGGCTTCTCTTGTTGTGGAGCACGGGCTCTAGGCGCGCAGGCTTCAGTGGTTGTGGCACATGGGCTCAGTAGTTGTGGCTCGCGGGCTTCGCTGCTCCGCGGCATGTGGGATCTTCCCGGACCAGGGCTCGAACCTGTGTCCCCTGCATGGGCAGGCAGATTCTTAACCACTGCACCACCAGGGAAGCCCCCCTTGCACTCTTTTTGGTGGCTCGGAGTGCAGCTGCCAATGCCTCTGGATCACCGTCCGCCCAATCCTGCCTGTATGTAAGTTACCCACAATAAACTTCATAACTCTACTTTACGGAGTTGCCTGCTGTGTTTTCCGGTCTTAAAGTTCCTTCTCGGTTCACAGGACGTTATTCAATACATCTGCCGTCCAACAAGTGCCTTCTTTACCACAGCATCCCTAGCAGCTGGCAAAAGGGCTGGCACAAAGACAGCACCCAAATATCCAACACATGAAGAAAGGAAGGAATGCTACTACTTTGAGAAACTAAAAATACATAATACAAACTCCTTTTAGTGGTCCCAAGGCATCCTGGACGAAATGGATAACGAAATGGATAACTTCCCTTGGTCTGGTTAAGAACCGAGGGACGGGGCATGGTGGTTGGTGGTTGTTCAGTGGGGACAAGACAACCAGTTTTTACAGTTGTTACCCAAGTAATCTTAAGTTGTTTAAAAAAAAACTACTTTATTACTGTAAGTTACCCCAAGAGACAAAATCTATTCATAAAAGAGCCTCGCAAAGCTTGACTCCAAATTGAAAACTCTCTTGAAAAGTTTATGATGATGGCTCAACCCAGATTCAGTCATTTCTGGTCTGGGTTCAATGCCCAGTGCATGTCGAGTTTTATTTAGGTCCCTTCATGCTGAAGTTCAAACTCATTTTATTAGGTTGCTGCCACTGAAGGTCCTCCTCAACCTTCCCTTTTCCAAATTAGATCGCCTTTGCTTGCTCCTTGTACTTTCCTCCACACCCCTCTGAACTCTATACAAAACATTTATTATACTGTGCAGATAACATCTTACTGTTCTCATTTGAATGCATGCCTAGCTCCCTTTGTGAAGGTTTCACCAGGGCAGGCGTGAATCCAACAAGGCACTCTGCATAAACAAAGTGTTTACATAATGAGTATTGAATATATATACCCTCATCCATTTGTCATGAGTCTTCAAACTCCTTTTTTGGCTCTCATTTGACCTATCTTTAAAAAAAAAAGTCCCAGGATACATTTGCTATAGATCCCCAACTGGACAGTACCCTCATGGAAAATAATTACTAATCTTTTAGTTTTTCTAATAAAAAGTACAACAAATAGCAAAGTCACAAGTTCCCACATTTTAGAAAAGTTTTTACTCTTCCAAAGTTACAGCATACATTCAACATACACACTACTACATATAAAATAGATAACTAATAAGGACCCACTGTATAGCACAGGGAACTCTACTCAATATTCTGTAATGGCCTATATGGGAAAAGAATCTAAAAAAGAGTGGATATATATGTATAACAGATTCACTTTGCTGTACACCTGAAACTAACACAACATTGTAAATCAACTATACCCCCAATAAAAATTAATAAAAACAAAAACAAAACAACAAAAAACAAAGCTACACCGTACATTCAGATAACACAGATAGAAACAGTTCTGTGATTTTCTTCCCTAAGTATTAAGCACAACAAATCTTAATGGATAGATTTAACTACACTTATCAACAGTCTTTGTAGAATCTTTCCTATAGCATTTGCCAGGGACTATTTTTATTCCAGAGTTCGGATCACATCAAATGTTTTATGGTAGTTAAAATAATTTAAAGAGTGAGGAGAGACGAACCATGTTTCATATGTGAAGCCACATTATATATCAGAAAATTAGTGGTTTTAAACAAAGTGCCACTTATTTCATAAGCACGAGAGGTAATGATTATCTAAAGCAGTGTTTCTCAATCTTTTCACTACTGCCTCCCTAAGGAGAACAACTAAATTTCAATTCTTCCTAACAAGAAAAATTGAGTACTAAGGGAAAATATTTTTCAGGAACAGTTGTGCTTTGGAGGGCCACAAACCATTGTAATATCTAAAATATTTTTGCCTCCCAAGAACCCATTTTTATCACCCCCATTGAGAATGCATGCTGTAAAAGATTAACCAGGGAGGTGTTGTTTTTTTTTTTGTTTGTTTGTTTGTTTTTGTGGTATGCGGGCCTCCCCCTGCCGTGGCCTCTTCCGTTGCGGAGCACAGGCTCCGGACGCGCAGGCCCAGCGGCCACGGCTCACGGGCCCAGACGCTCCGCGGCACGTGGGATCCTCCCAGACCCGGGCGCGAACCCGGTTCCCTTGCATCGGCAGGCGGACCGGCAACCACTGCGCCACCAAGGAAGCCCCTAACCAGTGAGTTTTAATACTAAAATGCTCAAAGTTTTGGCAAGAGGAACAACACTTAATAAAGTAAATTAACATGTTCCATTTAATAAACGGAAGTGGTACAATGATGGAATCCCTGAACATTTTCAATGCTCTCCCACTTTCTTCAAGGCCTCCTTAAATATACTCTCCCAGAGGCTTCCCTGGTGGCTCAGCGGTTAAGAATCCGCCTGCCAATGCAGAGGACACGGGTTCGAGCCCTGGTCCGGGAAGATCCCACATGCCACGGAGCAACTAAGCCCGTGTGCCACAACTACTGAGCCTGCGCTCTAGAGCCTGCAAGCCACAACTACTGAGCCCATGTGCCACAACTACTGAAGCCCACGCGCCTAGGGCCCGTGCTCTGCAACGAGAAGCCACTGCAATGAGAAGTCCGCACACAGCAACAAAGAGTAGCCCCCGCTCACTGCAGCTAGAGAAAGCCCACACGCAGCAACGAACACCCAATGCAGCCAAAAATAAAATAAATTTAAAACAAAAACAAAAAACAAAAACACTCTCCCAGCTCTTCTCTCAATTAGCCCCAGAGAATCTCTCTCATTCGGATGCTCCACTGATTTTTTTCTGACTCTTTCAGGGGCTACCGGAAACCATCTTTATTATAATTATATACTCAGAGATCTTTCTACCCTATTAAACTGACAAGAGCCCAATGAGTAAGAACTCAGTACTATTCATCTTTGTACTGCCCACAGGGTGTGACTCAGAGATCGGTATTTAGGTACAAACAAATAGATGTTATGGTTATTAGAGGCACCAGTGGAGACTGGCAACCCCTTTTTCCTGGGGTTTCTTGCACAACTGGCTACCTCGTGCTGATTTATCAGCCCTGGCATGGGTAACTGTGAAGTGGATAAGCTGTTTTGTTATTGTTCTTCATTTGTTTTTCATAACTGACTACACAACATCCCTTATAGGGCTGGCATTTCAGCACCCACCTGCAGATACGCAATCTCCCTCCCCCACTGCCCCGCTCCCTCTGGGCCATTTCTATGGTTTCTAGCCAGGTCTGCTCACGCTTTAAAAGCTGGCCCCTAATTTTGCTGGTCTTATTTGGCTCTGTGTCTATTACTCAATCGAAAGGAAAAGTGAAATGCTGTTAATCTAAATCTTCTTAAGATCTTAAATAAAGGGATATGGGTAATTATTATTATATACATACTTCAATATTTATTGAGAGTTTTAGTGCCCAGAAATAACACCTTTATAATTTAAGTGCTTTGATAAAATAGAGGAGCTTTCAGTACCCCTCACCCTCTGCCTGATAAGGAAGATGAGCAGTAAAGGGGTACAAAAAAATTTTTTTGTCCTTAATAGAATTTCAAGGAGAATATAGTTTAAAGGCCAGTTTAAGGCTTTCACGTCTTCCTTAACTCAAATCTTCACACATAAAATGGTACCATTAATTTTTCATTATTTGCCTCAAATTATCTACAAACTAGCTAAAATCCTATAAAATCAAAAGCTAAGTTAATAGCAACAAGCTGATAATTACCATAGTGGGAAATACACCCCTGCAAGAGATACCGGAGGTGTCGCTTAAGGAAGTGACTTAATTGGGAAACATGCCTCCAGAAAGCATGTGATCGTCAAATTCCAGCTCCTCATCAACATTCATCCAGAAAACGTGGGGGAAGTATAAAAAGCAAGGTCAGTTCTCCAAACATAGGCAGGTCACAATCTCACGACCAGCTACGGAATCAGTCATTTATTCAAATTTCTATCCCTCTTCCTGCTCCAGAGGTAAACCAAGACACTCAAACTTCTATTTTCAAAATGAACCCTGCAGTGACTTGTATTTTAAACAGTGCGATGCACTATCTTTAATAACAGCACCGGCCACAGTTTGCAGGAAGTTCACTGCCTCAGCAAATGACAGAAAAATGATTCTGTCACAACTGCAGCATTCTGTCACAACGTCAGTTAGCAAAGGAATGGTCTCATTCCCCTTCCAAATTAGCCCTGCTCATTGTCTTATGCAACAACTGCAGATGCAAAGCCTTCAACACTGCATTTAAAAAATCTGAAGTTAGGAAGTGTATCATCTGAAAAAAGAGGAGCAAAGCTATCACCTGACGCCCAAGGCTCTGGGGGCCTTCTTTCTGGCCAGGATTTCTCAATAGGCTTCTCTTTTACTTCTTAAATGACATTCAAAAGTCACAAGCACCGATTTAAAAATAACAGAGATCTCCATAAACACAAGAGGCGGAAAGAGTGTGAGAATGTGTGTTGGTCCTTTGGGGAGGTGGGGCAGGAGTGTGGAAAGGAACCAGCAATGGAAACCTTTGAAAGTATTCCTTACAAGGCTAAAAACCTTGATAAATATTCAGTATAAAAAATAAGAAACTAACAAAACAGGCACACACTTCAATGTCAATTAAATTGATGATGGTGGGAAACCATAGCTGGGCCTCTGGAAGTGATTTGGATGAACTGTTTCAACTTTCAGATGAGGAAACTGAATGATAGAAAATTGTCCAATTTGTTAAAGATCACGTGACCCTAACCCTGATTATGAAGTGTTGACTCCCTGTCTAACGCTATACCTACAACTCACTGTGGAGAGGTTTGTCAGGCCTCACGCTCCTTCGAAACGTAAAGGTTACATTTACAACAAAACCATAAGCCCTGCTTCTAAAGGATTATGTTCCAACATCCCCGTCTCCAATTCACAGCGGCCTGAATTGTTGCTAAGTTTCCCGGCCAGGACACCAACAGGTATGAACCTAGAGGTGGGAAAATAGAACCGTACCACCTCTGGTTATCTAGTGTTTCATCATTTACCCAGACCTTCCACATACATCATCTCAATTAACCCTCCAACTCCCTGAAAAACTGGAAGAGTAGGCATGACACCTCTATTTTTTCCACATAAGAAAACTGAGTCTCAGGTCTACCTAATCACAACAAAATGCAACATGAAGGAGATATGGGGGTATACCTATACACATAGCCGATTCACTGTGTTATATAAAGCAGAAACTAACACACCATTGTAAAGCAATTATACTCCAATAAAGATGTTTTTTTAAAAAAAAGGCAACATGAGTAAGATGACATTGGAAACTTACTAAGACAGGTGGTGAGGTTTGTGAAGGACAGCACCAATTTAAAAACCGAACTAGGGACTTCCCTGGCAGCCCAGGGGTTAAGACTCCGTGCTTCCACTGCAGCGGGGATGGGTTCCATCCCTGGTTGGGGAACTAGGATCCCGCATGCTGTGCAGCGCCGTCAAAAAAAAAAAAACCAAAAAAATCAAACTAGACTAGGTTAAAATCCCACCTTACCCCACCTTGCAAAAGAAGCTATGAGCCTCATTTCTCATCTCTCTCCTCTGTGAACTGGGGCTACTAGAACCACCTTCCTCCCAGGCTTTTATAAGGATTAGACAGAACTTCCGCAAAGCACCTGGGCCAGTAGCATCTTGCATGGAATTCAGGCTGTCATTAGGAAGCATTAAAATGAAATATTTATTGCTTCTCCTTCTCCACTTGTGAAATTGTTTCTCGCTGTATTGACTTTGTGACTACTTTTTTTTTTTTTTCCTACAGGTAAAGCAGATAACTGCTAATGAAATGGGTGAACTCCAAAATGGAAATTATAAGACTTCAAAAGATATTTTTTTCCCCTCTGCCCGCCCCTGTGACTACTTTTTATGAGTAGTTTTCTTCTCCCAGGGCATTACACACTTTGTGTATTCAAATACAGGTCTTATTACTCTCCATCTCACTCTGAAGAGTAGCTATTTTAATTCCAGAAGAGAAACCATATGGTTGTAGCAGAAGAGGCAGATGAGGAAGTGAGCCCTCACTGCTAAGACTTCCTGGAAGGAAGGTCTCATTTTCCTTAGAGCAGCACACAGACCCAAATGCTTCCCGGGCCAGAATGGTGCATCTAGGGCACAGTGGTGCTTGCAGCAAACTGAAGAGCATGTGTTCTGCTAAAGGCGGGCAGCCTGAGCCCAGCTCCAGCTGATTATGGGAATATGGCTCAGTATTGCCAAGTCTTCTGGCATTTTAAGAGAAGCCAAGAATCTACGTTACGGAAATTTTCTAGATTTTGAAAACACCGTGTGGGCCAAATAAAATACACTTATTAGCAAGTGGGATCCATGGGTAACCAACGTTTCTGATTGTTGCCTCAAAGCCTTCTGAGGTACACCAAACTACAGAGAAACTCTGCTCCGGAGTTTTCTACCTGGAAAGGTGGTCAGAAATTAAAGATCATGAAACGCCTAGAGAGTGGGCTGCTGAGATCAAAAGAATGAAATCTTAAAGAGAATCCACTGGAAATTACGCAGATCAGGAAATCACGGGATAGGATGTAAGATGGCTGCTGGCCACACATGCTGCCCCCAGGAGAGGCACAGGCTCTTGTGGTCAGAGGGTAACAGTGATGAGAAGGCAGTGAGAGTTTTTCATTGGAAGACACAACCTTTGAGAGAGGTTCTTTTGCACAAAAGCACAGATATAAGGGCTTCTGACCATATACTACACAAATAAACGTGAATGTCTGAGAGTGGCAAACTGGTGTGAAAACTTCTGAGCCCTACACCCAAGAAGACTTCAAGGCTTTCAGATACCTGAATGATGATGATCTTTAGGCCTCTAACAAAGACTTTTTGATGAAACCACTCATGCCTTTTAAAATATTTCTGTGAGGGCAAAACTGCAAGGAACCTGGAATAAAAAGAAAAGTAAAAAACCTAGCAAGCTTGATGTACAGCTTTCATAAATATGTACAGACAGCTACCTTCCCTTATGAAATAAATCTACTGGTAGTAAAGAAAGTCGGCCACATCAGTATTTTCTGTAGAACCATTTGACCCAAGAAAAAGTCAAAAGTGTGCTGAGGGGCTTCCCTGGTGGCGCAGTGGTTGGGAGTCCGCCTGTCGATGCAGGGGACACGGGTTCGTGCCCCGGTCCGGGAAGATCCCACTTGCCGCGGAGCGGCTGGGCCCGTGAGCCATGGCCGCTGAGCCTGCGCGTCCGGAGCCTGTGCTCCGCAACGGGAGAGGCCACAGCAGTGAGAGAGGCCTGCGTACCACAAAAAAAAAAAAAAAAAAAAAAAAAAAAGTGTGCTGAGAAAAACCATTAGTCAGAGATTTCCATCATTCTCTCCTATCTAAAAGGCAGAGGTATAGTAAAGCACCAGTTTATCCTTTATTGTTAATTTAACACACATCATTTCAATCTTTTGAAAGTGCTTTAGTGAAAATTCAGCAGTTTTCTTAATGAAGATATTTTGTTCTGCAAGGTAGAACAGTGTCATACAACCCTAAGAATTACTCGATGTACTTTAAATTCATTGAAATTACATTATACAAAATGGGTTCCACCTACAGAGCTGTTTAAATAAAGATAATTATAACTCCAACCACTCTGTTATTCACATATGTGTACTGTATAACCCAAATATTCCTATTCAGAGATACTCATTTAAAATGAGAAGGGGTTTCTAATCCTATGGCTAAATTGCTCATCAGATGCATTCCGTTTCTCAGAGACAAATACTCAACTGATTCACTTTCATACTTGAGGAAATGTATCCATTACATGAACATTCTCTGAAAGAAAACAAACGTGTGTAAATGATATTGTTATTCTCTATAAACCTAAATATGGAAATTTTTAGATTTGCTTGTTAAGTAAAAATTAATCTGGCACTAGAGGATTATTGCTACTGTTGGTACAGTTGTTTTGAGCCATAGGTTCAGTCAAAATGAATGAAAAAGGAGAACTAAGGGCCAAGATTTGGGGAAAGAAACAGCTGTAATTTTAAAGCTGGAAAAGAGTTCCAGGATATTTTTCCTTTGGACAGAGAAAGGAAAGAGAGTCAACAGATGGTGACAAGGTCATTGCCTAATCAGCCAATAGAATTCACGGATCCTAAAATACAATCCCAAAGCTTTTCTCCCTATTGATGCCCCTGATAAAACCTAACTGTGGGACACAGGGTCTTTTCTCACTCCATTCATATGCATCAAAGTTATAATCTCATTTTCCACACTCGTCTGCCAGGGGACGTTTGGCGAGGTCTGGAGACATTTTGGTTTTAACAACCAGGGAAAGGAATGCTGCTGGCATCTAATGGGGAGAGGCCTGAGATGCTGTTGAACATTCTACAGTGCACAGGACAGTTCCCTAAACAAATAACTATCCCACCCAAAATGTCAATAGTGCCAAGGTTCATTAAACCCTGGTCTAGAAGCAATAAGAGGTGGGCATTTCTTCTACAGAGCAGGTTTGCATTAAGAAAGTTGGATATGGCATTCCTTTTGAAGCACGGTACACGATTTGTAGAACAAGGACCAATATGGTTTTTGTTTTGTTTTGTTTCGTTTTTCAAATCAGGAACAGGCATTACACTTGAAGAAATAAGGTAATGCAAACCTAGAGTGGCTGGCCACTCAAGTGACAGTCTCATGTACACAGCTAGGATTGGCTCTAAACACCTGGTTTTGTCTGGTAGTACATGCCACTCAGAACTTGTTCAATGATTCTTCTTGTCAGTTTAGATCGACCAATTTATTTTTTCATTGCAATAACAAAATACACTTAGAATTATATGAAAACTTTTTTTCTTACTGAAATTCAGGTAGGAAAATTAATTTTGAAGGTTAAAACCTCTTTAGCCCTTGACCCTCTTCTTTTCCTACTGAGAAACAATTTCTCAAAACCAAGTAACCTTTCTTAAAACCAGAATTATTGTGCAATAATGGAACAGATTTATGTACCCTGGTGCAATATGGGTAAAATAATTTTGTGTTGTACTGAGAAATAGGTTTTGAATGTGCAACTCAAGAAAGTTCAGCTAACAAGAAAAGGTGCATATTGTAGTCAACTGTCACCCCTACAGGACCTTTGAGAATAATTTCTAAGTCTAAAAAGCCTCAGTAGAATATTTTAAGATGATTTTTTTTAAAAGCTAAGCTTTAAGATGATAATTTGAACACTCTTAACAGGAAATCATAAACTTTCATAGTACAAAGTATTTGGCAACATGGTGATCATCTTTCAGAAAAATGCCCTCTCCTCATTCAGGTGAAATGACTGTTCTCTCAGCAGAGGGGAAGAACAGCTGGCCAAATCTTATGGATGATTACTTCTCCTTTTGTTTATTTTCTTCAGTTAAGATTGCCTGTCACTACGGAGGGCCTCTGAAGAAGCCCCTTCTGACAAGGTGACATCGTCTCAGTTTATTTAGAAGCCTGAGAAGGGTCTGGTCCCAGCCCTTCACAAAGACTTCACCCAACCTAATTTGCTCCCCAGAATAACTCCTCTGCCAAAGCCAGCTGGCCTCCAACCATCCCACAAACTGCCAGCCTGAGACCCATGTATTCATGCAGCTCCTCTCCCTCACCCCTCCCACTTACAGAGCCTTCCCCTCCTCTGTTGCTTTAGACCAATCCCACACACCCTTTAGGGTTCAGCTTCTGTTTTAACCTCCCTCCTTCCAAACCTTCCCACGTGAATCTCACCCTCACTGGAATTCCTACTGCATTCCTCTACATCACTTAATCTCGAACTTTATCATTTCTTTCCTCTCTCTGTTGTTAAAGACCTCACTTCTAATAGCTATCTCTCTCCAGTTGCAGATAAAAATGAAAAAAAAACCACATTTTTCAAACTCCCTATAAAATACAGCAGAAAACCTAAATTGTTCTTGACCAGGAGTAACTGTCTCATATATAAGGAATGGAAGAGGGTTGGACTAGGGTACTCACAGCCACTACTGGGCCACAGCTTATTTTATAAATCTTCTAAACTTCCTACTCAGCACGAGAACTTTTTTTCATTAAGTATTTAAGTAGGCCAAAGACTGTGGTGAATTCCCTTCCAAGCTGCCTAGTTATCATACCAGATGGGAGGACCGGGTGTCACTGAAATACGGGAGTGTTTAGAGGAAAAGTCGTAAGAGCCCAGAGTAAAGCCTTTTCTCTACTTTCTTCTTCTGTCCCTTGCTCTCAGCCAGCCTCCCAACCCTGTCCTTTGGATGTTCCCCTCTCCCACTGGGATGTAAATCACCTGCCTCGTCCCATCCCATCAGCACCCTAGTTTGTAGCTCTGACCTTGGTACTTCCTGACATGCACACTTAACACCTCTGACGGCTTTAAAATTTGTCCACAAATCCCTCAATACCCCTTTCTCTGAAAAGTGGGTGCCTAATTCCCTCCCTCCTGAATGTGAGCAAGACTTAATGGCTTTATTCTAAACTAGAAAGTCTGGTGGAAATAATGGCATATGAATCTATAATAAAAGGCATCAAAGCTAACTCCTTGCCCTATCTTTTTTTTTTTCTTGCCCTTTTTTTTTTTTCTTGCCCTTTCTTTTGGATCATATGTTCTGAGGAAGCCACCCGCCATGTATTGAGGACATGTGGCAAAGAACTGAGGATTCCTGCTAAAAACCTGCACTAATTTGCCAGCCATGTGAGTGAACATCCTAGAAATGGATCCTCCAGTCCCAGCCAAGCCCAATAACTTTGGTATAAGCTAATGTCTGCATGACAATCTCATGAGAGACTCAGCCAGGACCACCCAGATAAGCTGCTCCCAGATTCCTGACCCACAGAAACTGTGCTTGTTTTAAGCCACTAAGATCAGTGTAACTTGTTGCCCAGCAATAAATAACACAGTACTCTTCTCCTTTCTCTATTCCGTCCCTTAGAATTGAGTCCGAGACTCTCACCCCTAAGGGCCAGTCTTAACCAGTATTTCCCTGCTCTGCACCCCCAACTCTCGCCCTCCTGTCTCAGGCTTGCACAGAAGGTCGTCATTCCATAAAAGATGTTGATTCAAGAAATACCTCCAGTTCCAGCCTTGCCTGTGGCTCATTCACAACCCAGAAAAATGCACCAAAAGACTGAAGTTCATCCTCAAATGCTCTCAGCACTTAAGGAAGCACAGGGTAATTTGTAACCTGCCTCCTGATTACGAAGGGTTTATTATTAATATAGGCTCGATGTGGAGCATTAAATTTGGCTCAGACTTTCAATCTGTCTGTGCTAATTTAATGCTAAGTCCTTGCTCTCAGGCCTTTATCCTCCACAGTGCTCAGATCAGATAATCAAGTCATTTATTACACATTATGAGTGGTGAAAAATCTATGTTACACCAGATCAAGGGCCCTTCAAACTTTTTACCCTTAAACTTTCCCCTTTGATTCTTTTGCCCTCTTATCTACCTTGCTCCTGAGCTTACCTTCCCCACATTAGTGCTAAATATAACTCCAGGGAAACAAAACATTCTGTGACATCATCATAGCTGACACAATTACTTTAAACCAGCTTCTCTTTCCGGAAAAGTCTTCAGAGTACATTTATCCCACAGGGAAGGCAAACATTCTCTTGGAATTTGCCTATGATGTCCAAAGGGCAGTGTCACAAGCAAAACGAAATGCACTGCTTCTCCCTGGGCTCCAACCAGCTGGTGTAATGTGCCCGTATTACGC
Organism: Physeter macrocephalus; assembly: GCF_002837175.3. Taxonomy (NCBI): domain Eukaryota; kingdom Metazoa; phylum Chordata; class Mammalia; order Artiodactyla; family Physeteridae; genus Physeter; species Physeter macrocephalus. The sequence continues at coordinate 80,241,704 of NC_041219.1, read as the reverse complement.
TCCAGGCTCATTCCAGTGGGTTGGTTCTGTTTTCATTTTGCCATAATGGTTTCAGTTTCTCACCGCTTCTAACAAGGAACAATAGGACTGTGGGACTCCAACAAGGTCAAGAGCAGCTTAGGCAACCTAAAGTGCCAAATGCACGATCACCCCTTAAAGTCTGGCTTGACCTAAACCTGTAGTGCTGCAGTGTGGTACCAAGGGCCTGAAAGCAGAGGGTTTTTTTGTTGTTCTTTTTTTGCCTTAATACCATGAACAGCTCAAGGTCAATAAAATTTCTTGTAAGCCAGCTATATGAGACCATGGGTCTCTCTGCTCAGTTTATGTTCCCTCAACAGAATCTAGAAATTAACGCATTGGTGATTTATTCCCTCTAAGGACCATGTAACATCTGACTTTGCAGAATATGTGGGTCCCAATCTGGTGCCCATTTCCTGCCACTGCCCCCAGCAAGGCTCCTCCTGCCTCGCTGACCAGGCTGACCTCTCACTGCTCTGGCAGTGAAGGGGAACCCAGGCTAACGAGCGACTGTCACACCTCCATCACCCCTGTCCCCAAAAAAAAAATCCACAGCTGAATTTTAAAAACTAAGTTGACGTTCACTTATCACCAACTTATTGACTGTTGTCAAATGTTTACTGTTTCTGTAGTGACTAATCTCAGCAGATAACGAGCTTGAAATTTAACTTTTACTTTTAAACACTATTTGCACTCCCATGAAAAAACATTACCATATACGGTGCAGATATTACCAGAAAAAGATGCCATACTGGAGCTACGGGAAAGGTAAATGGGGAAAAGAAGGGCTCCAGAGAAGATACAAAATAACAGCAGCAGCCACTTCAATATGCACGAGCACCCGCACCGGACAAACACTGTGCAGAGCGCCTTTCATGCATTATCATGGACCGCCCTCAACGTCCAATGAACTCCTGAGGATAGCCCATTTCTCACTTACAGAGCCGAGGCTCCCTGAGCCTGTAAAACTTGCCCAGGATCACACAGGGAAAAATAGCAAAAGGCCTGGATCAAGACAGATGTGAATGCCTCCCAGCCCGCCTTTTTTTTTTTTTTTTTTTAAACAATCAACCATTTATTGAACATGTTAGACTTCTGAATTAAAGGAATATCAAAGGGTCTGAGGAAGCTGACTTTGTTGGCAGCTTGAAACACTATACAGCTCAGACCCAGTGCCTTTACAGAGGAGTTTCTAGATTGGGATATTTAGGAAATTCACATGTGTCAGCCCCAGTCTTAACCACTCACTGTATCTTAACCACCTACTACAGCTGCAAAGTCCACATGGTCACACAGAACAATGTGACCCGTGTCCCCGGCTGCACCTCGAGGCGCACCAATTTTATCCATGCCTTCACCACTGCATCATATTTGGCTGTAGATATTAAAAACAAGGGTATAAAGCATAGTGAAATGAAAATAACCATCTTCCTAGTGTTTCTCCTGTACCTTTGTTTTCACAGTATTTACATCTTACTGCCTATTTTTAGTACATTACAAGTGATGTTTTGGAGGTGTTACTAAAGTCATGCTTTTAAAATATGTTACTTTCAACCGTGGTAATAAGACATTTATTTGAAGATTCATGCCGAAATTTGTTCTAAATGTTTTACACATATTAACTCATTTAATCCTCATAACGCAAAAGGACGTGTAATGTCAATGGTCCCATTTCATACATGTGCAAACTGAGGCACAGAGAAGCTGAGTAACTTGTGCAAGGTCACAGAGTAACAGAGGCAGGATGTGAATGCAGGCGATGTGAGTCCAGAGTCCACATCTTTTTTTTTTTTTGAATTTTTGAATTTTATTTTATTTATTTTTAAAACAGCAGGTTTGGGGCTTCCCTGGTGGCACAGTGGTTTAGAGTCCGCCTGCCGATGCAGGGGACGCGGGTTTGTGCCCCGGTCCGGGAAGATCCCACA
>NC_041219.1:80226669-80239663 GCF_002837175.3 Physeter macrocephalus | reverse complement strand
GTGCTCCGCAACGGGAGAGGCCACAACAGTGAGAGGCCCGCGTACCGCAAAAAATAAAAAAATAAAATAAAATAAAATTTAAAAAAATAAAACAGCAGGTTCTTATTAGTTATCTATTTTAGACCTATTAGCATATATATGTCAATCCCAATCTCCCAATGCATCCCACCACCAAGACCTCCCCCCCCAGCCACTTTCCCCCCTTGGTGTCCATACGTTTGTTCTCCAGAGTCCATATCTTAACCACCATACCACAACTCCTCTCTGCTGCCCCCGTCTAGACAGCAGAGTCTAAATGTCCACCCTCACCACCCTCCAAACAACCAACACATGAAAAATCTCCCTGAGGATATTCTACCTTAAAACTGAAATGTGACAGAATGGGTCTCCTGCTCTTAAATCCTTTCAATGATCTCCCAGCATGCTTGAAAGTCCATTCACCCGGCCTAACACCCCTGTATGAGCTGACTCCTGCCTCTGTCACCAGCTTCAAGAGTGTCTGTCTGATTCTAGTCTCTGGTCTTTTTTTCAGTTCCTCAAACATACCAAGATCTTTTTATTTTACTTCAGGCCTTTAAACACTCCACACCGTGTGTGCAGACTCCTGAACCACTCGTGCCCCGATTCTTCTCTAGGCTGGCTGGCTTCTGCTCGACTTTACAAGTCACCTTTTACTGCCTCAGAGTGAGAGGCCTTCCCAACCCTTCATGGAGAGACAGGACCATGATTGATGCCCTGAACACCCAGCACATTGGGCCCAGCACATGTGGGGACTCAGGGAGTACGTGTTCAATAAGTATTTGAGGGTTACTCTCTCCCAGAAACTACAAAAGCATTGAGAAAGCTGGGGGAAAAACAAACAAACAAAGAGCCCACATGGTGCTGTGAGATAAATGCTATGACAAAAACACGGGCAGGTATTGTGAAGGGAGACGGAAAGGACAAAACCAAGACTGGAGATGCCTTGAGTCAGGAGGTCATCCAGAGACGCAGCCGATCTTGAGCTCCATTCTGAAGAATCCCAGACTTGTGAATGGGAAGGAGCCAAGGCCTTGCAGGCCACCTTCAGGGGTCTGGCCATTGGCCTAGGATCTGGGGAGCCCTGAAAGGATTTTCAGCAGATTCGCTGCAGACAATGTAGAAGAGAGATGAGAGGCAGGTTGCAGGTAGGGGAGACCAGTGAAGAGGCCATTTCAGTTTTTCAGGAGACATGGGAGGAGAGCCTGTAACCACAGAATCAGCCCTAAACTGGCCCTACCCTGTTTCTAACAATATACTGAGTTGTTTTCCAGAGACAACAGAAGAAAACGGCAAGTCATGCACAAAACATGCATAGTGGAGAAGATTTTGACCTCAAATGACACCTGGAACCAAAGTTTCTCCACCCATGAACCAAAGGACCAGTAGGTGACCAGAACCTGAACCCCGGAATCCTTTCAGAAGCCAAGAGTCCGCTGTCCAGGAAGATCTGGTGCTGAAGCCCCTTTACCACACCTTACCATAAAGGGCCAAGTTCCAGAGCCCTCCAGTGGAAATCTGCCCTGCCTGCGCTTCTGCAGACCAACCCTCCTCCCCAACTCTTAAAAGCTTGACTGAACCCCAGATCAGGAAGGCAGATTCTGAAATCAAGCCCCTAAAACCAAGTTCTCCTGCCGAGTTTATGATTAACTTCTCTATGCAAAACTTTATTCTCTTTTTTGTCTTGTGGGGATTGAAACTGAGCAGGACCCTGTGGGGCCTTCCCAGGTACAAAAGGCCCTCCATGTCCCCTGTTTCTTGTTTGTAGAAAAAGGCTTCAGTCTCTTAGGCCTTCCCTGAGTTCCAAAGAGCAGATTCAAGCAGTTATTAATTAGGGAAGTGAGGGAATGCATTAACAAATGAAAAGCAGTCAAGAAACAATCATTCAGCTATAAAACAGATCCTAGCTTCTCCTCAAGGGATATACCTAACAATCTAACATGTATCATTGAGTTTCCTGCAGGAACTAAGACCTCACCCAGGTGGAGGATAACCACAAGCAGGTAGACTCAAGACTGGTTGGAACCAGAAGGTTGATGATTAGGATTCCTGAACCACCACCCTGTTACCTCACCACCAACCAATCAGAAGTCATGCATCCTGCAACCCTCACCCCGAATGCTGTCTTTAAAAGCCCTTCCCTTCCCAGGGAGTCTGGGCCTTTTGAGCACGAGCCGCCCGGTTCCCCATGCTTGGCGCCTGCAATAAACACTGTACTTTCCTTCACCACAACCCATTGTCAGCAAATTGGCTTTGCTGCATGGTGGGTGAGAAGACCCAAGTTCCATTCAGTAACAATTTGAGAGCCCTGCCTCCTGGCTCCTTGCCAGCCGACCTCCCAATAAAGCCTTTTCTTTTCTCAAAAGCCGGTGCCACAGTATTAACTTCTCTGAGCGTTGAGAACCGAGCCTTTTGCTCAGTAACAAGCCTAAAGCAAGGTAGTGACAGAGGGAATGGAAAAAGAATGGCTTTGATTCTATGGAGGAAGAATCTACAGGACATACTAACAGATTAAATGTACTTAGTGGGTGACAAGATTTCTAGGTTCCTGGCTTTGGTAACTGGACAGCATGACTCTGTTCATGTTAGGGGTAGGAACATGGGAGGATGATAGGGTGTTTCCTAGGCTGGGGAACACTCAAGAGCTTACTGTCAGTGTTAGAACATACGGGCAAGAGATTCGAATAGACATTCTCCAAATAAGTATACAAATAGCCAATAAGCACCTGGAGAAGTGCTCAACATTTAATCATTAGGGAAGTGCAAATCAAACCCACAATGAGATACCACTTCACTCCAACTAGAATGGCTATAATCAAAAAGATAGAAAATACCAAGTGTTGGCAAGAAGGTGGAGAAACTAGAACCATCATACATTGGTGTTGGGAATGTAAAATGGCGCAGTTTGGAAAACAGTTTGGCGGTTCCTGAAAAAGTTAAACAGAGTTACCATAAGACCAAGCAATTCCACTCCTAAGTATGTATCCAAGAGAACTGAGAATATATGTTCATGCAAAAACTTCTATATAAATGTTCATAACAGAATTATTCATAATAACCCAAAAAGAGAAACAACCCAAATGCCTATCAACTGATGAATGGATAAACAAAATGTGGTATACCACACCACAGAATATTAGCCATAAAAAGGAAGAACTGATATAAACTACAACATGGATGAACCTAGCAAACATTATGCTGAGTGAAGGAAGTCAGACATAAAAGACCATATGTTGTATGGTGCCATTTATATGAAACGTCCAGAACAGGCACATCCACAGAAACAGCAAATAGATTAGTGGTTGCCACGGGCTCGGGACAGGAGAATAAGGAATCATGCTAATGGAATAGGGTTTCTTTTTGGGGTGATGAAAAGTTACTGGAATTAAACAACTGTAATGGTTCCACAACCATATGAATATGCTGAAAACCAATGAATTGTACATTTTAAAGGGATGAACTGTATGGTATGTGAATTATATGTCAATTTAACAACAACAACAAAAGAACTTAAGGATGACATAGGGCAGAACTGTGGCATCTATAACTTTCACTGTGAGGCAGAGAATTTAAACATTAATTTCCAGGATTTGCAAAATCATGCTATAAGCTCTTACTAAGCTTTTAAACTTAGATCTATGAAAATAAATGAAGCATTTAGTTTCTTGCCAAATGTTTCTCCATAAACTTACACGCAGCTTTTGCAATCTCATCAGAATTTCTGAGCTGAAGTATAAACATGTTAATTGGAAGAACACAACTTCAATGATTTTCTGCTCTAGCCTAAAAATTCACACACCTAAGGAAGCCATTTTAATTCATAATAAGAGACAGAAGTACTACAATGTCAAAACAACGTTAGGGCATGGTACCATCAACAGAGGAGTTCTGAGAGAAGTAAAAAGTGCCCATAGTTCTAGAAGATGCATTACAGCCTGTCCTTAACTCCTAGGTCTCTAAGATACAACACCAGCCAGAGGGGTAACAGGATGGCACACGTTCTGGATTCTAAGATCTGATTTTAATATTTTAATTCTTCTGAAATCAAGATGAATTTTACATATGACATAGATTTAATGTGATGGTATCTTCGATGTTAAAACACTACCATTGGGACTTCCCTGGTGGTGCAGTGGTTAAGACTCCGCACTCCCAATGCAGAGGGCCCGGGTTCGATCCCTGGTCAGGGAACTAGATCCCGCATGGCGCAACTAAAAGATCCTGTGTGCCACAACTAAGACCCGGTGCAGCCAAATAAATAAATAAATAAATAAATAAATAAAAAAGAAAATTATTTTAAAAAAACCACTATCATTAAATTTTTGGTGCTGTGCAAAATCAATCGATGTCAACAGGTAGTCTACTCAAACAGTGTTAGCTGGAGGCACATTTCCCAGCTCAATCTCTCTATCAGATCTTTTATGCCCTACATGCATGACTTCTCTGGCGGAAAAAAAAAAAAAGTAATTACATTTGCATACATTTTAGCAGTCCCCATGCAAAAACAGTGAGAGTTGCTCTCTTGCTAGCAAATGTTCATCAAAATATACTGCCTGTAGACCGAACAGAATGTATGGAAATTCTCCTCCCAGGGGTCTACAAAGCCACATGTAGTAGTTACTGCATTCCTAAGTACCCTGACTGCCAATTAAATTATTCAAGGAAAAATGTATTACCAAGAAATCTACCTATAAAGTATGAGCAAAGGAGGTGCTTTAAGGCAGTTATTGAATGAATTCTTCCACAATTTTGAATTTTAACACTACTCTCTGCATATAATACCTTATATATTTCCAAAGCTTTTTTACATACAATATTATTTCATTCAATCTTTCCCAATAACCCGCTAGGAAATAAGAACAGTAATATTTTTCTTGCCAATCTATTTTATAGTAAGGAAACAGAGAAACAGGGGTTAAATATGTTTCTAAGGTCACAGACCTAGTCAGTGGCAGGGTTAGGACTATATTTCAAAACATCTCTCTCTGAGTTGAGTACCTTTTCATTATGGCATGTGGCCTCCAAGTGGAAATGGTATGCAAATTGGTAAGACTAAGCATCAGGACCCTTTTTACATCCAACACGTGCTCTACCAAAGGAACCCTTAGCACAGGCTCCTGGCTGAATGAGCCCAGGCAGCTCTGCGCATCTTCCTCAACTACACGCGAACATGCACACCTCCTGTGTCTGGCATCTGCTCTGTCCCCAGCTCTTCACGCTGGCCCAGCTCCAAGCCCTTCAGTTCCATTTATCCCGTTAGTCACTCGCACGCCAATGACAAAGGACGAAGGTACTTTACCATGCAGTTCCCAAAAAGGTTCACCTACACAATGACTCATGTGATCTCTACAACATCTCCCCAAGGTAGGTAGGTCAAGACCATTTATTCCCAACTTAAACAAAAGGCAACTGGAACACAAGGAGGTCAAGAGATTAGACAGAGCTGCTAAATGGCAGAACGGGGTCTAGAATCCACATCTCCTTATTGCAATGCCACAGCCTTTTCCCTTCTACCACATTTTCTAGGATGACAGAGCACTAACCCATTCATCTACAGATTCATTCAACAAATATTTAGAGGCACAGTACGTGTCAGGATGTGTAAACGGTTGTGGGGGGCTAGAGCAGAAGACAGAACAAACATGGTCTCTAGCCCCATAAACTTGACAGTTTGTGAGGACACAGATTTAAGGACATAATTACAAACTATGATAATGACTCAGAAGGATATTAATCAAGAGCCCTGAGCAAATTTAACAAGGAGCCCATACTTAGATGGGAATGTTAGAGAAAACGTCTTTGAGGAAGTGACCTTTAGGCTGAGGCATGAAGTCAGCCAGGTGAGGAGGGAGAGAGAGGAGTGGATCCAGCAGAGGGAAACAGGTGCAAAGGCCCTGAGGCAGAAAACACCTCAGAAAAGGAGCCATGTATTAGGAGACAGAGCTGAAGAGATATTTCAGAGGCAGATCATGGCCTCATGTAGACTGCAAAAAATTGGGGGTTTTATCCAAATGTAAGAGGCACTCACTAAAGGGTTTTGAGCGATTTGCCTTGCATTTTTTAGAAGATCACTTTGGCTGCTGTCCAGTCTAGACAATGAATTGAAGGGAGACAAGAATGACAGTGAGGAGACCATCTAGATCATGGCAAGATGGTGGCTGGCATAGGGTAGTGGCAACATAGACAAGAGTGACTGTGAAAAGATAAAGAAGTTTGATTAGGCAAATCCAAAGGACCAGGGAATTGGATGTGTGAAAGTCCAAGCATGCACCTTTAACATCTTAACCTCAAATAAATATTAAAAGCAGGGCATGAATCTGAAGTGAAGAGACAGTCAAGTTCTCTAGCTGGTTAGGGCAGCCGGCTACCTTTAACATAGTGAACTGTCTCCATATTACTTTGAGCCAAATATAGAAGGCACTCCCCAAACACTGCTGCAACAGACTTTCTAAGCTGTTACCAAGACTTGGGACCTGAGAAACTGGGACACAGCTGACTGCAGACTGCTGAGACCCTTTCCCAAGGTCAGAGTTTATTCCCTATTTACGGAAGTCCAAGACCAAATTGGAAAACATTCTCATCCACATAGGCATGCTTTCAAATGTCTTTTTCTTTCAAAGAAAATTCAGATGACATTATCTTAAGAACAGCATGAACACATTTATATAGCTTCTGTGCTTTATGTTAATTTAAGAATGAAAAATAAACTCTCTTGCCATTTTCAGTCCCAAGACTGAATTGTATAACACTTGAACAATCACCCTTGGATTTCTACACCGTGAGAACTGAGGAGTGGAAAGAACATACAGGAAGGAGCATGGGGAGAGTCACAAAAACTCAGCCAAATCACAGCTATTCTCACATCTGTCTTCTGCAAAAAGGCAAGGGTCCTACTGCCACGGCCCAGTTCCCACAGGCACTGCCCTCAGGGCTGTGATGGCCATTCAGCACCCAGGCGTTTGTGGGACCCTCTTTTATTTATACACAGATTCAAGCCTGGAAGGTGTCTTATTGTTTCTTGCTTAGAGGGTCATATAGCCAGTGAAAGGCAAAGCTTAAGTTGGAAGCTCTCGGACAACACAGACATGACTCTAGAGCATGAGATGCTAAAACAAAAGAGTGTTCATGAAGTCTAGAAACTGATTAGGCAATCTCCAAAAAACCCTAATGAGAAGAAAAGTGAGTGTTGCTATGGAAACCAATAACGCTGCTCAGATTTTAAGAGATCACACTGCAAGTGAGGAAGGCACAGAACCAAAAGCAAATACCTTGAAGGAAAAGCACTTAGGGTGAATGCAGGAGGATGACATGGGGAATCCCAAACGCCACAATGAACAGGAGATTGCAGAAATTTTATAAACAACAAAATTAAGCTTCTAGGAGTCGGCTCTTCTGTTAAAAAATTCATGAATATTTTTATACGGCAAATCAAGGAAGGGGTATTTCTGGTGCTTGGTGTTAATGGAATTATATTTGGCTTCTTTAAAGAAAATTTTCTTTAGACAGAAAAAAGTAAACGAACATTAGGAAGGCAGAATGAAAGCCCAAGATGAATAAAAAGATTGTAAAAGAGCAGTTAGCTGGTTCAAAATGGGTTCAAGTCACCTGGTATGGTTCTATCCTTTATTCCAACAACTTGGAAACTGTATTGTTTCCACAGTGGGATCAGTTAGAGGAAGAAATCAGGGAGAGAACTGGGCTTCACTAGACCTCTGAGAAGGTTCTCATGATGTTCTTATTGACTAGATGGTAAATTGGGATAGAACAATTTGAAGAATTAATAATGAGCATGTCCAAAGCCTGCTGATGGGTCCCCAGCTTGGGGGGCACAGGGGAGGGCTGACTCATTCTTCACTCAGCCTGATGAACATGATCTTCAACTTTAATAGCAACACAGAAGGCAAGGTTATCATATATGTGGTTGGGAAAAAGCAGGGATGAGAGCGAATTTCCTGTCCCACTGAATCAGGATTCAATCATTTTTACAAGCTGGAGAAATAAAACAGGAATCAATAAAAGGTCTAAACTTGGGTTGTCAAAAACAGTACAAACATAGGAAGGAGAGCAAAAACTTAGGAGATGCTGGTTAAATAATCAAAAAACAAAACCAAACCACCTCTACAGGTTTTAGCAGACAAGTAAGCTCAATACGCCAGCACTAAAACCACTGGTGTGGCCTTAGGCTCCACTAACAGAAATAACAGCTTAGGACGATGAAGGTGGCTATCCATGATCTTGCTCTACTGAAGGCAAATCAGGCCATTTGTTGAATGATGCATTCAGTGCCTTATGTCACTGCCACAGGCTGAATATTTGTGTCTCCCCACCACCCAGTTCATATGTGGAAAACCTAACCCCCAAGGGGGTGGTATTTGGAGGTAGGGCCTGTGGGAGGCGATTAAGTCATTAGGGTGGAGCCCTCATGAATGGAATTAGTGCCCTTGTAAAAGGGATCCCAAGAGCTCTCTAGTCTCTTCCTCGATGTGAGGACAGAGCAAAAGACGGTCATCTATGAACCAGGAAGTGGGACCCTACCAGACACAGAATCTGCTGGAGCCTTGGACTTCCCAGCCTCCCGAAGTGTGAGAAATAAATGTTTGATGTTTAAGCCACCCAGTTAATGGCATTTGTGTTACGGCAGCCCACCCATAAAACAGCCACCCATGAAAGGAGGAAAAAAAACCTCATATACGGAAACAAGCAAACAACCTGGTGAAAAGACTGAAAACCATGTTCCACCAGGATGTTCAACTCAAGAAAATGAAAATACAGATAGGCAGGAGAGCTGTCTTGGAATGACATGCTGTCACATGGGAGGAGTGTGTATAACACCCCACCTGAATGTCTCCAACAGGTAGAACTGGACCCAAGAGCAGAATCACCTATCCAAGATGCAGTGGGGTGGCCCCAGTGTCTGAGTGCACCCTACTGGAGGGTTCAATGGAGGCTGCATGCCACTGAACAGAAATAACGTAGAAAGCCTGGCTAGATGTGGACACCCTTAGCAGTCCCTTGCAAACCCGACATTCTGTTACAGAAGTTCAATGACTAGTTCCTAAGTGGTGCCCAGTTGCCCACACGCACCGAGTCGGATGATGTAACCACCACCTACCATTTTTTTTTTTTAGCACACACTCACATGCTATGGCTTTCCTTTAGCACGGTACCAGGTCAAGCTCGAGTCAACCCTTATGCCAGCTTGAGTAAGAGTTTACGTTCTTTCTGCAAGTTGCCCACACGCACCGAGTCGGATGATGTAACCACCACCTACCATTTTTTTTTTTTAGCACACACTCACATGCTATGGCTTTCCTTTAGCACGGTACCAGGTCAAGCTCGAGTCAACCCTTATGCCAGCTTGAGTAAGAGTTTACGTTCTTTCTGCTTCTACAAACATGCTGTTGCCCAGTTTACTTCTTGCAGTCTCTTATCTCAGAAATGGGCGTATGGTGTTCCCCAACCTACACTATGTATATTTTGCTCTGATTAGAAACACAGTCTATGCTCAGTCTGAGATAGCCATTCTGGAGGTGGATTCTTAGCCAAATCTTTTTAAATCTTGGCAGTGTCTTCCTCCGGGGACTTATGCTGTGTCAGCAGCCTGCTATTACAGGCTATTCTTGTGGCTGTTGTGTCCATGGATGTACTGAGCTTCCTGGTTAATGAACACAGACCAGGAGATGCTCTTAGCGCATCTTCATGCAGTGAAGCACTTTTTACAGAGAATGGCTGCCTCTCACCTAGGAAGCGGCCAATGCTCTCCACCGTGGCTTCTATCACTAACGGAGCTACTTTTCAGCCTCATCCCTCACTACTGATCTGTTCTTTGATTTTTCTTTCATGAACTCTGACACCCTCCCCGGGCCGACTTTGGTCATGTCTGACAGACTGAAATGCCCCTTGCCCTCCACCCTGTTGAGGGGCCAGGCTCACAAGCTATCTCCTCCTACTAATGCACCCCACCTGTTCCTGTTCTCCCCTTGCACGTGTTCCAGCAGAACGAACGCTTCTCTGGCAGAGCTCTGTTCTGTCTCATGCCACAGCTGCATTTCCAACCCCTCAACCAGGACTTGGACCAGAGCAAGTGATCCATAAATATTTACTGAACAACAACAAAAAAAACAAACTTTCCAACTGCTTACCTCCCCTAGATGATAAGCTCCCAGAAGACAGAAAGCGTTTTGTTCCAAGGTACCAATATGTAATAGTAACTACATCAGTTCCGCTTCCCATGTGCACAGCACTCTGCTAAACACTTAAACAGGCTGTCTCCCCTTGATGACTCCCAACTACCCCATCTCTCTATATATATGATTATTCCCATTTTGAGATGAAGCAATGGAGTCTTGCGGAGGTTAAGGAATTTGCCCAAGGTCATGCTACCGGTAAGTGGCCCAGCAGAGGTCCAGTCCCAGACCACCTGAGATCTTAAAGCACTATCTGCTGCTACAACTTATACTGCCACCCCAAGGGAGGGGATAGTTCATACACACAATTGCAGAGTGAAACCACACAGAACGCATGAGAATGGTTAATACAGTTTAGCTCTATTAGATATTAAGTTCCCAGTTGAGACCATACATTGATTACTACTGTTTTGTCTTTGCAGGGATACTAGCTCAGACATTCTAAATAAAGAATGAGGAAGGAAAGAGTAGGTCTGATGCATTAAATTTTAATGTCTAAAACTAAATTTCATTTACTTTCCAGCACCTATTTCCTTTTTAAAAATATCATCTGTGCTGAAAGGAGAAAAATGTTCTTGAGCCCCATCAGGGTGTCACGTACAAGTGAGATGGAAAGATACTCTATTCAGGGCTCTATCAGAGGGGGAAACCTCAAGAGGAAATAATAGACCATGGTTTGATTGCTTGTTATGGAACAGCTGGTTTCAATCTGATGCTTTTTTGCTTATTTTAGCTTCTACTCAAGGCTAAAGTAGCTTTAACACTTGATGCTTTTTGGTCTTTAAACTGTTTTGAGGAACCCAAGTGTTCCTAAGAAGGGTCTCAGGGGATGGTGGTGGCTGATGGGTGGAGGACGGAGTTTGAAAGAAGATTTGCTTTGAAGTAACGGTTCTGCTGTCTAAAACAAAAAACTGAAAACCATTACTTGAAAGGTATCTGATAAAAATATTTTCTCTTATTCAAATCACCTGTGATGGCAAGTGGGTTCTGTCCTGTTGGCGTGGAATCTTTCATACACAAGTTGATTTTCATTACATAGGCTTGATCCTGTCCATTAGTACCAGTGCCTTGCTCTCTTGGGGCGGGGCACGGAGGAAAAATGGACTGTTCAAATGAGTCACTTTTGAGGAGAAAGTGTTTTACTGTTTTCCCTCCCTGTCCTCAAGAAGCTCTTCTCTCCCTCTATCTAAAATAGATATAAACGCTATGATTAAACCAGGGGTTCAACCCTGGCTGCACACTAGAATATTCTATGACACTTAAAAATAGTATTGCTGGCCAGGCTCCTCTGCAGATCAATTAAATTGGAATCTCTGGGAAGGGGGGGTTCCCTTCATCAGCATTTCTTTTTTAAATCTTTATTGGAGTATAATTGCTTCACAATACTGTGTTAGTTTCTGTTGTGCAACAAAGTGAATCAGCCATATGCATACATATATCCCCATATCCCCTCCCTCTTGCACCTCCCTCCCTCCTACCCTCCCTATCCCACCCCTCTACGTGGTCACAAAGCACTGAGCTGATCTCCCTGTGCTATGCAGCTGCTTCCCACTAGCTATCTATTTTACGTTTGGTAGTGTATATATGTCCATGCCACTCTCTCACTTTGTCCCATCTTACCCTTCCCCCTCCCCGTGTCCTCAAGTCCATTCTCTACGCCTGCGTCTTTAATCCTCTCCTGCCCCTAGTTCTTCAGAACCATTTTTTTTTTTAGATTCCATATATACGTGTTAGCATAGGATATTTGTTTTTCTCTTTCTGACTTACTTCACTCTGCATGACAGACTCTAGTTCCATCCACCACACTACAAATAACTCAATTTCGTTTCTTTTTATGGCTAATATTCCATTGTACATATGTGCCACATCTTCTTATCCATTCATCTGTCTATGGACACTTAGATTGCCTCCATGTCCAGGCTATTGCAAATAGTGCTGCAATGAACATTGTGGTACATGACTCTTTGAATTATGGTTTTCTCAGGGTATATGCCCAGTAATGGGATTGCTGGGTCAGATGGTAGTTCTATGTTAGCTTTATAAGGAACCTCTACACTATTCTGCATAGTGGCTATATGAATTTACATTCCCACCAACAGTGCAAGAGGGTCCCCTTTTCTCCACACCCTCTCCAGAATTTATTGTTTGTAGATTTTTTGATGATGGCCATTCTGACTGGTGTGAGGTGATACCTCGTTGTAGTTTTGATTTGCATTTCTCTAATGATTAGTGATGTTGAGCATTCTTTCATGTTTGTTGGCAATCTATATCTCTTCTTTGGAGAAATGTCTATTTAGGTCTTCTGCCCATTTTTGGATTGGGTTGTTTGTTTTTTTGATATTGAGCTGCTTGTAAATTTTGGAGATTAACCCTTTGTCAGTTGCTTTGTTTGCAAAGCAAACAAAAGAGGGTTATCTTTTTTCTCCCATTCTGAGGGTTATCTTTTCATCGTCTATGCTTTCCTTTGCTGTGCAAAAGCTTTTAAGTTTCATTAGGTCCCATTTGTTTATTTTTGTTTTTATTTCCATTTCTCTAGGAGGTGGGTCAAAAAGGATGTTGCTGTGATTTATGTCATAGAGTGTTCTGCCTATGTTTTCCTCTAAGAGTTTGATAGTGTCTGGCCTTACATTTAGGTCTTTAATCCATTTTGAGTTTATTTTTGTGTATGGTGTTAGGGAGTGTTCTAATTTCATTCTCTTACATGTAGCTGTCCAGTTCTCCCAGCACCACTTATTGAAGAGGCTGTCCTTTCTCCATTGTATATTCTTGCCTCCTTTATCAAAGAAAAG
>NC_041219.1:80224213-80226513 GCF_002837175.3 Physeter macrocephalus | reverse complement strand
AGTACAGTCATTTTCACAATGTTGATTCTTCCAATCCAAGAACATGGTATATCTCTCCATCTGTTTGTATCATCTTTAATTTCTTTCATCAGTGTCTTATAGTTTTCTGCATATGGGTCTTTTGTCTCCTTAGGTAGGTTTATTCCTAGGTATTTTATTATTTTTGTTGCACCAGTAAATGGGAGTGTTTCCTTAATTTGTCTTTCAGCTTTTTCATCATTAGTGTATAGGAATGCAAGAGATTTCTGTGCATTAATTTTGTATCCTGATACTTTACCAAATTCATTAATTAGCTCTAGTAGTTTTCTGGTAGCATCTTTAGGATTCTCTAAGTGTAGTATCATGCCATCTGCAAACAGTGACAGCTTTGCTTCTTCTTTTCCGATTTGGATTCCTTTTATTTCTTTTTCTTCTCTGATTGCTGTGGCTAAAACTTCCAAAAATACGTTGAATAATAGTGGTGAGAGTGGAAGACCTTGTCTTGTTCCTTATCTTAGAGGAAATGGTTTCAGTTTTTCACCACTGAGAACGATGTTGGCTGTGGATTTGTCATATATGGTCTTTATTATGTTGAGGTAAGTTCAGTACTTTCTGGAGGGCTTTTATCATAAATAGGTGTTGAATTTTGTCGAAAGCTTCTTCTGCAGCTATTGAGATGATCATGGTTTTTCTCCTTCAGTTTGTTAATATGGTGTATCACATTGATTGATTTGCGTATATTGAAGAATCCTTGCATTCCTGGGATAAACCCCACTTGATCATGGTGTATGATCCTTTTAATGTGATGTTGGATTCTGTTTGCTAGTATTTTGTTGAGGATTTGTTCATCAGTGATATTGGCCTGTAGTTTTCTTTATGACATCTTTGTCTGGTTTTGGTATCAGGGTGATAGTGGCCTCGTAGAATGAGTTTGGGAGTGTTCTTCCCTCTGCTATATTTTGGGAGCGTTTGAGAAGGATAGGTGTTAGCTCTTCTCTAAATGTTTGACAGAATTCTCCTGTGAAGCCATCTGGTCCTGGGTGCTTGTTTGTTGGAAGATTTTTAATCACAGTTTCAATTTCAGTGCTTGTGATTGGTCCATTTATATTTTCTATTTCTTCCTGGTTCAGTCTCAGAAGGTTGTGCTTTTCTAAGAATTTGTCCATTTCTTCCAGGTTGTCCATTTTATTGGCATATAGTTGCTTGTAGTAATCTCTCATAATCCTTTGTAATCTTCTCAAAGAACCAACTTTTAGTTTTATTGATCTTTGCTATTGTTTTCGTCATTTCTTTTTCATTTATTTCTGATTTAATCTTTATGATTTCTTTCCTTCTACTAACTTTGGGGTTTTTTTGTTCTTCTTTAATTGCTTTACATAAAACGTTAGGTTGTTTGAGATGTTTCTTATTTCTTGAGGTCAGATTGGTATAAACTTCCCTCTTAGAACTGCTTTTTGCTGCATCCCATAGGTTTTGAGCCCTCATGTTTTCATTGTTGTTTGTTTCTAGGTATTTTTTGATTTCCTCTTTGATTTCTTCAGTGATCACTTCATTATTAAGTAGTGTATTGTTTAGTCTCCATGTGTTTGTATTTTTTACAGACTTTTTCCTATAATTGATATCTAGTCTCATAGTGTTGTGTTTGGAAAAGATACTTTATATGATTTCAATTTTATTTACCAAGGCTTGATTTGTGACCCAAGATATGATCTATCCTGGAGAATGTTCCATGAGCACTTGAGAAGAAAGTGTATTCTGTTGTTTTTGGATGGAATGTCCTATAAATATCAATTAAGTCCATCTTGTGTAATGTATCATTTAAAGCTTGTGTTTCCTTATTCATTTTCATTTTGGATGATCTGTCCATTGGTGAAAGTGGGGTGTTAAAGTCCCCTACTATGATGTGTTACTGTCGATTTCCCCTTTTATGGCTGTTAGTATTTGCCTTATGTATTGAGGTGCTCCTATGTTGGGTGCATAAATATTTACAATTGTTATATCTTCTTCATGGATCGAACCCTTGATCATTATATAGTGTCCTTCTTTGTCTCTTGTTATAGTTTTTACTTTAAAGTCTATTTTGTCTGATATGAGAATTGCTACTCCAGCTTTCTTCTGATTTCCATTTGCATGGAATATCTTTTTCCATCCCCTCACTTTCAGTCTGTATGTGTCCCTAGGTCTGAAGTGGGTCTCTTGTAGACAGCATATATATGGGTCTCGTTTTTGTATCCATTCAGCCAGTCTGTGTCTTTTGGTGGGAGCATTTAATCCATTTACATTTAAGGTAATTATCAATATGTATGTTCCTATTACCATTT
>NC_041219.1:80202947-80223203 GCF_002837175.3 Physeter macrocephalus | reverse complement strand
AGAATTTGTCCATTTCTTCCAGGTTGTCCATTTTATTGGCATATAGTTGCTTGTAGTAATCTCTCATAATCCTTTGTATTTCTGCAGTGTCAGTTGTTACTTCTCCTTTTTCATTTCTAATTCTATTGATTTGAGTCATCTCCCTTTTTTTCTTGCTGAGTCTGGCTAATAGTTTATCAATTTTGCTTATCTTCTCAAAGAACCAACTTTTAGTTTTATTGATCTTTGCTATTGTTTTCGTCATTTCTTTTTCATTTATTTCTGATTTAATCTTTATGATTTCTTTCCTTCTACTAACTTTGGGGTTTTTTTGTTCTTCTTTAATTGCTTTACATAAAACGTTAGGTTGTTTGAGATGTTTCTTATTTCTTGAGGTCAGATTGGTATAAACTTCCCTCTTAGAACTGCTTTTTGCTGCATCCCATAGGTTTTGAGCCCTCATGTTTTCATTGTTGTTTGTTTCTAGGTATTTTTTGATTTCCTCTTTGATTTCTTCAGTGATCACTTCATGTATCACTTAAAGCTTGTGTTTCCTTACTTATTTTTATTTTGGATGATCTGTCTATTGGTGTAAGTGGGGTGTTAAAGTCCCTACTATTCTTGTGTTACTGTCGATTTCTCCTTTCATGGTTGTTAGCGTTTGCCTTATGTATTGAGGTGCTCCTTTGTTGGGTGCATAAACATTTATAATTGTTATATCTTCTTCTTGGATTGATCCTTTGATCATTATGGAGTGTCCCTCCTTACCTCTTGTAACTGTCTTTAAAGTCTATTTTATCTGATACGAGTACTGCTACTGCAGCTTTCTTTTGATTTCCATTTTCATGGAATATCTTCTTCCATCCCCTCACTTTCAGTCTGTATGTGTCCCTAGGTCCGAAGTGGGTCTCCATTAGACAGCATATATATGGGTCTTATTTTTGTATCCATTCAGCCAGTCTGTGTCTTTTGGTTGGGGCATTTAATCCATTTATATTCAAGGTTATTGCGATATGTATGTTCCAATTACCATTTTCTTACTTGTTTTGGGTTTGTTTTTGTGGGTCTTTTCCTTTTCTTGTGTTTCCCGCTTAGAGAAGTTTCTTTAGCCTTTGTTTAAAGTTGGTTTGGTGGTTCTAAATTCTCTTAGCTTTGCTTGTCTAAAAAGGTGTTAAATTCTCCGTGGAATCTGAATGAGATCCTTGCTGGGTAGATTAACTTTGGTTGTAGGTCTTTCTCTTTCATCACTTTAAGTATATCCTGCCACTCCCTTCTGGCCTGCAGAGTTTCTGCTGAAAAATCAGCTGATAACCTTATGGGGATTCCTTTGTATGTTTTTTGGTTTTCCCTTGATGCTTTTAATATTTTTTCTTTGAATTTAATTTTTGTTAGTTTGATTCATGTGTCTTGGTGTGTTTTTCCTAGGGTTCATCCTGTATGGGACTGTCTGTGCTTCCTGGACTTGGGTGACTAATTCCTTTCCCATGTTAGGGAAGTTTTCCACTATAAACTGTTCAAATATTTTCTCAGACCGTCTCTTTTTCTCTTCTTCTTCGGGACCCCTATAATTCAAATGTTGGTGCGTTTAGTGTTGTCCCAGAGCTCTCTGAGATTGTCTTCAATTCTTTTCATTCTTTTTTCTTTATTCTGCTCCTCGGCAGTTATTTCCATCATTTTGTCTGCCAGGTCACTTATTCGTTCTTCTGCCCCAGTAATTCTGTTATTGATTCCTTCTAGTGTTTTTTTGTTTTGTTTTGTTTTTGTGGTACACGGGCCTCTCACTGTGTGGCCTCTCCCGTTGAGGAGCACAGGCTCCGGACACGCAGGCTCAGTGGCCACGGCTCACGGGCCCAGCCACTCTGCGCCACGTGGGATCTTCCCGGCCCGGGGCATGAACCCGTGTCCCCTGCATCGGCAGGTGGACTCTCAACCACTGCGCCACCAGGGAAGCCCTCTAGTGTATTTTTCATTTCAGTTATTGTGTTGTTCATCTGTTTGTTTATTCTTTAATTCTTCTAGATCTTTGTTAAACATTTCTTGTATTTTCTCAATCCGTGCCTCCATTCTATTTCCAAGATTCTGGATCATCTTTACTATCATTACTCTGAATTCTTTTTCAGGTAGATTGCCTATCTCCTCTTCATTTATTTGGTCTTGTAGGTTTTTACCTTGCTCCTTCATCTGTGACATATTTTTTTGCCATCTCATTTTTTTTTTTTTATGAGTGGGATTATGTTCCTGTTTTACTGGTTGTTTGGCCTGAGGCTTCTCTAACACTGGAGTTTGTAGGCTATTGGGTAGAGCCGGGTCTTGGTGCTAAGATGAGGAACTCTGTGAGACTTCACTCCAATGAATATTCCCTGTGGTCTGAGGTTCTCTGTTAGTCCAGTGGTTCGAACTCAGAGCTCCCACCGCAGGAGCTTCGGCCCAATCCTGGGCTCGTGAACCAAGATCCTGCAAGCCACCTGGGGCAGCAAAAAATAAAAACAAAAACCCACAAACAACAATAACAAAGTAAAAAATAAAATTATACTAGAAAACTAACAGATATGTTGGGAAGAATATAAAAGAAAAAGTATAGATTAATCAACAGCTGGAAGGTACATCAGTACCACAATAGTAAAAAAGAGGAGGAGGGAAAAGAAAAAAAGGGGGGAGGGGCCTTGGCTGTGGAGGGCAGGGTGCAAGCAAGGGCGAGGTTTGGGTGGTGGGTGGGGCCAATGCTCAGTACCCACAGGGCTGGAAAAGGCCCTGGGGGCCGTGGGGATTAGGCTCAAGGAACAGAAGGGGCCCAGGCGTGCCCCCCACCCCTGGTCTCAGAGGGCAGGGGACCTCACATGGGAGTCCAGCAGGTTTCCTGGGCTCGAGTGGGTGGGGCAAACACCCTTCTCTTCTCTCCTGCTCCTCCCGTCTCAGAGGGCCCCTCCCGCCTGCCTCTCCTGTTCTTCCCTCAGCCTCCTTCCTATGTCCCCAAGGACCCACACGACCTGGAGGGGGCTCTGGAGGGCAGGGGATCGGCCTGGGAACTCAGCAGGCTCCCCGGGACCGAGTGGGCGGGGCAATCACCCTCTGCTTCTCTCCCGCTCCTCCTGGGGAGACGCTAACTCCACGTCTTCCCATGCGGCCATGTTCTAGGTATCCATTCTTTTTTTTTTTGTTTGTTTTTTTGTGGTATGCGGGCCTCCCCCTGCTGTGGCCTCTCCCGTCGCGGAGCACAGGCTCCGGACGCGCAGGCTCAGCGGCCATGGCTCACGGGTCCAGCCGCTCCGCGGCATGTGGGATCCTCCCAGACCGGGGCGCGAACCCGGCCCCCCTGCATCGGCAGGCGGACGCGCAACCACTGCGCCACCAGGGAAGCCCTAGGTATCCATTCTTAAATCATCTCTGCTAGAGGCAAATGTCCACAGGTCTGGAGAGCTTCTATTACTGAAGTGCTTTACTTTTCAAAACGTACCAACTTTAAAAATGGACCTTTGGAGAATAAGATGAATTCTACCCTAATTTAAGCATGCTCCCTGATAAAAGGAGAAAGAGAATAAATGGTAAAAATGAAACACTTTTACACACACACACAAAATTATATATACAATATACTTCTGTGATAGAATTTTGAAGATGTAATTTAGTAGAAAACAGACATCTTCCCAGTACAGAGAGCAGACTAGGCTATGAAACACTGTTTTAAAAAAAAAAATTTTTTTTGCCAAGATCGGGTTTGACCAGAATTACTGGGGAAGGAGGTAGAGTATTAGGTTTGCTTTTTACTTGGCTAATTCCCACCTGTCCCAGAGATCTTAACTTTCATTATTTCTCCTGTGAAGCCTGGGCCCCACGTTTGGATTAAGAGTTTCTGCTCCCCACTGAAGCACAGCGGGCTGGCAGCAGCACGGAAAAAACACGCTTGAGCGACCCACTCTGACTTCCTTGGGGGCTCTCCGTGATCACAGGTCAGCACCCTCAATACCCCTCCCTCCACATCCTTCTCAGACAGCGGGCTGCTCCTCCACCCGGGCTGGGGAGAGAACGCGTGCCGCTCTGCACGCCACCACGATCCTCTCGCCTGTCCGTGCTCAGCCCCCACCTTGGAACAATTCTAGCTCAGCTTCTGTTTTGGCTCCACTTCTGTCCTCAGCCCCCTAGGTGTGGCCATTCCCTGTCCCAGGCTCTCTTCGCGCTGTCCCCAGGTGACTAGTGCAGCACCTGGTTCTCAGGACCATGCCTGCACTCAGGGCCCACCATCCGTGTCTTCAGCCCAGACCCCTCTTAGCTCCTGGGCCCAGACTTATGAGCAGGATACGTGATGGTCAGCAGCACTTCAAACCTCAGAAAACCACACATGAATTCATCAGCTGCTCCCCTCCACCCCCAATGTCTTCCTCTTGTAACCCTCATCTCAGTTCACCTAACTCAGTACTCACACAGCTGCCTAATCAGAAAACTGGGAGTAGTCTGTGATGGCTTTGTGGTGTCCATTTGGCCAGGCTAAACTTTATTCCCCAGAATTCCCTTTCTAGTGTGTTTCTGGTTAACGTGGGCTACAAAGAAGAGTCTCTTGCGAGAGCTGGAGGATTTTGAAGGGAGGCACGACCATCTTGAAGGCTGCACAAAGGCACACACTCCTAACTACTCAACACTTATCTTCATGCTGTCGTGAAGAGATATTGCAGATGTAACTAAAGTCCCTAATCAGTTGACCTTAAAGGAGTTTATCCTTGGTGGACTGACTTAATCGGTAGAAGGCATGGGGGTGGGGAGACGGTGAGAGGGAGGAAAGGCGGGAGAGGACGGAGAGCTGGAGAGAGACAGTGAGGAGGAAGGGGCCGAGGGAGGGGAATAGAGAGGAAGAGAGGGAAGGAAAGAGAGAGGCAGGACACACTCCACCTGTGAGCAACAAGCTTCAGCTTGAGCCTGTGGGGTTCCAGCTTGCCTAGCCAGCCCTCAAGTGCAAAGCCAATTCCTGTAATAAATCCCTTCCACATACAAAGATAGATATCTAC
The DNA here is from genome assembly GCF_002837175.3 of Physeter macrocephalus. Lineage (NCBI taxonomy): Eukaryota > Metazoa > Chordata > Mammalia > Artiodactyla > Physeteridae > Physeter > Physeter macrocephalus. Next base: position 80,218,227 of record NC_041219.1, on the reverse strand, counting down.
CTACTACCTACCCGTTCTTTAGGCTTCTCTGGTTGAACCCTAACCTCTTCACACCTCGGCCCAGATCAAGCTTATCCTCTCTTCAGTTCTGATTCAATGCCCCCTTCTCCTCGAACCCTGTCACTGCCTCGTTCAAGCTGTCATCTCTTGCTTGACATTATGCAAACACCACCTAACTGGTCTCCCTGTCTCTGGTTTCTCTCCCCAGCAATCCACCCTCTAAGTCAGCTCTGTCCAATAGAAATTTCTCAAATGATAGAAGAGTTCTAGACCTGCACTGTCCAATATAGTAGTCACCTGTGGCTGCTGAGCCCTTGAAACATAGCTAGTGAGACTGAGGAACTGACATTTTAATTTTCATTAATTTACATTTAAATTTAGATAGCCACATGTGGCTAGTGGCTACTATGCTTAAAAAATCATTCCTAGATAACTAGGGTTATTGTCCTAAAAACTGCCAACATGACAAATAGACATTTCTCAAAAACAAAACGAGTCAAATACTGGAAAATGTTTAAATCTAATAAATTAAAATGAAAATATGCACATGCAAAAATGAGGGAAGCTATTTATAGCAATAATCTGTGCATTGAGACGCTACATTTCATTCAATACCTACTACGTACCAGGTGCTCTGCTAGATTTTGGAGTCAGCTGTACAGTCCTAGTTCCTGCCACTTTAGGAGGGCTTTACATCTTGATTAAATAATGGTGCCATGTCAATCCTGTGTGGTATGAGGGGTGTAACAGGTGCCAGAGCTGGGGTGGGGAGAGCAGGGTTCTGCCCCCAGGGCACTGCAGGGTACTAGGGGAGACAACTTGCCCCAAATGTGGGGCAAATATTTCTTCTTTATAGTTTTCTATGCTGATATTTTTACAATAGAAAAAAATGCTTGGTTTTTAGAAATGTAAGTCTGATGTCACTTGTGGTTTTTTTGTGTTTTTTTGTTTTTTTTGCGGTACGCGGGCCTCTCACTGCTGTGGCCTCTCCCGTTACAGAGCACGGGCTCCGGACGCACAGGCTCAGCGGCCATGGCTCACGGGCCTAGCCGCTCCGCGGCATGTGGGATCTTCCCAGACTGGGGCACGAACCCATATCCCCTGCATCGGCAGGCGGACTCTCAACCACTGTGCCACCAGGGAAGCCCCACTTGTGTTTTTAAAGTTCAGAAATATTTGCAAAAGACATATCTGATACAGGACTGTTATCCAAAATATACAAAGAACGCTTAGAAGTCAATAACAAGAAAACAAACAACCTGATTAAAAAACAGGCTGAAGACCTTAACGAGACACCTTACCATAAGAAGATATACAGATGGCAAATAAGCAAAAAAATGGTGCTCCACATCATATGTCATCAGAAATATGCAGACTAAAACAAGATACCATTACACACTTATTAGAATGGCCAAAATTCAGAACACTGTCAACACCAAATGCTGGTGAGGATGGGGAGCAACAGGAACTCTAATTCATTGCTGGTGGGAATGCAAAATGGTACCATCACTTTGGAAGACCACTGGGTGGTTTCTTACAAAACTGAACATACTCTTAGCATATTATCCAACAGTCACAATCCTTGGAATCTAGTGTAGTTGAAAATGTATGCCCACACAGAAACCTACATATGGATGCTTATAGCAGCTTTATTCATAATTGCCAAAACTTGGAAGCAACCAAGATGTCCTTCAGAAGGTGAGTGGATAAACTGTGCTATATCCAGAAAATGTACCATCATTTAGTGCTAAAAAGAAATGAACTGTCAAGCTGTCAAAGGACATGGAGGAACCTTAAATGCATGTTATTAAGTGAAAGAAGCCCATGTGAAAAGGCTACATATTGAATGATTCCAACTCTATGACATTCTGAAAGAGGCAAAACTATGGAGACAGTAAAAAGATCAGTGGCTGCCAGGGGCTGGGGAGAGGGAGGGATGAATCAGCAGAGCACAGAGGATTTCCAGGGCAGTGAAACTATTCTGTATGAGATTACACATCATTATACATTTGTCATTATGTATAATGGTGGATACATGTCATTATACATTTGTCAAAACTCACAGAATGTATAACACCAAGAGTGAACCCTTAATGTAGACTATGGTCTCTGGGTGGTAATGATATACTAATGTAGGTTCATGGAATGTAGCAGACTGTACCACTCTGGTGGGGGATACTGATAATGAAAGAGGCTCTGCATGTTCGGGGGTAGGGAGTATACGGGAACTCTCTGTACCTTCCTCTCAATTTTGCCGTGAACCTAAAACCGCTCTAAAAAGTAAGGTCTACTTTTTAAAACACCAAAAGGTTGTGGAACATTTACCACCTGCAGAAATTGTTGTGAAAACAATGAGGAAATTTTAGAATAAGCAAAATAAGCAAAAAAAAAAAAAAGGTATACAATACACTCAGAACTTACTGATCAGCTGGGAATATACAACATACATATATAAAACAGAAAGAAAATAAGTCTAACACTTAATTCCTTTAAGATTTGGCTGTTTGGAATTTGGAGCTTATTTTTCCATAAAAGTGACACAATTGTTTAATAATTTTGATCTTATATACTCTATGAAAGCGCATTTTGAAATGCATGTTGGGGCTTGAGTAGAAATACTCCCATAAACTGGAAACCCCTTAAACTGGAAACTCCATGAAAGCAGCAATTTAGGCTCAGTGCCTGGCACATATTTACTGAGACTAAGATGCAGTTGATTTTAAGATGAACCCTCAGTTTGCACACCACTGAGAAAAATGCTGCCAAGTAAACATAATGCTGTCTGGTCACTTAGAGCTATTTTATAATGATTGGAAAAGGTTTAAGATAGATTTATCATGTACCTACAGTAAAAAATAATAATAATAATAAACTGGTAAAGATATTCCTAACACATCTTCTTGACTCTTCTGAATCACTTTAACTCTTGCTGATGTCCATTTTTTTCCACCTGATGCCCCACTGTTGTCTCTGGAACATTCTTTCAGCTGCCATACAATATACCAATATACCAATTTTGAGACTGGCACTTGCTTGTTCTTACCAGGTGCCATAACAGAAGGCTTTTCAGATAACTAGGACTCATATTTTTGGTGACTCAAAGGGCCGCATACATGCGTGCACACGCACAATAACGTCTTTGGGAAATGTTTTTAGTTTATGATTAAATTAAAGCTGCAACTTTCAGCCATCAGCAATTGTGCAAAGTATCACAGCAATAACTTCCTCTCATAGCCCATGCTCATGACTTTGATCTCACTAGCATCTTTACCATTACAGAAAAACTTCAGAGCCTTTTTTAAAGAACACTAGGATTTTATCAGCATTTCCTATCTGTCTAAACTCAATTTTTCTCCAAATCACGAACCACTAGAAAAATAGCAGCTACAGCTCTATGTTGGCAGAAAGTTTGATAAACTGATGTTCTATACACCTCAGCAACAGTCCTGAACAGCTTATGAACTGGACACACCAGCTACTTATTGCTTTGAAGTTCCTTTCATCTGTTTGAAGGGGTCTACCAACCTCTCCTGTTTTCAAGCTGCATAATTCATTATCTGGAAGACAATACTTTTGCCATAACTCTGCAACACAACTTCAGCTACTTATCTTCTGTCTCAGGTGCCCGGAAGCTCTTGGTTGTTTTTTCGGTTTTTGTTTGTTTGTTTTTGCAAAAACTAGTAACTGTGTGGTCATTTCCCTAACAAAAATTTGCTTCACTGATATACTAAATTTATAACCTGTTGCTCTGGTTCTATAACTTTCTATGTACACAAAAACCTTTTATTTCAGTGTTGAATCATGATGTAATATTTGGAAGACCTTTCATATGCAATTAATCTCATCATGTATATTACCAACAATATACATAAACATAACTGCTATGTCCACATCTGCAAAATCAGAGGTAATGACAACAATGTATCAGTGCTGTCTAGCCAATGGTGATAAGATGCTATCACTGTAAGACACATCCTGATTTCAGAGATATTAAAAAGTGTGTGTAGGGGTGGAGGGAATGAACATCTCCGAAACAGTGGAACATAGTAACCGAGGCATAAATGAATGCTCCTTTAATTTATGTAAAAAATCATTTCCAAAATGGACACCAGAAATTCCTTCTATGCCTTATGTACACGTACCACTCCTTCCATCAGACATAAATTCATTTCCCCTTTCTCCCATCTGGGTTGGCCCTGTAGCTTGCTTTCACCAATAGAACACGACAGAGAAGCCAGGGTCCCTGCTGGATTTCCCAGCTCAGCCCAGGTAACAACTTCACTATAAAACCTCTCCTTCTGGGACTTCTTTTAATTAATTAATTAAAAGAAGACACTTTTAATTAATTCTTAATTTAGAATGCCCACGTATGTCCTCCAAGTGAGCAAAAATATACAGTGTGGGGAGACAAAAAAAAAAAAAAAAAAAGCAGAGAGGAGGAAAAACACACCACTCCTGTTTTTGTTAAGTTTTAAATTGGTCAAACGTTATAAACAGCTTAAAAAATACCTGCCTTTAGGGTGTTTTTCAAAACACTGACAACATACACAAATAATATAGCACACTTCTTAATCTGTTCCTCTTTGTCCTTCCGTGTTGCTAAGAGACTATCTTTTCAAAGCTCCAATACACAGATTTTTCCAAATTTAGAAAACAGGCTGACTTGCAAAGAAGCTTCAAAAAGGCAGCCAGTTAGAGGTAAAAATTTATTTGGTAATGATCAACCCACATTTCTCCAGACGACTTCCTGAGATATATTATCAAATGCTTGGATAACTCATGCAAACTTCAATATTTATTATTTTCCAGTTACGTGGCTTTCCTAGTTCATACACCTTTAAAATGTGTGATATCACTTTACTCCTTACTGAAGGGGAAAGGACAGGAAAGTCAATCTTCAACTGAAAGAGAAACAGCCTTCAATTGGTTTTAAGACAATTAGGAGGCCACTGGAAGGCTTTGTGTACGACATGATTTCTAATGAGCATTCAAGGCATGCTGACCACAATTAGGGATAAACTGTAACCAAAGCATCAATATACAGAGCTGGGAAAGATAACATATTAACAGTAATACATGTTTTAACAGTAATATTCTTGCTCCTGAATTTAGAAATTGGGGCATACAGTATATCATACTGTTAAACATAAATTATACGATTGTGGTATAAAGATGAAAGTCTTTATTCTTTCCCTTAAAACTCCTGGGTGTACTTATGTGTTTGTTTATGGTTTATTAACTACCTGACAGATAGCCTGGGGAAAGAAACAAAAAGGTAACAGGGAGACTTCCCTGGTGGCACAGTGGTTAAAAATCCACCTGCCAACGCAGGCGACACAGGTTCGAACCCTGGTCCGGGAAGATCCCACATGCCGCAGAGCAACTAAGCCTGTGTGCCACAACTACTGAAGCCCATGGCTCTAGAGCCCGTGAGCCACAACAAGAGAAGCCACCGCAATGAGAAGTCCACGCACCGCAACAAAGAGTAGCCCCTGCTCAATGCAACTAGAGAAAGCCCACATGCAGCTATGAAGACCCAACGCAGCCAAAAATAAAATAAATAAAATAAATTTATTTTTTTTAAAAAGGTTATTAACAGGGGCCCCTGACAACTGAAGATCAAAAAACCCCAACACAACAGGGAGTAGAATGTAAATCAATGGAGAAATGGTTAAATTTACAAGAAATTGACAGATGTGCCCTGGAGGCACACCCCCCTCTTTTAAAAGGACACATTTTGATAATGTTTTTAAACATCCAAGTACTTAGGTATTAGAAGAGCTTTTGTAGGGGTACCAACCACTAACCACAGGGAACCACAGGGACAGGCCAGCTTTGCTGAGACAAATCAACAGCCTTTATTCGTTATGTAAACCAACACAACTAGATGCAGCTGTGAAGAAGACAAAGCTCAAACAGCCTTGCACCCCAGCCAATCCAGCGCCTTACATTTGTAAAGCAGGCCTTAGGTTTGTAAAGTACACACAACCGTCTTGAAGAGGAAGAGGTAACAGACTAAAAAGATCCGAGTGTAGCCCCAGCTGTGTCACTCAGGCAAGCCATTTAATTTCTCTGAACACTGATTCCTCATCAGGATAAGAGAGGAAAGACGTGTATGAAGGGCGTGGGGGAGAGGGAGGGAGCTAATGTCCTCTAAGCACCTCCTCGGTGGCCAGCATAGTCCTTACATCGTCTCATTTAATCCTGACACGAGTTATTGATTTTACAAAGAGAGTGAGGCCAAGGCCGGCAGCACAGATGGGATGTAAGTTCTGAACTCTGGCTTCAAAGTACTCCTGCCCAACTGCCGTGCTTACCTTGCAAATTCTGTTTCCGCTTCCAGAGTGAGGACAAAACTTGAGAGTCCCCTTCTCGGCGCTCCCACAGATTTCCATCTCCCTGTGCGGTGATATGGTTTCCAAGTCACATCTCAGATCTCACCCTCTCCAGCAAACTCTCAACCTTTCCCCTCAGCCCCTCACCACCATCACCTAAACGAAGATATGCCCCTTGGTTTTCTCAGGGCTAATAAAAATCCCACATCCACAGAACACAGAGGTTTCTGTGACAGGTAGTTTGCTCAGAACAGAACAGCGGAGAGATTCCAGTCCTACACGTTTGGTGCCTTCTAATCACAGTGGAGAGATTCCTGTTTCATAGTGAGTATTCATTTTCACTGAAGTCTCCAAAGCCACCTTTTCAAGACCCTTAAGAGAGGGGCTTCCCTGGTGGCGCAGTGGTTAAGAATCCGCCTGCCAATGCAGGGGACACGGGTTCGAGCCCTGGTCCGGGAAGATCCCACATGCCGCAGAGCAACTAAGCCTGTGCGCCACAACTACTGAGCCTGCGTGCCTAGAGCCCCTGCTGCACGACAAGAGAAGCCACCGCAATGAGAAGCCCACGCACCGCAATGAAGAGTGGCCCCCGCTTGCCACAACTAGAGAAAGCCTGTGCACAGCAACAAAGACCCGATGCAGCCCAAAATAATTAAATTAATTAATTAATTTTAAAAAACCTTTAAGGGGTGAGTTTACATTTACAGCGAAGGAATGAGTTATCAGCAACCGAATCCAATTAGTTCTCTATTTCTATTTTTAAATTACTCAAACTGGAGGAAATGACTGAGGATCATTAATAATGGAACTCGCTGTCGGGTGTCATAAAAAGCTCGCCACTTCACAGACAAAATCTGAAGCAAACCAGAGAGAACCCATGACAGTTTATGTCCTCCGGCAACAGAGGCATTTGGGGAAAATTACGCTTTTGTGCTGATGGGAATTGCCAGTGGTACTTGCTCTAAAATGATACATCTTTATAGAAGCTGCCTGACAAAAGTGCGACCACAGTAGCACACAGACGCTTACTGTTAAGGCTATCAAGATGAATTACAAGAGCAGAGCTGTTCTCCAAGTGAGACCCGTCTGAACCTTCCTAACAGGGAAAGGAAACCCTTCCTATACGGGCTGTCTAATTCATGCCGATTAACGTGCTGTAAGGTGCCCTGGTAGGAAGTCCCTGGCAAGGGGGTTTGAGGAGACAGAGCCTCTGCTCCAGGCATCTCTGCGGCTCTTGAATGCCATTCACCCTGGAGGTGAAGCTGGGTGGGCAAGTGCAAGGAGGTTTTGGTTCTAAATTAAGGCCGGGGTAGGGGTGTGGGGTGGGGGGGAGTTCTATAAGCAACGAATTCTGACACAAGCTCCCAAGATTAGGATAAAAGGGGATAATAAAATGCAAAACAAATGAGAAATAATATAACTTACTGTGGTTTACTTTAGAGGGTTCCTCTGAAACCAATTCAGAGCGCTGAATAACCAAATATAAAATGCCTTTAAAAAGGGTAGGATTTTTTAAATATTTACGAAGCCGAGATGCTGTGGCCACTATTTGTGACTGCCCAACGCTCAAATGCTTTCCAGACTAAGCGCACGGCCTCAGGGCTCCTTCCCAGCCCTCTTGGGCACAGCCTAGTGAGGACCAAAGCTCATGGGGTGTCCCCAGGTCCACTCCAGAGGCAGCCTACCTGGGTCAGAATCCTGACTTTCCCTTGATGGCTGAGGCCCTGGACAAGTCACTTATCCTCTGAGAATCAGTTCTTCATCTACACGGTAACTCTCCCGACAGCACAGAGCTACCTGAGGCTTAATTAAGATAATACACATACAATCCTTAGCCCGGTGCCCAGAACACAGGAAGGGCTTAAAACTTGAGGTTCTCATGACTGTAGTAAACACAGTTACTCCTCAGAACGACAGAATGATAGTGGAAATAGAACTGGTGAGGATCTACTCTAGATGGAGGACCCACTCATGATTTGAAACGCCAGCCACAGTTTGGAGATAACCGTACAGGTACACTTCTATCTCCTATGGAGAAAGGAGTATCTCCCTATTAAGGGGACCGAACTAATACAATTAAACTACATATTTGATCACCGATTTTTAATGGGTACTTAGGTAGCAACCAAACTGGTGGGTTTTGGGGGAACACAACCATACTGCCTATCATGGATATTTCACTTTGTGAATAAACTCTAAAGGCTATTGCTGACCCCCTCCTGAATGACAGACTAGATAATATACTGGTGAGAGTCAAGCTTTACGGCCACAGCATTTTAGACACCATCAGAACCCTAGTTCTTCCCATTTAAACTAAGCAGCACGATTCATTCCTTTGGAGATGCCTCCATCAAACAACCTCAAATCTGAAAGCCTCTTTAATGCTTTAAAATTAAGATAAAAACAGCTGGTGAAGGGGTGGAAGCGTGTCAGTGCAAATACGCTAAAAGGAGACCACAGAGTTTGACTCAAGACAAAGCAATAGGAAGTCAAGTACATGCTTGGTCCAGAAATACCCTGAATTATTATTTTAGGACTTCCATCCTTGATGCAGTTTCATCCTCCATATTTTAGGGCTTTCATGACATTTGAAGGAAGGGACGGGAAAATAACAATGGTGGATAAAATGGATTCTGGTTAAGTAGCAACTAGGCCTGAGAGCTAGGTATTACTTAACCACTGAGGACAAGAATTCTGCCCACGCTTTTAGATCCGGCAGGATAGAAAATGATTGAGAATATCCACCCATCCCAACCTCTCCGGTGGCAGAATAAATGAAACACTATCAACTTCACTGAAGATTTGCAAACTTGGTAAGTACCAAACATCCAGCATCATGACTAGTTGTCACTTCAGGGAGCAGGGAAGGAGAACGGAGGGGTGCAGAGTCTAAAAGAATTGAACACTCAAAAACATTACTTAGCAACTAGGTAATGCTTGAATGTTAGTCAAAACAGATTTGCAAGGGACTTCCCTGGTGGTCCAGTGGTAAAGAATCCACCTTCCAATGCAGGGGACTTGGGTTCGATCCCTGGTCAGTGAACTAAGATCCCACATGCCACGTGGCAACTAAGCCTGCACGCCACAACTACTGACCCCACGCGCCTCAACTAGAGAGCCCTCGTGCCGCAAAAACTACAGAGCCCACAAGCTCTGGAGCCGCGCCACAACTAGAGAAGAGAAAACCTGCACGCCACAACTACAGAGAAGCCCGCATGCCTCAACGAAGCCTGCATGCCACAACTAAGACCCAACGCAGCCAAAAAAAAAACCAAAACAAATTTGTAAGACAGCCATCAGTTTCTAGAAGATAACTGAGAAATGTAAGGGCAACTCTAAAATCTGGGGTACACTTAACATGTTCACATTCCATCTAATTACTGGGTAATACACTTCTGTTAGAGGCGCCCTGTAACAGAAAGTCTTAGTGACTGATGAAACCTGATAGCCTAAGATGAATAGGGCATTGAAACATAATATAAACTTGAACTGGTTAAAACTTTTCTTCCTACCACCACTTCAACTGAATTATGTGCACTGTTGCTATTTCTCCTGTGGGTCTAAGATACTATTGAAAAAGCCTCCCAGGCTACCCCCCATTCAGCACTGAAACCAAAAAGTGGTCGTGTGCACACCGAGGCCCACAGAGAGAGCTAGGGGGTATGAAATTGATTTTGAGCAAAGCAAACATTTCTTGTGCCCTATTTTCTTGCCATGCTACAACCAACTGCTCCGTGGGACCAAAGGAGGGAAGAAACTCACCGGCAGACAAAGCTTTGCGCATTTTGTTATGATAAACGTACAAAGGGATTGCTGTCATGTGCCAAAGCAATGACAGGGAAGGCAGGAGAAACTGCCTCACTTGGTTAACAAAGAGGGTTCAAAGCCACAGGGGCTGGTGTGTTCTATTCACGAGTCCCCCAGGATCATCAGTGTGAGCACTGGGTCCTAGTTAGTTCTGCAGTGGGGTTTTTTTCCCCCCTTACTAGTTTATAAAAGAATAGTGTGTCTGATATCGATGGTGTTTTACCATACGGAACGTTAATTTCCTGGAAACATCAACAGAACCCAAATATTTTACAAGAAAAACGTTCCAGCTCTAACCTAGATACGGCCCAACAGCTGCAACAGCTTTCTGCCACGCCAGCAACATGCATGTCACCCCCAAGCAGCAGAGACAATTTCAGAGCCCGATTTCCAAGGTTCATATGCTGGCTTGGCCACTTACTAGGTGTGTGACCCTGGACAAGTTACTTGGCCTTTCTGGGCTTCAGTTTCCTCATCTATTCAACAGTAATCATAGTACCCAGTTCAGAGGACTGTTACAAGAAATGAATGGAACAATATAAAGAGTTTGGAACAACACCTGGCACATAGTTAACATCATAAAAGTACTTGTCACATAAAACGAGCACCCAGAGTTTGGTTTCAAACTGTTCTCAAAAGGAAGGAACCAAGGATTCTTGGAGGGTAGACAACTACGTATCTTGGGACAGGGAAAATTGAGGATGGGCAAGGCCCAACCAGGGACGCCAGAAAGGTAGACGACATTCACAGAGGTTAGGAGTAGTGCTGAAAGGACAAATCCCTGGCCAAAATGGGACAACATGGGCATCCAAGGTAGTAATGCAACGCAAAGGTGAAAGGCATGAGTTTGTAATGCTGCCCAAACAAGAAAAGTTCATCTAAAGTGTACAACAAGGCATTATCATGCTAAAGAAGGGAAGAGAGTATCAGTTTAGGGCTTTGCTGATTTTAATAATAGAAGAGGGCTTCCCTGGGGGCGCAGTGGTTAAGAATCCGCCTGCCAATGCAGGGGACACGGGTTCGAGCCCTGGTCCGGGAAGATCCCACATGCCACGGGGCAACTAGGCCCATGGGCCACAACTACTGAGCCCGCGCTCTAGGGCCCTCACACCGCAACTACTGAGCCCATGCACCACAACTACTGAAGCCCGCGCGCCTAGAGCCTGCACGCCGCAACAAGAGAAGCCACCACAACGAGAAGCCCGTGCACTGCGATGAAGAGTAGCCCCCCGCTCAATGCAACTCGAGCAAGCCCGCACGCGCAGCAACAAAGACCCAACGCAGCCAAAGGTAAATTAAATTACGTTTAAATGTAAAAATAGATCTTTACAAATAACAATAATATAAGAGTGCTAGGTGTTTTGTTTCCTCTATTAAATACAGAGGAACCCTGTCTTATTGCACTTGGCTTTTTGTGCTTCACAGATATTGCATTTTTTTACAAACTGAAGGTTTGCGGCAACCTCACATTGAGCAAGACCATAGCGCCATTTTCTCAACAGCATTATTTTTTAATTAAGGTATAGATATATACCTACTGCACACTTAATAGACTTCAGTGGAGTGTAAACATAACTTCTATATGCACTGGGAAACCAAAAAGTTTGTGTGACTCGTTTTACTGCCATATTGTTGTGGTGGTCTAGAACTGAACCGGCAATATCTCCGAGGTGTGCCTGTATTTCTTTAAGTAGAGAAGGGTAAATGCAGGGAACATCGTAATACTAGTCCTAGCAAAGGCAGAGTAACAAAAAAGCATTAGTGCACTTTATAACTAGCGGGAAGAAAACTGAGAGGAGTGTCAAGATGATGAATTAGCTAAATGTATTAAGAGGTGCACTAACTGCAGACTTCATCCCTCACACCCTAGGAGATGATAGCCCTAGATGGCCCTGCTAAGTGGAGTCAGGTAGTAATAAAGCACATGTAAGCTTCCAATGATGCACAGACACCTGGCAAACATCAGGGTGACAGGGCAATGGTCCATGAAACGCCAGCCAAGCAAAGTTTAGAGAATATAACCTTCTGGGGGGAGCACCACGCTGCCAAAAAACTAGGACCTGTATGGAAAGCATGGGTCCAAAGTCTTATTGATATAACAAATGGAGGACAGGTATAAAAAGGGGCCTAGCCAGATGACTAGTGGCTTGGAGTTGACAAATACAGACGACCAAAAATCAATCAGCTGATAGCTAGATCCTGTCATCTCAGCTGGTCAGACTATTTCTCTGGCTCCGATGAGGTTTCCGTAATTGTGGAATTGTACAACTGTATTATTATAGCCCCAGGAAAGTGTCAAAATGGACTTTGCTCTAACACTAGAAGTTATCAAAATATATGTTGCTCAAACCTTGGAAAGTTAACAAGTTAAAGAACAATAAATGAACACGCATGGCATTAGTATTTTCGAATAGGTGTAAGTGTGTTCTGTGTTTCATAATCACTGGATCTTTGTGTGCTGTTTACAGTGTTTGTAGTATTCAGAAAAACCATCATTGTAGTTTAAATTGTTTAAAAAATGTAAGTCTATAACCATGTTTAGGTAGATCGAAGAACTGTTTAAGAAACTGATTTTTAAAGTTTGATTATGGATACAAATTTAATAGTTTGAGCACTTAGGTACACATAGTAGAAGGTGCTTCTCTCCACAAACAAAAACCTTTGGGCAGTAAAGACTATAAAAGTAGGTCACCAACAGAATGTCCAGAGGGTGTAAACTGTATTTCTCCACATGAAAGACTATTCAGAAATACAGTAGCCTACTTCTTCCATCACATTGGCCCGAGGGAAACAAAAGATAAGGCAACAATAGAAGAAAACAGAGGAGAAAGAAATGCTACACAGTGGATAAGAGTCCTTCTTCCATAGTTTGTCTCTTAAAAGTAGGACACGGGAATAATTGGAAATTAACCACAACAGACTCCAGCATCCGTTCGTTGTGTAAATGTAATCAGACATGTACAGCATAACAACAAATTCCTTCTCTTTCAGCTTTGCAATAAAATGAGTCTGAAATGATTAGGAATGCTAATGTGCCTGGAGCAAATTAAATGCCACGTGAAGTTTTAGATGTGGAAGAGGGTGAGCTGGAGCTGAGAAAGTTTTGGAAGATCCCACTGACCCATTTCCCTCTGAAGAAGGGGTTAAACCAAAACAGATCACCTCCTCCTAATCCTTGGGTCTCCTGGTCCCTGGCGCCTTCTCTCTTTACAAAAGTAATGTTTTTCTTCCGAAAGGCTGCAGACTATTCTTTCCACAGCTCTCTCTCCTGCCCCTCCTCTCACCTAAGATACGTGCTCTAAACGCTCACTAATGGGAGAAAGACTAGAAAAAGTACCAATGTGTGCCAGGCACCGCGTGGGGAAATTTCCATCATCTCATTTCATCGCCACAAATCTTGGGAGCTAGATATCATCTCCCTAGTTTTATAGATGGAGAAAGTGGAGTTCCGAGAAAATGAGCCAACTGCAATTCTTCAGAGAAACTGAGTGTCCAGGCCTACTGCTAACGCCTGCACGCTCTCTCATTGCCCGGTGTCCTTTGGGTTCTCTGCTCCATTCTTTATACTGGGGCTGCCTGTCAAGAGTTCTTTCTCAGATGAATTGCAAAGTCAAAAGCCTTGACTCTGAAACTAAAATAAAAGCACTATAAATAAGCCCCTGGTCTAATTCTCCTTCGTTGATCCGATGAATGTTTCTCACATAAAGGGCTATCACCCTAGCCTGGGTCTCAATAACTCCCTGTGTGACCTGGGAAATTGGAATGCATACCTGGATCAATAAAGGGCAGGAATACTCATTCTAAGCTTTCTACAGCCAGACACAGTGCGATGAGCTCTCCATACCAGCCTGCCTTCAGCTTCAGGTCTGAAAATGGGTGCCTAGCAACACCCAGCTCCCAGCAGCTGACAGAGACCTACTCCCTCCTCTACGTGACCGTCCTTGCGATGCTCTCTCTACATTCAGTCAGGACAGAGTGCAACAACTTTAACACCAGCATCTGAGGCTATTAGGGCAACATTAATTAAGATCATTTTTTAAAGCCTGAGGCAGAAGAGAAAATTAACATTCCATTTATTTTAAGATACAGTACACAAGAGAAGAGTAAGTGTTGAGGACAAGTAGAGGACACCTGCTCATCGATTTGCTTACAATCACAATCACGCATACCTGACAGATCAATCAGGAATGGAACTGTGCTTATTTTTATTTCACTTTTAAAAGCCTACCTAAAAAGGCAAGAAAAGCATATTTCTACTAACCAAAAGTTACTATCTGCATTCTGAATACATGCAAGGAGGGGAAAACCACCAAGACTGCCATATAAGGTTGGGTAGCATGTCCACTGCACAAATATGCTGAGGAGCCAAAGTATGACAGCAGGGGCTGTATCCACCTGCAGAACTATAGAGTCCTCTTTAAAATTTGTACATAGGTTCCATGTAGCCAGGAACAGCTGCATCATTCATGAGGTCCACTTGCAAAATGAAAATGTGGGGGTCCCTTGTTCAAAACTTGTAAGGATTTCAAGAAGGCAATGGCCGAGCATTTAGCCAAGCACAGGGCTCTCTCCCCTCCATGCAGGAGTTGCTCACTCATGAAGCCAGACCTGCATCTGGGCTAGTGATACTCTGATCACAACACACAGCACAGAAAAAGAACCATCAGGTGGACTTGCTTTGCTTTTACTTTCACTAAACAAGGATGATTACAAACAGAACTTTGAGAAACATCCTCTTTTACTCTCACACTCCCAAAAGAAGTTCGCCTCATGAAACAGGCCAATTTGAAATAAAATTTTTTTGATTCTTATTCTTAAGGAAAAAGCATTGCTTGTATGACACAAGAAAAGAAAAAACAGAAAATTTAATGTAATTGCTGAAATAAAAACCTTCATTTTCAGTAGTGAAAAGCAAATACCGCAAAAAACTAAACTAGTACTCTAGGGGAGCAGAACTGGCCACCCCAAAATGTCTCTTCGGATTCAGTCAAGGCCCAAACGGCTCAGGAAGAAACTTTGATCTTCTCCCTAACGAGATGGAGAGTCTGTTCCAGGAACAGAGCTATCACCAGATGTCGGCATAGACAGGCTAGGTGGGGGGGGGGGGGGGGGGGAGGGCTCAGAGGTCAGGGGCCACC
>NC_041219.1:80193390-80202069 GCF_002837175.3 Physeter macrocephalus | reverse complement strand
GGCAGGACTCAGAGATCAGAGTCCACTCTGTGTCCCATTGTCTCTGCAAGGCCCGGCAAACATTTACCAAACATTTGCTTTTCTATCTCCATGGCAATTGCCTTCCTCCACTTGTAAGTCCCAAGCCCCTACCCCCAACATCCTCTTTTGTCTTCAGCTGAAGATGGTATCGAAGGTGAGGATTTCAGCTATTTTGGTGAGTTACTCAGTTTTCCTTGGTCTCCCCCATGTATACATGTTATGAAACTTTTGTTCAATCTTCTCCTGTTAATCTGTCTCATGTCAACTTAATTCTTAGACCAGCCGGAAGAAGAACCTAGAAGAGTACAGGAAAATTTCCTCCTGCCTACAGTACCGCAGGGGATAGATAACCTTGAGAAACTATTCCAGAACATGGGAAAAATGAATAAAGAAACTAAAAGGACTGGGGCTTCCCTGGTGGCTCAGTGGTTAAGAACCCGCCTGCCAACACAGGGGACACGGGTTCGAGCCCTGGTCCAGGAAGATCCCACATGCCACGGAGCAACTAAGCCCCTGTGCCACAAACAACTGAAGCCCGAGCGCCTAGAGCCCGTGCTCTGCAACAAGAGAAGCCACCGCAGTGAGAAGCCCACACACTTCAATGAAGAGCAGCCCCTGCTCACGGCAACTAGAGAAAGCTCGCGCATAGCAAAGAAGACTCAAAGCAGCCAAAAATAAAATTAATTAATTAACTTTAAAAAAAAAAGAAATAAAAAAGATAAAGGCTCACGTACAAATGATAGAGAATCCTGGCAATCCACCCCTAGAACAGAGGATCTCAATAAATGACAGATGTTATTATAACATCACATTTTGCAAGGACGCATAAACGTATTTTAACCATACATAAGACAGCAGAGCCAATGGAGCAAAACTGGTAGTACAAAGTACAATATAAGAAAATGTCTCAGAGCTTAAAAGTCTTAAGATTGAAAATAGTGAGTGCTAATGGAAATCAAGGCAAAATTAATGCCATACCTTGCAGACTTCCTAGATACTACAAAGAATATGGCCAACCATGACAAGGGTCCTTATAAGGGTGAGATGAGAGATTTGTCACAAACACGAGAGAAGGCAATGTGACCTCACAGGCAGAGATTGGAGTGATGGGACCACAAGCCAAGGAATGCCAGCAGCCACCTGAAGAAGCCAGAAAAGGCAAAGAACGGATTCTCCCCTAGGATGGCCCTGCCGATACCTAGATTTCAGGCTTCTGGTTCCAGGACTGTGGGAAAAGAAATTTCTGTTGTTTTAAGCCACTCATTTGGTGGTTTTTTGTTTTGTTTTGTTTTGTTTTTGTTTTTTTACTGCAGCCCTAGGAAACAAATACATTAGGCATTACGTAACAAATACATTCCACGTACAGTAAAGCTCCAAGACATTGCTCCTCTGGCTCAAAAGTCTCAGGCTTGCAGAGGATACAGGGCTGACCCACCTGATAATTAACATTGGAGTGGACAACCACCAGGTCAGAGTCGTGACCAGGAGGGATCTGGATCTACAGCCCAACGGAGGAAATCCCAGCCATCTGGCTTCACGGAGGTGCTCCAGCTAATTTTTGACCTTTAAATAATGCCTCCTTGATTTTAGGCAATTAAATTTCTTTGGAACTGGAGGGGAACAAAATATGCCACCCCCAAGTATGCCTCTTTGGCATAGGATGATCTTGAGCTGGTTATTTTTAAGAAACAGCAAACACCAGAGAAACTCTGAAAACCTAGTAGACGTTACCCTTTGTAAGAGACATTTAAGCATATAGGGGAAATTTCCATTTGTGAGAGTGTTTCCCTCTCGGTACCAGAAAGAGGAGGAAACTAAATCTCGAGAAACTATTATCAGTGGAGAGGCAGCAATTTAAATCTGCCCAACAACCCTACCCTTGTTTACTGTGCTTTTCCTAATAACCTCCTAAAACTGGCTCTCACATCTTCTTTTGTCTTTAGCTGAAGGTATTTAAGGTGATAACTCAGGGGAATTCCCTGGAGGTCCAGTGGTTAGGACTCTGTGTTTTCACTGCCAGGGCCACACACATGCAAAAAAAAAAAAAAAAGTGATAGCTTGGGGCATTTTGGGAAGTTAATCAGTTTCCCTGGGTATCTCCTATGTATACATGAGATATACATGTGATTAAACTTCTGTTTTACTCCTGCTAATATGTCTTTATTACCAGAGTGGGGGAGTGGGCAGTGTCTCAGCCAAGAACCCAGAAGGGTAGAGAGAAAATTATTTTTCCTCCCGGACAGGATCCCCTTGTATCATTATTGGGAGTTTTGTCTCACTTATCGGTTCCGGGCTGGAAATAGAGCAGTAAACAAAACAGACGTAGACCTTGCCCTGAAGGAGCTTCCAGTAAGAGTGGAGTATATATTAAACAAATAATTACAAATAATTATTTACCATCTTTCTTGTTCTCACATTTGTTCATTACTCACAAGCACCCTGTGAGTTAGGACTAATCCCTGGCTCACAGATGTGGAAACTGCCATTAAGTGTCAGCTAGAAGGAGCTGATCTGGGGTTGGACTGGACCAAAGAACTCTGGAGCCCACTGCTTAGAGGACAGCACTACACCAGCTCCTCGTCGGGCCTCCCTGACATACTATTGGAAAATGGAGCTGCCATTTATTCACCCTGTTTCTCAGGCCCAAAACTCTGGAGTCACCCTTGACTCCTTTTTTTCTCCCCAACAATATTACAAGCTGTAAACTACACTCATTTGCCCAACTTTTAAACCCTACATTATTCTCCTTATTCTCCCAAAAGGGAACTTACAATTTAAACAAGTTTCTTAATCAAATGTAGCATCCAAAATTTGTTGGGTTTGGTTTTTTGGGGGGTTTTTTGGCATAAGATATTATATTTCCAGGAAGTGTGTATGTGATCTTGTACAATTCATTTACTGACCTTAATTACATAAGTATGCTCTTCACAATTATTTCACAAGCGTGCTTGGAGTCCTCCCTGTGTGCGAGGCCATTCAGCCTCTGTTCCCTGGCTCCCCTGCAGCTCGTCTTAACGACCCGAGCATTTACTTATTTTCAGGCCTTTGCACATAGGTTTCCACTTTCAGGGTATCCGTTGGCTGATTCCCACTAATTACCACTCATCCTGCAGTCTCAGCTTTGACTACAGGCTCTGTGAGGACAAGGACCATGCTTTTCTTCTCCACTGTATCCCCAACACCCATCCCATTACCTGCACAGAGAAAGTGTCTAACAAATCTCGGCTGAACCAACATCACCTCCTCAGCACCACAGCTCCGGGTTAGGTAGCCCTCCCTTCCTGCCCCTAACACCCTAAGCCTCCCCCATACCAGCACTTATCACTTGATACTTTAATTGATGTTTTTCTCCTCTACTAGACTAAGTTCCGGAAGGCCCAGGTTTTATCTTGGTTACTATTCAACCCCAAAGTCTGCCACAGCACCTGGCAATATTTGTTGACTAACCTTATTAAACCTTTGAGTAACTCACCTGTTTCCCTTTTTCAATAAAAAAGGAAAAGATGACATCTATTTCACAATACTCCTGCGAGCCTTAATGTCACAAAATGCTGATTATATTAAAGGACTCTAATTAGAAATTCAGGTAAGTAGTGAAACCCACTTCATAAGCTACACAACTCATTCATTTATCAGAGAATTATTTCTTCACGGTCCCAATTTACTGCCTGAGATATTAAGAAAATCTAGAATTTGTATGTCAACTATATTTCAATGAAATAAGTAAAATTAAGAAATAAAAAGAAAAATCTAGAACCACTTTCATACCCCAGGCAACCACTGACTTTAATTTCCCAAATTCTGACACAATTTGCAAAGGTACATCAGGAAGGATCGGCTATATTATGCTGTGTTCACAAAGGTTTCTTTGTCACACACTCTACATGCCCATTTCAGGTGGCTCCACATGTCCTCATCAGGGAGGACAGAGCCTCCACTGTCTAGAGGGTCCCCAGGTTGGCGAGGAAGGAAAGATGGTGAACAGCCACGTCCCCAACAGAACTGGAAATAACTGGTGAACACCATTAGCAAGCACTTGGCAGAAATGTAGACATTCTACACAAGTAGTTAATTCACTTTCTACCTCTGGCATCCCAAAAAGTAACTCTGACTCAATATACACGTACTCAATTGGTTTTTTGTTGTAACTCTGACTCAATATACACGTACTCAATTGGTTTTTTGTTGTAACTCTGACTCAATATACACGTACTCAATTGGTTTTTTGTTGTAACTCTGACTCAATATACATGTATTCAATTGGTTTTTTGTTGTTGTTGTTGTTGTTGTTGTTTTTTTTGCTTTAATAAAACTAACAAGACAGGGACTTCCCTGGCGGTCCAGTGGTTAAGACTCTGCACTCCCAATGCAGGGGGCCCAGGTTCGATCCCTGGCTGGGGAACTAAGGTCCTGCACGCCACACAGTGCAGCCAAAAATTAAAATTAAAATTCAACTAACAAGACAAATGCACGTTATTCCAAATTATATGGCAATTCACCAAAAAAAAAAAAAAGTATCCACCATAATGTAATTGAACAAGAAGAGAATAAGCTATCTTGCCAGAAAACCTACACAACAGAATTTTATTAACAGACCAGCGTAGCTCTGGAAACTAAAGGCAGATTTGTTCCCCAGCTGTTCATAGGTATTGGCACAGTGAGGTCTTGGCATTATCCAACTACTTCCACCTGGCACTGTCAAAAACCATTAGCTCGTGAATGATACATGAGCAAGGAATACCTACCATGTCCTTTACAACTCCTGTAATTTGCACTCATATTTCAAACAAATCTAAATTCGGACTCATGCAAAGCACACAATATAGGCAGGCATAGTGAAGGCATGATCACAGGAGAGGGGACCACAGGAAGTGTTCAGGAGAGACGCAAGGCTAAAGATAAATTCAAATCCCAATGAAAGTCATATGGATAAAACGGCTAATGGAGAGGGTGAAGAGAGAAGGGGGGAGAGGTTTGGAGAGCCCGGGAACAGCGCTATTGAAAGGAGATTTCTGAGAAGAAAAGGGAGCAGAGTTAGAAAATTAGAAAAAGGACCAGAAGGAAGGAGTCTCCAGAAGTCAAGAGATACAAGAGTTCATGGACTAGAGACTGAGTAGCAGCAATGACTGCCCTGGTGAGGATGTGGAAGATGAACAAATTTAAGCGACTGCTTGAACCTAAAAAGTCACTGGTGACCTTGGGCAAGCATCCTCCTGAGAAGCCCTGAAGTAGAAGCAATGCATGGAGACCACCCACAGTTGCTGGTGTGCATCCTACTCTCACCCCTCTGTGCACCCACCCCTCCCTGCTCTCCAGCCCCTCCTCTGGCTGGCTGACTTCTTTACAGTTCAACTCCTGCCACGCCTCCTGTGGGAAGCCTTCTCTGACGTCCCCGCCCTGGGCTCTGTCTCCCCACGATGCCCTGTGCTGTTCAGTTGGATGGGTCTCCCACTAGACACCTTGGGGGAAGCGGCCTCTCTAATCCGTCTTTGTGTCTCTGGTGCCCAGAAGGGTTCTTGGCATACAGAAGGCATTCCATGTGTGTTTGTGGAAGGAAAGAAAGAAAGGGGTTACAAAAAGAGAGCAACTTTGGATCCAGTAACTTGAAGGGGAGATACGGACTGGAAGAGGGGATGTGCCGTTTGACCCAATAGCAATGACTTAGCACACCTCTGGGCCAAGGGGGAGGCAACGAGAAGAGTCAAGATGCTGGGATTACAAATAGAGGAAAGGGAAGTCAGGGAACATATGAGCGTATGTGGCAGGGAGAGAAGGCGTTAACACTTCTGGCAGAACATTTCTCCATCTCCAACAGCAGGGGACAAGAAAGATGATGTTAAAGAGGTCCCAAAGCGGCCTGAAAGAGGAGCTTGTGCTGAACAAAGATCCAGTACGGGGGGAAGGTAGGGGCCCCTACCAACACAGAGGGAGGCACGAATGGGATTGATAGTTGGAGGGAAAAGGAAAACGTCTGGAAAGGCACTATGCAGACTGGCAAGGAATCAATCGGAAATGAGACGGCAACTGAAAACAATTAAACCTCTCTACTCTTCCTTTAAACATCCAGTCAGTCCCACTCCTGTCCATCCTTCTTTCAACTTTTCCCTCAAATCTATCCTTCCTTTCCAGTTGAAGACTCTTCTTGGTTTATGCAATTAGTGTCAGGCCTAGACCATTATGGCTGTGTAATTCAGTATCTCCTTAAACTGTGTTCCTTAAAATGTTAATAAGCGCACTTACCGAAAAAGGTGAGTAAATGGATTTCATGGTCAGATACATTTAGGAAGCAACACATACTCTCCCTCAGTCTCAAAATTCTCCACAGTGAATTACAAGCTCTAAGAAATCCTACAAAGAAATCGACCTAACTCTAACCCAGCACGGGTGCAGGTTCTTTCTCAGGTGGCACCTATAATGAAATACAGTAAGTAAAACCTGATTTTCCACTGCAGGTTCCATCTACAAATGTAGGCTACAAGCTACCACCATGCATTCGTCAGGATATGCTATGTAACAAACATCCCCCAAATCCTAGTAGCTTCACACAACAGATATTGATCACTATAGACCTGAACAACCCTACAGGGCAATGTCCCCGCTATAGGGACTCAGTGGACTGAGGCCCCACCAACCTGTAGCTGAACCATCTGAAACACACAGCCTTCTCACTATTGTATGAGAGGAAGATGATATGGAAGGTCTTCCAACTACAGTTAAATGCTTCAGCCTGGAAGTGACATTTGACTTCCACTCACAACACACTGGGCAGCACTAGTCATATGGGCTCACCTAGCTTAAAAGGGAGCAGAAAAGTCTAAGCCTCCCATGTGTCCTGACAAGACGAGAATCAGAGAAGGGGTAAAGTGCTCAATGTCCCTACTGCATACCTCCTCCTCATTCCCAATCAGCCCCCGCAGTCTGCTAGCTCTACATCTAGAAGCCCTCCAACAGTCCCCTCTTCTTTCATTCACCGTCATACCTCACCTTCACCTCTGTTTCTCTCCTATGCCTGCCAGTTGTTTTTCCAAAATATCTCATCATGCTATTCCCAACATCTGATTACTAAAAAACGTCCTTTGTGGCTACCTACTATTTATGGTATAAAATTCCTTATTATGATATACAAGGGCCTTCACTCCCTTCACCTCAATCTACCTTTTCAGCCCTGTCCCTGGCCTCTGTGCACTTTTCTTTTTTTAAGGTCTGACACTTTCTGGACTAGGTCTTACTTTGATTTTAATTGCAATGAGTCAGAAATCTCAGGGCAAAAGAAAAATTGGCTTAGGGTTTCAGTGGCCCCCTAATGTCTTGCAAACACAGGCAGTACCAGCAGTGTCTGCAGCTCTGTGCCTTAGGCAGGACCTTCAAGTTCTACTATCCTGTTTTCTAGAATGTGCTCTACTTCCCTGGTGATTCAATCAGGTAGGCCAGGGGGTGTTTGGCACAGACTGTAGCAGAGCTTCTGCAGGACATATCCAGATAATGCTACCAGCACACGAGGGAGGATGCCCCTCATCATTATTACCTTTCCTGTAGCAAGAGTTGTGGTCCACAGTGAATTCACCTTAGACCTCCATCCATGACAAATCCCACTAGGTCTCATCTCCCATTTTCCCTCCATTCCTCAATACATAACGTGAAGGTGCTCTACCCAAGAGCAGCCCAGCAGGATTTCTAAACACAGAAGCATCATTCAGATACGGTTCTTTTTACCATAATGAAGGGAAGCACAAATCTTACAGGAGATTTCAGAGGCCATGCCTGGCAAACAAAAAAAGCAATCAAAATTTTATCAGCACCCACTCTTTCCATAAGAAGAGAGGATCACTCTATGTCTAGTGCCAGGCGGTTCGGGATCCACGTGGAGATTTTCTCTGAGCTTCAACCAATGTATACCTACAAATTGTCACAAAAGATAATTCTAATTCCCAGAAATAGCCACTTTCACACCATCATGCTTTTACTCACGCTGTTGTCTCCCTCATATGCCTCCTCTATCCAATAGCCACTCCTCAAGAGTTAGACCAGCGTCAGCTTTGCTAACCCCCTTCCCATTTTCCCCAATCCCATCAGAATTAAGGGACTAAATTTATAGGCTGAGTTCCCATTTGCTGAGTTCCCACTGCATTTGTTGAATTCCTTTATCACAGTAGCTCACTGTATTATAGTTAGACACATATTACATCTCCCTGGCTAACCTGTGAACTTCTTGACGATAGGGAATGCCTTTTTTTTCATACTTTAGAGCTTTATATTCAGTAGGAGTTTAATAAATGTTAACTGACTGAAAACTGAATTAACAATGTTTCCTGTCAACCTAGATGACATAACCTAAGTTTTATTTGTACCTGGTATGGCTTATTAAAAGTGGGCTTTATTCAGCTCAATATCGAAGAAACAAACAACCCAATCCTAAAATGGGCAGAAGACCTAAATAGACATTTCTCCAAAGAAGAGATATAGATTGCCAACAAACACATGAAAGGATGCTCAACATCACTAATCATTAGAGAAATGCAAATCAAAACTACAATGAGATATCATCTCACACCGGTCAGAATGGCCATCGTCAAAAAATCTACAAACAATAAATGCTGGAGAGGGTGTGGAGAAAAGGGAACCCTCTTGCACTCTTGGTGGGAATGTAAATTGATACAG
>NC_041219.1:80183166-80192925 GCF_002837175.3 Physeter macrocephalus | reverse complement strand
GGGACATATGTATAACTGATTCACTTTGTTATAAAGCAGAAACTAACAAACACACCATTGTAAAGCAATTATACTCTAATAAAGATGTTAAAAAATAAAATAAAGTATATTATTCAATGGTTTTTGCTGTAGAAAAAAAAAGTGGGCATTACTGATCATAGATTGTTAAAATTATGTATATTAAAGAAAATAATCAAACTGTTTATTTTACTAACATAACACCATCTAAACATTTTCTGTTTTGTTTTTGGTGTGTGTCCCATAACATATTCGAAAAAGCTTGAATGCCATATGGGATGAAATGGAGATAACTCACCCTTCAACTTATAAATACCTAACCTATTATATTTAAGGAACAAAACAACTAAATTACCTAGTTTCCTAATAATACTGCAAAATTAGCTTTCCAGATGAGGTAAAACCCTGCTTTGAGATATGGTAAAAATAAATATATCCCAGGAAAGGACGTGTAATTTAAGTTCAAACACTAAGACTGTTTCTTGTGAGAAAAATTAGTGGCACATACTGTTCTGAATCATTCCTATTTAAATTGGAATAACCCTACTATAGAAATGGTGCTCAAGCAATTCCGGTATGAACAGATACCGAAAGTAAATCAATCCTCTGAGAGCATCAAAAAGCAAAATAGGGAGGAAGCTGAAGTAGGTAATGACCCAACCTCTCATTCCTAGCCATTCACCCCTGATGATCTTCAAAGAGCTATTGAAGCTAGCAGCTGGTCACTTGACATCTGAAATGAACCTACCACTATATTTATCCTCCACTACAGAAAAACGTAGCATATTCAACTTCAACTCACAAAGAACCAATACTGATTAACAGAACTATTCTCAACACTGTGAAAATATGTCCCACAGTGACAAACTTTAAGAAGCCAGCTTCCCAGTGCTTTAAAAATATAATTTGACTTCCACGAGTTTTCAAAACCAAATCTTAAGCAAGATACCGCGTCCTTTACTCTTAGGTCAGAGATGCTGACAACAGTAGAGTGATACAGTGGCTGCAGGGCCGCATACAAGCACAAGATATTGATTTAAATTACATCAAGTACAGCTGCTTTCCACAGCAGTTTAACTGCCAAAGTAGAGGACATTAGCTCTGTACCAAGTGACAGCACAACTCTGAGAGCACTACAGATGTCCTCAAGTCACCCACCCTCAGGCAACTTGGGGCTAACCAGAGGAACTAAATTCAACACTGGTTGTGACCTTCATTCCTTTTTTTTCTGGAAGGATCAGTAGGTTTCAACCAATTTCACATCTGTTTCAACTTTTCATATACTCTATTCAGACATCTACATACTTTACAAATTATGGTTTGGCTCTAACTGAATCATGCCTTAAAAAAGGACATCCCACAGTGGAACCAACGGGAACCAATTATGCTGGAATCATCGCCAGCATAATTTTACCTGCCTCACTGATAAAAATGGGTCCTTCTACACGAATACTTCAAATCAAAACTTTTCTGGACAGATACAGTGACTGCCTCATTACTCTCAAAGAGTTAGAGGGGGAAAAAAGCCTATAAATTTTTTTTTTTTTTTTTTTTTTTGCGGTACGCGGACCCCTCACTGTTGCGGCCTCTCCCGTTGCGGAGCACAGGCTCCGGACGCGCAGGCTCAGCGGCCATGGCTCACGGGCCCAGCCGCTCCGCGGCATGTGGGATCCTCCCGGACCGGGGCACGAACCCGTGTCCCCTGCATCGGCAGGCGGACTCTCAACCACTACGCCACCAGGGAAGCCCAAGCCTATAAATTTAGTCCCTTTTAATCCAGGATAAAGTGTTTGTTTGTTTAGAATTTTTTATTTTGTTTGTTCTAGAAACAACGTTACAGTCTGTGCGTGGTGCTCACTGTTCATTGCTGCACAGGATGTGGGGACGGAAGGCGATCCTCCAAGGCAAGAGGCTCAGCCTCCATTCCACCACCCTGAGTTTACCAGGCTGTTAGATTCTGAAGTTTGTATCATGAAATCACATGTAATTAGGTTTTCAATTCACTACCACCTTTGCTAACATGCAAAACAGCCAACAGATCCTCCAGAGATTTTACTTATGATAAAACAAATAAGGCAAGTGAAAAAGCATTAACTTTTATGAACTGTATACAAGTACCTTACAAGTCAGTAAAAAATAACTAATCAGTGCACAACCTCTGTTATGCTACTTACTCAGCACCTCCTAGCTGGAAAGGACTCAGTCAATGACTTAACTGAGAACTAATAAAGTGAACCAGCTTGCTGAAGCCATGAGCTGGTTAGAAGAGCCTGGATGACCTCAAGCTGCATCTTTGAGGTTCTCATCTTCCCCCAACACTATGCTACTCCTATGTCACACTAGGCTTAGATTTTAATCTTTTCATGAATTTATCTTCCCAACAAGAATGTAAGCCTCTTAAAATCTCTGTATACAATTTTGCCCCTTAGCTCATGTGAAGTATACAGCAAATCTGTGATAAATGATACAAAGAAAACCAGTACAATACACTACTAAATACTCCCAGAATTGCCATAAACCTAAAGTGCTCCAAGATTTGTACTTTTAACCCTAACTCTAGCAAATTCTGGCCCCTATTGTTTTTATTATCTATTAAAGATGGACAATACTAACCCCTCTCAACTGTCTAATGGTCTTAAATAGCCCAAACATAATGACACATGGCCCTTTGGAGCAAACAAAGTACTCCACCATCTGGAATAAAAACCACAGAGAGTGTGGAAGTGTATTCCTGAATCAGTACAAACATTCATATTGGAAGTGGAAGAGCTATTGATACATTCCACTGGAACTTTTCTAAACTGGTCTAAGGTTTTCTATCTGTAAAATACAGTTCAAAAAATAAGACAGAGGGACTTCCTTGGTGGTCCAGTGGCTAATACTCCGCACTCCCAATGCAGGGGGCCCGGGTTCAATCCCTGATCAGGGAACTAGATCCCACATGCGGCAAAGAAGATCCCAAACGTAGCAACTAAGACCCAGTGCAGCCAAATAAAATAGTAAGGCCGAAAGTTATGTTAACTGTTTATTCTCCACACTGGCAGTTCTCAAAGTATGATCTGGGAACCCCAGGGAAACTCAAAGACCCTTTCAAGGGATACATGAGGTCAAAATTATTTTCATCATAATGCTATGATGTTACTTTCCTTTTTCACACTCATTCTTTCATGAGAATGAGTGGAGTTTACTCACTAGTGTGATAGCACAACCTATTAAGTGCAGAAGCAGATACGAATCATCTGTCTTCTATTAAGGCAGACACTAAAGGGACTTG
Organism: Physeter macrocephalus; assembly: GCF_002837175.3. Classification (NCBI taxonomy): domain Eukaryota; kingdom Metazoa; phylum Chordata; class Mammalia; order Artiodactyla; family Physeteridae; genus Physeter; species Physeter macrocephalus. The sequence continues at coordinate 80,189,633 of NC_041219.1, read as the reverse complement.
TGAGTGTATAATGATGCCACTCTTCTTACTAAATTGGGTTTTGTTCTGGAAAACATGGGTATTTTTTATTTAAAATGTTTCCATGTTTCTTTTAAAAAATATATTTATAAATTTAGTTAAATTTCTCAGTTTTAATTTCCAGTACAGTAAATGTAACATATATACAGGCATACCTCATTTTATTGCACTCATTTTATCGTGCTTCACAGATACTGCATTTTTTTCTTTTTTACAAATTGAAGGTTTGTGGCAACGCTGCATCAAGCAAATCTATCGGCACCATTTTTCCAACAGGATTTGCTCACTTCATGTCTCTGTATCACATTTTGGTAATTTTCGCAATATTTCAATTTTTTTCAGTTATGTTTGTTATGGTCATCTATGATGAGTGATCTTTGATGTTACTATTGTAACAGATTACAATAAAGATGTAAAAGATTACAACTCACGGCAGGCTAATATGATTGTTAGCATTTTTTAGCAATAAGGTTTTTTTTTTTACCTAAGGTATGTACATTTTTCTCAGACCTAATGCTGTTGTACACTCACTGGACTACAGTATAGTGTAAACATAAATTTTATACGCACTGGGAGAACCGAAAAATTCATGTGACTCACTTTATTGGTGATATTCACTTTATTTATTGCTGTGGTCTGCAACTGAAACTATTGTACCTCTGAGATGTGCCTGTATAGCTGACAAGAACAAAAACTCCTCAGGGTCAGCATGGGAACCGACACCAATTTGGGAGTAGAATTTAATGAAATTAAATTTGAGTAAAGAATTTTATTCTAACTGGTGCATATCTACATGCACATGATTTTAAGTTAGAAGATATCGGGCTGGGGTTGGGCAGAGAGGAAAATGGACCTTGTGTGACTTTGAGTTTTCATACCAAACCAAAAGTGCAAGCTTCAGTACAAACAATCTAATCCACAGGTGAACTAAATCATAGATTGTGCTTAATTCAATAATGCTTCAGCTTGTGCACTGAGAAAGGATTAATGAGCAAGCGTCTTATGAATATACCAAACCTCCACCCTCTCCCCCCAAAAAAACAACAGAAAGAAAATGAAGGAGAGAAAAAAACAAAAAAACCTGAGCAGGTGAGAGGGCAGACAAAGGATTGATGATGTTCAGAAACTTCAGCGCGTTTCTGAACTCAGTATCCATACAGACTTCCATTCCCAGCCACTCATTAATATATACCAAGAAATCTACTTCTACTGTTCTCACTGCTTACCTCCAGCTAAGAGTCAGAAAGCTAATGCATTTTTGCCCTGTTTCCCCACAGGGCAGGTCCAGATGCAGAGAATACCATGCAATGCCTCCAAGAGACACTTAGTGACATTCAGACATTTGTCTGAAATTTGTAAATATTGTGGTAACTGTTGTATTCCCAGGTGTTGAGCTCATAATTTGAAATCAGCCTATAGAACAAAGGTGACCTCTGCTTCATTTGAAATTAAAAGAACTATATTCATTATGTCTCCCCACTATTTCCTGTATATATATTTGAGCATTAATGTATACAGCTCTATACTAAGTATTAGAGGAATTAAAATGTATACAATGCCCACACCCTCAAGATTATTCATTAAAAGTTCAAACAATTAAATAAAAACAAAAGATGTCACCAATTGTCTCTCAAATGCATGACAGCCAATGAGTGCCTTTAGCCCTGAAGACACGACAGAATCACTGGGGAATTCTTCAGAGTAGGGTCTTAAACTAGTCCTTAAGGGTCATTTTTCTAAACCAAATTATTTAATCCTAAATATAAAAAAGAAGCCTGGCTCACCAAAAACATTACTTTGGTAAAGTACTTTAAAATAAGGTACATTAACTGCCATTTCTCAAAATAATGTTCACCCTGAATGTTGATCTTTTCAAACTACTGAATAATGTCACTAGAAATACTGGAGAAGTCCAATTTGAACATTTTTCCCAGAAAAAATGTCACTTTTCAAATTATGGTTTAATGAAGATTTGGCTTCAAGGATATTCATCCCAGGACTGTTTTTTTTTTTACGGCCATGCCACACGGCATGTGGGATTTTAGTTCCCTGACCAGGGATCAAACCTGTGCCCCCTGCAGTGGAAGGGGGAGTCTCAACCACTGGACTGCCAGGGAAGTCCATCCGATGACTGTTTTTAATAGTAAAAAATTGGTTACCACCAAAAAAAAAAGTATGTTAAAATCATCAATGGAATACAATGGAGCTATTAAAAATGACAGAGTAAAATACGTATTTACATGGAGAGATAGTCACTCCGTTTCAGGTGAAAAAACTAATCAGTATGTAGAATTAAACCATTTTGTAAACAAATACAAATGTACTTAGAGATACAAATTATCAGTTGAAGCTGATTATGAATGATAGAATTTATGGATAATTTTTATGTTCTTTATAGTACTCATAAGAATTTTAAAGTGCCTATAGTGCACACATATCAATTCTGTGATGAGGAAAAAAAGTATATATATATTTGCGGTACGCGGGCCTCTCACTGTTGCAGCCTCTCCCGTTGTGGAGCACAGGCTCCGGACGCGCAGGCTCAGCGGCCCAGCCGCTCTGCGACATGTGGGACCTTCCCGGACCGGGGCACGAACCCGTGTCCCCTGCATCGGCAGGCGGACTCTCAGCCACTGCGCCACCAGGGAAACCCAGTATATCATTTTAAAAACACTAATTCTATGTTCCTGACTGATCAATGCCTTCCTCTACCTTGGCAGGTTAGAAGACATCTAAAGATGTTTTTAAGCTCTTCTCACCCATAGTCAGTGGATGACAGAAATTGTTACAAGACGGCTTCCCTGGTGGCACAGTGGTTGGGAGTCCGCCTGCCAATACAGGAGACATGGGTTCGAGCCCTGGTCCGGGAAGATACCACATGCTGCGGAGCAACTAAGCCCGTGCGCCACAACTACTGAGCTCACGCTCTAGGGTCCACGAGCCACAACTACTGCGCCCGTGGAGCTCGTGTGCCACAACTACTGAAGCCCGAGCGCCCTGGAGCCCGTGCTCTGCAACAGGAAAAACCACCGCAATGAGAAGCCCGTGCACCGCAACTAGAGAAAGCCCGCATGCAGCCACGAAGACCCAACGCAGCCAAAAATAAATAAATAAATTTTTTTAAAAAAGGAAACAGAATGAGAGCTACAACCACATTTATATACATGACCTAGAGGAGTGGGATAGGGAGGGTGGGAAGGAGGGGATATGGGGACATGTGTATGCATATGGCTGATTCGCTTTGTTGTGCAACAGAAACTAACATGGTATTGTGAAGCAATTATATTCCAATAAAGGTCTATTTAAAAATATATATATATATATGTATATGTACATATATATGCATACCAACCAGTACAGGCCAAGAGAAAAATTCACTTCAAACACAGCAGAAGGGTTTTCCAGAAGAAGGGAGAGGAGAAAGAGTTGAGCTACCGGGATAAAAAAGATAAGGAGTCCTTTTATCTTACTCTATGATAATAGATGGTGGTTTCTTTTTTAATGGCCTTCCTAAGCAAAGGGAACACCTAGGGTTTCCCCTCCCAAGAATTTCTGCATCTGTTATTCCTTCCACCAACTGAGCCCCGAGACTATGTACCAGAGGCCATACTAGACAGAGCAAATGTAGACATATCAATAGATTAGACCCAATTTCTGCCCTCCAAGGGCTCACACACCGGAAGATTCCCCTACGACAAGCAGGGTTCAAACCACCAACAAGGGCAGAGATTTGAGCATGAAGGAGAGAGGACATCCCTGCAAAGGTTTCATGCAGGGAAGTGGGGGGACAGAGAAGGATGATGAGTGGCTGCTGCTTTGGAGGCACACGCCAGAGGGAATGCAGCTCGGAGCAGGAAGATGCATGGCTCATTGAATTAACAGGCTGATTCACCTCCCGGGCAGGGCTCAACCAACCTGCTCCAAACAAGAGACACCCACCACCCAAGAGACACACCCAACGGCAAGTATAGGTCAGATGTAGTCCTGAAACTCAGGGAGGGCCCCGTCCAGCCCAGGAAAATGGCAGCCAAGTCAGCGGGTACACTGGAGCGTTCCCAACAGGACAGGAGCACACACGCGCAAGTCCAGGGCTGGAACCAACTGAGGACAGGACCAGGCAGAACAAAGCAGGCATCGGAAAGGAGCTTCTGCCCAGGGAGGTGTGCTTAGGCGGAGTCTTCAAGGATGGCTGGTCAGATGGAGGAAGGAGGAGGGAGGCCCGGCGGAGCACAGGTGCAGACGTGTGCTCACCAAGCATCTGAGAAGCCACCAGCAGCAAAGCTAGGACACGCATGAGAAAAAGGCTGAGGGGACTTCCCTGGTGGCGCAGTGGGTAAGACTCCACGCTCCCAAGGCAGGGGGACCAGGTTCGATCCCTGGTCAGGGAGCGAGATCCCACACGCACGCCGCAACTGAGAGTTCACACGCCGCCAACTAAGGAGCCGGCGCAACCAAATAAGTAAATAAATTATAAATATTAAAAAATAAAAGGCTGGGGCTCAGGTGGGACAGGAGGAAACCAGATCACTAAGGTCCTGGGTCCTGCCCAACTCACAAGTACCTGCCTGAAGATGGATAGGACAGTCACCTGTGTCAGGTGTATTGTGTCCTGCTCTGAGTACTGAACAACAAGACAGCCAAAGGCCGGATCTGACCAAACCATGTCCTAATGGACAGCAAGAAAGGCACTGTTCTTCAATAGCTTAAATGTCTGTCTGTTGGGGCTTCCCTTGTGGCGCAGTGGTTGAGAATCCGCCTGCCGATGCAGGGGACATGGGTTCGTGCCCCGGTCCGGGAAGATCCCACGTGCCGCGAAGCGGCTGGGCCCGTGAGCCATGGCCGCTGAGCCTGCGCGTCCGGAGCCTGTGCTCCGCAACGGGAGAGGCCACAACAGTGAGAGGCCCGCATACCGAAAAAATAAAAATAAAAAAAAAGTCTGTCTGTCAACTCCCTGAAAGGACAGTAGAGTGCACGAATCACTTCAGTCACCTCAGCTTGGCAAATAATTGATCTCTATGCCAGCCCCACAGCCCTGCAATGATTCATTACACAGCCTAGCCAGCCAGCAAGGCTCCATTAGACCTGACTAGTCCAAGACACCAAGGCATGCACTCCCCAAGACAGCCCTGCAGGAGCCCATGAAGCCAAGGACCAGCAAATGAAGGCCACTCCGAGCACTGCTGGCCTTGCTAGCCCTCGAAGTTGAAACATTCCCATTCAGACTTGATTGCGCTTAAGAAGAACTTAGGTAACAGAATTCCCAAAGTAATTTATTTTTGTACTGTCTCATAAAACCTGACTCAGGACTTGGGCCCCATTATTCAAAATTCCTCAGTCTATTTCCTCATGTCTAAGTAGCTGTTAATAGTAAAATACATGATCTATTTATTAACTTTAGAAAAACATCACTACATAAAATGTACAGATTGGTTTTAAGATTTACAGGGTTTCCAAAAACATTAAAACGGGGGGGAAAAAGCAATTCGAAGTTAGGAAAAGATGGTAATTTTGAAAATATCTGGACTGTTAAACATAGGAAATGCACATGTATTAAGAAAGTTAATTTTAAAAAAGTCTATTATACTCAGTAGAACTATTTTTAAAAGCTTTGAAAAGCATCCTTTCATACAAAACTTGATGTGCTAATTTGCCCTTACGGAATTTAAAGACACCTAGAGATTAGGCTTTATTAGTTTCCTTTGAGTAATTAAATACATTACACACTCTCTTCTGTGACATTTTGTTTATGAGGATATGATGCCTTTTTTTTTATGATGCCTTTTTATTAATGAAAAATTTCACACAACAAATGGTCAGGTTCAATGATTCAGCCATGGTCACACTAGGATCATGGGATGGTATGAGATTTTAAAGTAACTTAAGTTCTCTCTGGGCCTCATTTTCCTTTTATTAAACATGGATAACAGATGCTTATATGTAAGTATACATGGCAGGGACAATACAGAGCTCTACAGATGTAACTTGATGGTATCATTATCTTTTCTCATAAATAAGCATAGAAAGAAAATACAGGTAAGCATTTAAATTTTACAGTCATTTAAAGAAAACTGGGCTTCCCTGGTGGCGCAGTGGTTGAGAGTCCACCTGCCGATGCAGGGGACACGGGTTCGTGCCCCGGTCCAGGAAGATCCCACATGCCGCGGAGCGGCTGGGCCCGCCATGGCCGCTGGGCCTGCGCGTCCGGAGCCTGTGCTCTGCAACGGGAGAGGCCACAACAGTGAGAGGCCCGCGTACCGCAAAAAAAAAAAGAAAAAAAAGAAAACTAAGTCATTAATAGTATATCAAAGAAAGCACAATGGATTCACATTCCTCACTGGAAAAAGCGCAATTAAGCAAGTACTTTAATTTCCCTAAGTTCCCGAGTGGATTACATCTGCTTCAGAAGTAAGGTAAACACAGTGCAATGGTGTCTTTTTTTTTTTTTTTTT
>NC_041219.1:80174849-80178266 GCF_002837175.3 Physeter macrocephalus | reverse complement strand
CCACCGCAATGAGAAGCCCGTGCACCGCAACTAGAGAAAGCCCGCATGCAGCCACGAAGACCCAACGCAGCCAAAAATAATTAAAAATTAATTAATTTTTAAAAAATTGTTACAAGATAAACTTTTGCCCAAGGGTCAAAACTCTGCTAGAAAAAACAAAACAAAACTCTCGCATGAGTTTAATTAACTCTACAGCTGACAAGCATCAGGCTTCTCAGGCAACTTGCAACACTTTGCGAGCTAAGAAAACTATTAAAACATTTTTCAGCAAGGAAAAGGACGTCGGGGACTTTGAAGTAATGTGCTCTGGGAAGGTGTTACACATTCGAATCCCAAACAAAATAATCTTGACATGAATCTGAGCTGAAAACCCAGGGGTGGTACAAAAGCCAAGCCTGTCAGCAGAGTTCCAACTTGCGGTCCATGCTCCTTACGAATCAGGGAAGGCAGCAATAACAGACCTAAGCTATTTTAAATATTGAAGGGGAAAAAGCTAATGAAAAATAGGTTGTGCGCAGTAAGGACTCATACAGTAACTGAAACAAAGGTTAATCCTTTGCATTTGGCTTAAATGTTATTACCACACCCACCCCTCCTACTGGTTAGAAAATACTGTGTCTGGTTAAAAAAATGTTAAGGGGCAGCAATACTTATTTTATACAGCTTGCTGGACAAAATCGTTCATGAGGGATCCATCCAAGAAAATAAATAAGTAAATAAATGGGTGCATAATAGTGAGAAGGTTGAGAACCAGGACTGGAGGGAATCCACAGCGACACCCCCCAGACCAATGACACCTCGTGGTGCCCCTGAGGATGGCAAGGCAGCAGGCTGGACTTCAGGTGGTATGCGAGGTGGGAAAGGGCCAGCGTGGCCAAGTGTCCGCTGTCAGCACTGACCTGATGACCAGGAACACAGAGAGAGGACGAGAGGCAGGGCTTCAACGACAGGCCCCTGCAATTCCCATCTGAGCACCTGGATATTTTAAAAAATAAACACCAGCTGCTGTAGTCTGAGTTGCCAATTCTTTTTTTCCCATTTGCTGCTGCACTGAATCACCAGCCCAGCTCTGGACACCTGGTTCTAACAACCAAGCAGCATGGCCCCATTATTAATAACCACAGGGCAGGGTGCCAAGAGGCCATCTAATCTGGCTCTTTGGCTCTATTCTAAACCCTACTTTATGGGGTAAAGGCTAAAAAAAATTGCTTGGTTTTTCCCAAACATGTATTTTAGGCTATAATATCCTCATAGGCAATTTATTTGCAACAAAATACTGTGGCTATTTCTTCTTCTATATTAAAACAAAAACAAAACCAAAACAAACAACAACAAAATACCCACTTAATAGTTCTTTCTCAAGTAATACCAGTTTGGTTCCCTCCATCCCCTGACATCCTCTTATGAGCTACTCATATTCAGCGTCCCTTAAAATCTGCTTCCTACTAAGCATTTATTTTCTATCTCTTATTTTTGTCAGTTGTGTGTTCTAAACATAACTTGTCAATGTTCATGACTATTAGTACACCGTGGCCAACCACTTAAATATAGCAATTCAATAATTCACTGCACTTTTATTTAAAAAATCAATTTATCACCTGAGATTTTTTTCCCCTCCTATGCTTATATGAAAAAGGTTATCTGGTAGAAAGGCACTGTTCTTCAATAGCTTAAATGTCTGTCTGTTGGGGCTTCCCTTGTGGCGCAGTGGTTGAGAATCCGCCTGCCGATGCAGGGGACATGGGTTCGTGCCCCGGTCCGGGAAGATCCCACGTGCCGCGAAGCGGCTGGGCCCGTGAGCCATGGCCGCTGAGCCTGCGCGTCCGGAGCCTGTGCTCCGCAACGGGAGAGGCCACAACAGTGAGAGGCCCGCATACCGAAAAAATAAAAATAAAAAAAAAGTCTGTCTGTCAACTCCCTGAAAGGACAGTAGAGTGCACGAATCACTTCAGTCACCTCAGCTTGGCAAATAATTGATCTCTATGCCAGCCCCACAGCCCTGCAATGATTCATTACACAGCCTAGCCAGCCAGCAAGGCTCCATTAGACCTGACTAGTCCAAGACACCAAGGCATGCACTCCCCAAGACAGCCCTGCAGGAGCCCATGAAGCCAAGGACCAGCAAATGAAGGCCACTCCGAGCACTGCTGGCTTTGCTAGCCCTCGAAGTTGAAACATTCCCATTCAGACTTGATTGCGCTTAAGAAGAACTTAGGTAACAGAATTCCCAAAGTAATTTTTAAAAGTACTGTCTCATAAAACCTGACTCAGGACTTGGGCCCCATTATTCAAAATTCCTCAGTCTATTTCCTCATGTCTAAGTAGCTGTTAATAGTAAAATACATGATCTATTTATTAACTTTAGAAAAACATCACTACATAAAATGTACAGATTGGTTTTAAGATTTACAGGGTTTCCAAAAACATTAAAACGGGGGGGAAAAAGCAATTCGAAGTTAGGAAAAGATGGTAATTTTGAAAATATCTGGACTGTTAAACATAGGAAATGCACATGTATTAAGAAAGTTAATTTTAAAAAAGTCTATTATACTCAGTAGAACTATTTTTAAAAGCTTTGAAAAGCATCCTTTCATACAAAACTTGATGTGCTAATTTGCCCTTACGGAATTTAAAGACACCTAGAGATTAGGCTTTATTAGTTTCCTTTGAGTAATTAAATACATTACACACTCTCTTCTGTGACATTTTGTTTATGAGGATATGATGCCTTTTTTTTTATGATGCCTTTTTATTAATGAAAAATTTCACACAACAAATGGTCAGGTTCAATGATTCAGCCATGGTCACACTAGGATCATGGGATGGTATGAGATTTTAAAGTAACTTAAGTTCTCTCTGGGCCTCATTTTCCTTTTATTAAACATGGATAACAGATGCTTATATGTAAGTATACATGGCAGGGACAATACAGAGCTCTACAGATGTAACTTGATGGTATCATTATCTTTTCTCATAAATAAGCATAGAAAGAAAATACAGGTAAGCATTTAAATTTTACAGTCATTTAAAGAAAACTGGGCTTCCCTGGTGGCGCAGTGGTTGAGAGTCCACCTGCCGATGCAGGGGACACGGGTTCGTGCCCCGGTCCAGGAAGATCCCACATGCCGCGGAGCGGCTGGGCCCGCCATGGCCGCTGGGCCTGCGCGTCCGGAGCCTGTGCTCTGCAACGGGAGAGGCCACAACAGTGAGAGGCCCGCGTACCGCAAAAAAAAAAAGAAAAAAAAGAAAACTAAGTCATTAATAGTATATCAAAGAAAGCACAATGGATTCACATTCCTCACTGGAAAAAGCGCAATTAAGCAAGTACTTTAATTTCCCTAAGTTCCCGAGTGGATTACATCTGCTTCAGAAGTAAGGTAAACACAGTGCAATGGTGTCTTTTTTTTTTTTTTTTTT
>NC_041219.1:80147126-80174724 GCF_002837175.3 Physeter macrocephalus | reverse complement strand
TTGCATCCTGACCTGCTTTTAGTATGGTCACTAATTTTTAATTAACTGGTATAAAATAGATGTGTAGTGATAATCTCATCATGCTTTTAATTTGCATTTCCCTACTTGCTATTGATGTTGAGCATATTTTAATGTGTTTATTTGTCATCTCTATATCCTCTTTGGTGAAATATCTGTTCAAATCTTTTGCTCATTTTCTAATTGGATTGTTTGTTTTTTTACTGTTGAGTTTTGAGAGTTCTTTATATATTCTAGATAGAAGTCCTTTGTAAGATGTGTGACTTGCAAATATTTTCTTCCCACATCTGCGTCTTTATTATTCGCTAAGCACTTTTCAGGCAAAGCATACTGAAGTCTTTTTTAAACAGACTACTCCTCAGATAATATTCACCTGACTGGCTACCAGCTGAAAAGAGGAGTGACTCAAGTTTTAAACCAATTTCCCACTGATTTAATTGAACAAGAGCACAGCAAAGAGATGTGCCAACTATTTCTACTTTTCAGTTTGACCCCATGTAAAGCTCTCAGTTATGTGAGTGCTAAGTTATGGAAAGCGCACGCACTGAGTGAGCATTTGCAGGGCACCAGGTTGTAAGAGTTAAATCTGAGTCCCCTCCTGCCCCCCCCCCGACATGGATGAGGACCTAATGGTTTGGTAGTTTTCTCGACTGAGAAAGTCAAAGCTACTCAAACCTAACTTTTAATTTACTGTGGAAAATAACTTAATAGCATAAATCAATGCCATTGGAGCAAAGGAAATACACACTTAAAAATAACAAGAATGGACTGATGGATAGGCAAATGATTAAGCAAATATAGCAAAATGTGCATTGCAGAATCTAGATGGTGGGCACATACGGGTGATAAGTATATAATGGTTTCAACTTTTCTGGATATTTGAAAATTTTCATAACAAAGTACTGGGGGAATTCAAAATTGTAATCACAATAAAGGAGAAAGCAGGCCCCACTGGGAATAACCTCAGCCTGGAAGGAAAGACACTGGTTCTCAGCCTAACCGCAGTAACTCACAAAGTTTAAAACTGTAAAGGGTCTTGGGAATCCTCCAGGATAGGTAAAATACATGGTTTTGAGTCTGTGAAAAATTAGAAAAATAGCATAGCATTTTCAAAAAACTAAAAACTGTTCTTTTTGCTGAGATTATATGCCTCTACACTTCTGATTTAAAATATCCTTTATTTCATGAACCACTGATGATAGTAAATAAGAAGTTTGGTTTTTTTATGTCCCTACTTAGCAGTCAAATCTGATCACCCTTGATATCTGATCAATTTCCTCATCTCCTACCTTTGACGTATAACTCCTTGACCTACCTTCAGCAAGAATCCCCCTCCCCTTGACAGTTCCTCTTAGTAATTTTCCATCCACTGACCTCATCACTGTTCTTGGGTTATAAATTTCCATCTGTCTTTGCTGTAGTTGGAGTTGAGTCTGATCTCTCTCCCCTAATACAATGCCCCTATTGCAATAGTCTTGAATAAAGTCTTTCTTACCTTTTTAACAAGTGTCAGGATAATTTTTTCTTTATTCATACCTTTATACAGGTATGTATAAAGGTCTTGTGGCCTTCAGGTACAGAGGACTTCGCAGCTAATCATAATGCTTGCTGAAAAGAACAATTTGCTTCCCTAGTGTGACTTAAAGGCTCCAAATACTGAGATTTGAAATTGCCCAGAAGCATTAAGACATTAAAAACAAAACAAACAACTTCCCCCACCCACAGTGTTGGTCTCTTGTAATCTTAATAGTCCATGATTTCACTTCAATTTAATTTCAAAGAATGACACTAAAGGGGGAAAGTCTATGCCATAAGATTTTCTTGAGGATGATGACTGTGTCTTATATTATGGACCCAGCATACAAATGAAATGATTTCATTGATTGGATGAGAGAAGTAATGGAAGCAGATGAATGTTGTTTATTTCCTGAGGGAGAATGGCATAAATTCAAGGGGGAAAAATATCAATCCTCTGTTCAAATTAGGCAAATCAGAGAAAATTATAAAGACACTTAATTTTTAAATTAACTTATTTTTTAAATTTTTTACTTAAGAAAACAAGTCCATTTACATGCATCAAAAAGAATAAAATAGGAATAAATGTAACCAAGAAGGTAAAAGACCAGACCTGCACACTGAAAACTATAAAACACTGATAAATTAAGTTGAAGACACAAATAAATGAAGAGATATTCTATGATCATGAGCTGAAAGAACATTGTTAAAATGTCCATACTACTCAAAGCAATCTACAGTTTCAACGCAATTCCTATCAAAATTACAATGGCATCTTTCACAGAAATAGAACAATCCTAAAATTTGCATGGAACCACATTAGACCTCAAATAGCCAAAGCAATATTTAACAAGAACAAAACTGGAGGCATCACACTTCCTGATTTAAAACTATATTATAAAGTGATAGTAAATCCAAACAGTATGGTATTGGCATGAAAACAGACACATAGATCAATGGAGCAGAACAGAGTCCAGAAATAAACTCATACCTATATGGTAAATTAATTTATGACAAAGCAGCCAAGAACATACAGTGGGGAAAGGTCAGTCTCTTCAATAAGTGGTGTTGGGGAAAATGGACAGCACATGCAAAAGAAAAACTGAATTACTACCTTACATCATACATGAAATTAACTCAAAATGGATTAAAGACTTGAATGTAAGACCTGAACCCATAAAACTCCTAGAAAACATAGGCAGTAGGCTCCTTGACATCAACCTTGGTGATGAGTTTTTGGATTTGACACCAAAAGCAAAGGCAACAAGAGTAAAAATAAACAAGTGGAACTACAGCAAACTCAAAAGCTTCTGCACAGCAAAGGAAACCATCAAAGAAATGAAAAGGCAATCTACCGAATGGGAGAAAATATTTGCAAATCACATATCTGATAAGCGGTTTATAGCCAAAATATATAAAGAACTCATATAAGTAAACAGCAAAAAAAAAAATCTGATTTTTAAAATGAGTGGAGGATACAAATAGACATTTTGCCAAAGACGTACAGATGGCCAATAGGTACATGAAAAGGTGTTCAATATCACTAATCATGAGGGAAGTGCAAATCAAAACCACAATAAAATACCACCTCACACCTCTTAGAATGGCTATTATCAAAAAGATGAGAAATAACAAGTGTCGATAAAGATGTGGAAAAAAAGGAACCTTTGTGCATTATTGATGGGAAGGTAAATTAGTGTAGCCAACATGGAAAAGAGTATGGAGATCTCTCAAAAAATTAAAAAAAGAACTATCATATGATCTAGCAATTCCACTTCTAGGTATTTATCTGAAGGAAACAAAAATACTAGCTCAAAAAGATATCTGCATTACCAAGTTCATTGCAACATCATTTACAGCAGCCAAGACATGGAAACAACCTAAGTGTCCATCAACAGATGAATGTTAAAAATATGAGAGATACATATATATATTCCATTATATTCCATATATATATTGGAATATTATTCAGCCATAAAAAAGAAGGAAATCCTGCCATTTACAACAATACGAATGGACCTTAAGGGCATTATGCTAAGTGAAATAACTCAGAGAAAGACAAATACCATATGATCTCACTTATATTTGGAATCTTAAAGAAGAAAAAAACTGGCCACTCTCACCCTCTGAGATGGCCCACACTCTGTGGAGTGTGTTTCTCTCTAAATAAATCCACTTCTTACCTAAAAAAAAAAGAAAAGAAAAGAAAAAAACAACAGAACTCACAGACACAGAATTGTACAAACTTCCAGTTATCAAATAAGTCCTGGGGATGTAATGTACAGCATGGTGACTATAGTTAATAATACTGTATTGTATATTTGAAAGTTTGTAAGAGTAAAACTTCTCATCACAAGAAAAAAAACTATCTGTGTGTGGTGATGGGTATTAACTAGACTTATTGTGGTGATTATTTCACAATACATGCATATATTGAATCATTATGCTGTACACTTGAAACTAGTATGTTATGTCAATTATACCTCAAATTTCTAAATTATCTTCAATAATATTATACATTTTTAGAAAACAGTTCTATCATGCAGTCAGTTTTAAGTTATCAGTTGGTATGGATGTAACTATTGATATAATAAGGAAGCACTGTGTGGTGGGGCAAAATCAGAAACGATGTCTATGTAACTGGGGCTGCAACACAGGATAAACACAACCCCTCACGATAATTAAATCCTCTGCCTGAAGCATCACTAGTCTTTGGAGAAAGCTGATCCATGTTTCTAAGAAAAGGGACAGCCCAGGAGCTCCACCCCAGAGGGGATGACTTCATTATAATCTGAAAAATGGAGGAGAGCTTAGCCACCTGCTTTAAAATAGGAAATTAATACCTTCTGCAGGTTAGTAGAAAGGTAGATGAAATATTTTCTGCACGGATCTGCAGAAAAGTGCTATGCAGAGCGCTGTTAAGTGAAAGCCTCCCCAACACCACACCCCACTCATTTCTTTTCCTCCTTATCCAACAAGAAGTGGAGAACCTCAAGGTTCTTCAGGTGCAAAAGTCAAAGAGGGAGTTCCCAGGGAGGAGCTCTGCTACCAGGTGTAAGAGGGGTGGGTGTACTAGAGGAGGCCAGAAGGGAAAAAAAAGGGCAGGGGATTTCTGAGCTTTGCCAGGGAGAAATAGCGGTTTCTCTGCTACCAACAATACAGCCAACTAATGCGATTTATTCGTAATTGCTAATTAGTGCCAATGACTGGGGAGATGGAAGAACCTACAGATTCCAAAATAAATCCAAATACTTGTGGGCCGTTTGCTGGATTTAAATAAGGTTAAATTGCAACAAAATTTTCACAATCTTGAACTTCGTGAGGCAGAAAGAACTTATATAATGCACATTTAACAGAAACTCTCAAAGTAGCTTTCTTTAAATATCCATGTCTGGGGCACTTTTATAAGAAAGGCAATAGGAAAAAAATTGCATAGTTACAGCTATAATCTAAATAAGATAATACTATAATTATGATTTATTCTTTCTGTACAAGCAAAGAAATTTAACACTGATAAAACTTGAATATGATGCTTTCATATACAGAGCACTGCACATTCTCTGGCATTATCTACTGTCGTAGTTTCAGGCACAAACTCCACATCCACTACATTCAACTGACCATCAGTGGGAAAGAGGTTGGGTAAAAGGTCAAGAAGAAGAAAAGTCAAAACGCACTTCTAACCTATTAAAAACTGAACTGACTTCCAGGTCCTTGAAGCACTTGGGTGGTTATTTAAACTTGTGGAAAAGAAAGGAAGCAGCTACCCTGTGAGGTCTCTGGGTCAGACTATTGTTTCCCATGGGCTCTCTCTGAGCGGGAATAACAGGCTAAGTGAGTGATTCAACACCAAACCAAAAAATAAAACTTGCTAATCAATGTTTTTGGAAAGATTTTAGCTCCGTGGATGTTATCTGTAACTACAATGCTTTACAACCTAGCATACAGCCCTGAATCAAATGGCTAAACTTCTCAGCCACAACAGGAGGCTTTCTGAGGAGCAGGAAATTCCACCTCGCACAATGCCAATAAATACTGAATAAATGAGGGACTTCTGTTTCTGGATCCCCAAATCTTACAGGGATCACTTAAGCTAATTCTCTAGTTCTATAACCTACAGAGTATCTCCTTCTGAAAGGGATTAACAATATGGTGCAAAAAATAGACCATTTCACCTTTTTTTTTTTTTTTTTTCCTACCATCCAAAAGTTCAACAACACTAAAGTTCAACTCTCCTCTAACTCCTCAGTCACCAAGTGATGCCAATTCTTCCTCCCCAGGAAGGCTTAGAAAGCAGCTCACTTTCTGGAAAGGTAAACAAACGGCTTCTGATTCAGGCTGTGACTCTGAGCACCCCTCGGATCCCCACTCTGAGCAATCTTCCTACCAATTCTATCCCTCTAAGGTACGTTCCAGAACAAAGAGAATTCCTCCTCCCAGTATATCCTGGGCAGTATTACTGGTAGTGGCCTCTGACCATAAGCACAGTTCCTACTTGTCTGTCTCTCGCCTTCCCTATTTCAGCCATTTTGATCATTCAGGATGTATTTTTGCAGGAAGATAAACTATAGTTCAAAGTTTGAGGAAGTGGTACAGTACAACATCTGACAGAGGGAAGTGACAAGACAACGTTTGTGTACAGGTCTTTGCTTGAATTAACAAGTATGTACTTTTATAACTAGCTTTAATAATTAAACATCTTACAGTGGCCTTTCTAACCTACAACTGAACCTCCCTCTGTCCTAGTCTAGGGTAAGATAAGCTTTTTAGAGATAAGGAAACTGACTACCCCTCCCACACGTCTCATTTCAGATTCCCTTATATTCTTTTTTTTTTTTTTTTTTTTTTTTTTTTTTTTTTTTTTTGCGGTACGCGGGCCTCTCACTGTTGTGGCCTCTCCCGTTGCCAGGCTCCGGACACGCAGGCTCAGCGGCCATGGCTCACGGGCCCGGAGCGGGGAACGAACCCGTGTCCCCTGCATTGGCAGGGGGACTCTCAACCACTGCGCCACCAGGGAAGCCCTCCCTTATATTCTTTACAGCCCTTGGCACATCATGTGCTTGTCATAGGATCCAAACATTTTGAAACGGGTTGTTTTTTTCCCCTTTCCTTTCCTTCCTGCTAACTGAGGTACTCCTTTTACGTGTCCAAGTAGCTTCCACATTCTGTGCTTTAAACATCTTTCTTCTTATCTCTCTGCCCTTCAGATAGGTGCCCTTGCCCTGGGGAACCCACTGGAGTGACAATGGGCCCTACACATTTAGGTTTTTGACAGGTACGAGGTCCCCCACCTACAGAATTGTAGGACAACGTATGCCTCCAAGTTGCCTTTGGCCTTGAAAAGGTCCAAATGGTCGTTTAAACTTTTTTTTTTTTTTTAATCGAGAAACAGTACTTGGTGTTTTGGCAGGCACTTTTCCCTCACACAGGTGTTTTTGCTTTGGCTTTCTCCTGAAACGTATAATATTTTCTATCTCCCCAACCTCACCGTTCTCTACCATGCTTTGCCCTTTATTATGTGTTAAATTTTATTGTTTTAGCACCCATCACTCTCACTGTGTCCTCAGTTTTTTCACACTCCAGTCATCTATCCCCATTTATATAAATTTTCTATTTCAGCCGGTGGAGAAATGGTTGTATGATGAAAGGCAAAGGAAAAGAGAATTCGAGATTCTAGGAAGAGCGTCTCCCAAACCAACCCCTGCCCGGGAACCCGGAGCGTCGGGAACCAGGCCTGCTCGGGGGTATCCGGGCTACTAGAACAGGGTCAGCATCCAAGCGCCCAGGCGTCGGGAGAGCTGATTGGTTCCCCGATAAACCAATCAGCGGGCGAGGCTGTGCACTGGTAAGGGAGGGCCAAGATTATAGAGCGAATGGAGTTAAAGGAAAAGGGGCAGGTGTGCCAGGCACCAAAGGTTTGCGTGCACTTTTGCACACCCACCTGGTCATTATTAATCCCGGAACCCTGGTCTGCTAAATTCCACCTTCCGAGTTTCCCAGTTTCATAACGCTGAATAGAAGAAACATTACCCTATCATTCTTAAGACGGTCATTAATGGTCAACAGAAAAGTAGCCGTAGGGTTGCGGGAAGGCCATTAAAATCCTTCCCCTCTCCTTTCCCAGTTCCACTCCAGGTCGTCAACCTAACTCAACCGGTTCTTGAAATAGTAGATCACTCAAACTCTCGCTTAATCACCAAAACTGACTACCAAAATGCTATCATTAGACACCTGGAAGAAGTTTCCCCCTCCCCAAGAACTGGGGTAAATAGTATCGGCGTTTACTAAAGGCGCAGGGTTTTCCTACCTTTTAAAGGAGAAGCGAATGAGCTCTTGGGCTGAAATCAGAGAAACTGAGACCTTCTGAACTGTGCAACCAAGCACAGGGCCGCGGCCGCTTCCAGGGCTCGGACAACCGCCCCACCCCGCAAACCCTGGCGCAGGGACAGTTCCTCCAAGCTGTACCCCACAAACTTCACGCGGAGGCACAAAGATTTGGGGGGAATGCGAGCACAGATACCAGATTTCCCTGCTGTGTTCCAAACTTCAGCTGAGCTGTTCCACGCTCTTTCTTCCAAGTGTCACAGCCACCAGATTCACAGCCGCGTCCAGCCTTAGCTTTCCCACGGTCCAGCGCTGCCACCCACCCATCTACCACCCAAACCCGGGCTGGAGACGCCGCGCCCTCGGGGTTGGGGGAAAGGGGAGTGGGAGAAGAGAGAAATGGCCAGCGTCAGTAAAGAGGTGCCCGCCGAGGCCTGGACGCCAGCAGCCAGCGGAGGGCCCTGGGGCCGAGGAACGAGGAGAGAGGAGGGCTGGAAGCGTGCGGGGAAGGGCCGCGAGGAGAGCAGGGGCGCCGCCGGTGTCGCTGCACTCACTCTGCGTAGCCAGTGGCCCAGGGCAGCCGCCGGGTCTCCTTGAGAATGAGGATGGGGCGGGCGATGTGGTCGGCGCTGCACTCCACCTCGTCCTGAGACAGCCCCAGGAACTCGGGTCGCCCGTAGGGGAAGCGCAGGGGCAGGTCCGAGCCTCCGCAGCCGCCGCCGCCGCCGTGCTCGGAACCTGAGCTGCCAGCCATGATGCCGCCCATGAAATTGGCCACGGCAGATTTCACTCGAGTGAGCATATTACTCCGGCGCCCGGCAGCAGTGGTGCGAGCAGTGGGCTGCGGCTGGGGCCGGGCGAGGCGCGGCGCGGGGCATGCAGGCTGCGGCGGGCGCACGGGCAGCCGGGCCGGTGGGCGCGCCGCGCTGCTCCCAGAGCCTAGTGCTGCAGGGGGCCGAGCTCCGGCCTCCCGCGCTCCGTGCCGCCGCCGCCGCCGCCGCCCCCTCCCCCCGCTACACTTCCGCAATGGAGCGGCATGGAGCGGGCCGGCCGGGCCAGGGGAGATGCCGCGCGCTCTGGCAGCGGCTGGGCGGCCGCAGCTTCAGCAGGTCCCTTCCCCGCCCGCTGCGCTCGACTCCTGCGTGAGCGGAACTGAGCCCACCCGGCGAGCCCGCGGAGCCGGCGCGACTGCTGCCAAGGCTACCGCCGCCGTCGAGTCATGTGATAATACGGCTGCAAGGGCTCCAGCGGCTGCGGGGCCGTAGCTTAGCCCCTCCCCTGCCGGCCCGAGCGAGGCTCGCACCCGCACCGTGACCTCCTGGGGGAGGAGGAGCCAGGCCGCGTCTGTACCTGGCGGAGAGGATGGGGGCGCTGTGAGCTGGTGGCTGTACAGGTGTTAGGAGAGGTCACGTGGAGCCGGGCCTCCAGTTGAGGAATCCACTCGCGGAGAAATGCCGCCTACGCCTTCGAGAAAGGAAACTTCGGGAGCTGAAAGGGGAGACAGGTGGAATCCCGGTGGGACGGCTCCAAGTCCTGTAGTGGAAAGAGGAACACCTGGTGTGAAAGATTTCGGAGCTTTCAAGAAACAAAAAGCAACAACCCACAATGCTTGCACAAAAATCATTAAAAGTTTTTCCCTAGGCATTTCTAAAATTCCTTTTCCTTTTCTTTCATTACCACCACACGCATCATTATCTGCAGAGCAGACCCTGTTTCGAACCCAGAATAAGCTAATGGCGAAGAAAACAAAAGAGCTCTAAGAAATCAGAAGCAAGCACCATTTTACCTAGTACTTAACTGCTTAATAGATTTATACAAGCATTTTCCTTCAACACAGCAGCAAAGCCAAAGTATCTTTTCAAAGCTGACCCTTGATACACTTAATGCAGCCTTTTCTTTTCTTAATTCGAAACATTGTTATAAAGTTATCTAGGGGCACTTTAAAACTGAAGGAATTTAAATAGAACAAAGCAACTCAAATGCTAAAGTAAAAGTGAATAAATGTCTGCAAACGATAAAAGTTTGCGTTGACCTTGTATTAAAACAAAACAAATGTTTGTGAAAAACCGATAAATGTGCTTCATTAGGGGGTAACATTTGTTAAACATTGGCTTAAAAATTGTTTTTCGCAAGAGAGCTGTATCCTGTTCATGTTTACTTATTCTGTATCCTGTTCCTATGTTTACCTACCACGTAATTTGCCAGGATTCTGTGTTACTTATGGAGTTAAGCGCTGAATGGCTTTCTTGGAATTCAGGAGGGAATACAGGCCCCCTTATTGGAGGGGGGCGGGGCGGGGAGCAGCCCAGGTTTTGGATGGGAAGATAATTCGTTGAAGAGGAATTAGAATCCTGCCTTTTAGGGGAGGCCTGGGTAAATTTCACTGATCCCCCTTTATTCAGTATCTATAATATTTTTTAACGCATTTTCCCCTCTGGCTTTTTCATGAATAGGTACTCTGGTTTACTATACACCAAATGGTTATGTAAAAAAACAACATTCAACCTTTCAGTGAAATACCATTCCTGTCAATGAGTTCTTTTATTACTTTTCACAAAACAGAAATGTAATTTTATCTTGGCCCCCTTTCCCTAATTTTAAAATTGGGGGCAGGATTTTAAAAGATGCAAAATCTAAACAAGCCCAAAAAAGTCTGCTCAACCTTTGCTTTGTTAATTATAAACTGCTTCTGAATGGGAAATCTCAATATAGTGGTTAAACAACCAACCAACCACAAGCCCTGGCATCCACTGAGTCTCATAAAAATTTAGAATCCCCTTCTCAAGCTTTTGTTGTAGAGCAATTACCTTTTAACAACGTCCTATGGATACTTCAGTCACAAACCTCTACTGAGATGAATTTATTATGTTCTTCCCTTCATTTCACCTTAGGGCAAGCCTTTAGTATTTACTAGAAAAAGGATTTATTTTTCAATTTAAAAGTAGTACCCAATCATGGTCAATAAAGTTCAATAGTACAGAACTGTAAATGAAGAAAGTAAAAGACTCCAAAACTCCATTTCCCTAGAGGGTCACCGCTGTTAATATCTTCTGTAGGCTTCCAAATTTTTTCTCAAATAAGATATTTAGCATAATAAAATTTGGCAATATTAGCCATATTTGTGAACCAACGTTTTGTAAGCAGTTATTTTACTGTTTCTCTGTAACCTCGTTATTATCTGTCATGGGAAAGTGTTGGCATATCTTTAACTTTGCACAGCAAACTTTGTTCTGCTAACAACAGGCAAAACAGGAATTCCATGCCTGTTCTGCTTTGAATATTTCTTTAGTATGTGTTCACGGCTAACTGATAAATCTACTGTCTTATCTATATACCCACCTCTAAGGTCAGTGTCCAATCCCAGGATTTTACAGAGAAATATTTTCCATGTAATTTACTCCTCAATTATGTCATTCATGAAGATCAGTGCTTCAGCTAGGAGGTAAATTCTCATTAAAATGCAATAGTCATTGCTTTTAGGGGAGCTCCTTAAGAAGTACCTTTCATACCTATTACAGGTGAAAATTTGGTAGTTATCCCTGCTCCCAGCTTTAGAATTAGTCATTTATTCCCTAAATTCAAATGGTGTAGTTATCAATGTGTTTGTTATACCGTGTGTATGCTCCGGTCATCAAAAGATACCCTTCATTTGTCTCTCTTGAGTTCTCTTTTCCCCTGGAAAATGTGAGTTTGAAGACTTTAATAGAACATTCATTTACAGGATAGATACATAGACCTTATACTTGGATATTCTTTGTATAAACATATCTCATTTCTAGGCCTATGATACTATGGTTTTGGCCATTCAATGACTCTGTGCCATCAATAAGACTATTTTCAAGGGGAAAAAAAAGGTCTGGATAATTTCTTCAGTCAAAATATCAAGGAATCCCCCCAGATATCAATTAATTACAAAAGGAAAAACAATAACTTACAGTGAAAAAAACCTGGCAGTCATCAAAACAAGTGATCAAGGTTAACATCACCAGTAGTGGTATATTAACATCCTATACCTGCTGACATTACATGATGAAAAGAACACTTTACTTCGTGGTATTCTTCCCCAAATCCTTAACCTCAGTATAATCATGAGAAAACACAAGTCAGACCCAAACCACAGATATTCTACAAAATACCTGACCAGGTATCTTTAAAAGTGTCAAGGTTGAAGGTACAAACTATTGGGTATAAGATAGACTACAAGGATGTATTTTAAAACATGGGGAATAAAGTCAATATTTTGTAATATATGTAAATGGAGTATAACCTTTAAAAATTGTATAAATTTTTTTTAAGTGTCCAGTTTCTGAAAGTCAAGGTAAGCCTGAGGAATTCTCAGACTGGGGACAAAAAGGACACAACTTACTACAACAGTGTACGAATGTTAATTTCTTAGTTTTGATGTCAACATTAGGGGAAAACTGGGTGAAGGGTACATAGGAACAAAAAATTTAAAAATAATCAAGGAGATTTGGGTTTCAAGTAGAAAGTAAATGTTCGTTTGGAAGTCAGGCCAGGAGAAGGATGAGTAATGCCGTTCCAGGACTCAACCCTCTCACAGCTGTAGGTTCACGCCTCCTTGTATTGTATCTCGCAGTTTATCTATGCCTTCCCATTAGATAGTGAAATCCTATAGGGCAAGAACATTCTTACTCATCTTTGTATTTCCAGCACTTAGCCTAATGCCTAACAAGTAATAGGGCTCAGGGCTCAGTTGATAAATTAATTCTTTTTTTTTTTTTTTTTTTTTGTCTGGGCCGTGGGGCATGCAGATCTCAGTTCTTTGACCAGGGATCATCCCATGCCCCCTACAGTGCAAGTGTGGAGTCCTAACCACTGGACTGCCAGGGAATTCCCAGTAAATTAATTCTTTAAAAAAAAAAACAATCCATTCAGAGAAGAATGTAATTTGTTTGAATGACCAAATCTGTTCTATTTATACCCTCAGTTTTCTTAACGATCTTAAGTTATCCCTTAAGATCTGTCATACCTGTAAGCAGAACTTCCTTAACCTCTGATATCTGATAAGATAAGGCTTAGCTAACTTCAATCAACATCCAGATTGGTAATAATACGGATGGGGCTTCCCTGGAAGTCCAGTGAATAAGACTCCACGCTTCCCTGCAGCAGGGCCATGATAATATCGTCATGTGGGTCTCTGCTTCACACAAAACTGGTAACCTGATGATATCAACCAGGATATAATATTAAAATAGTTAACATCAACTTGTCTTTGCTTCAGAAACAGTTTAGATTCCAGTTTCATATGTAGTAATGTACTGGCTGAAAATCTTTGACTTCGTAAGAGGGATTTATTTATTTCTTCATAGTAAACAAAACCTTTTATTTATGAATAACAATTTCCTTATGAACCAAGAGATTTATAACTAATTTTTGCGTACAGAGTTAATAGAGTATCAGCAAATTTTACTACCACCAAGTACACACATTTTCTAGACCACAGGCACCTAATTTCAGAATATCTGGTACATTCAACCAATGGATTACATCTGACTTTTTCTCTTACTTTCCCATTGGCCACTTTCTATAGACTATTCTATCCTATGCCCACATTGTCCTACTGAAACCACTGCTTTGTAACTGATGCGGGAATTGTATAAACCTGAATCCCTCTCACTTAATTCCCGGTCCCATAATACCTATTGTAGATTAGACTCTGAAATGTGCCGATTATCAGAATGCTCATGTATAAAATGGAAAAAAATAATCATTCCAGTCTCATAGGGTAGCTGCAAGGATCAGTGAGAAAATAGTTATAAATATGATATAACTAATGTTGGCCTAGAGTTATCAGCCTTTTCTACTTAAATCTATTTTTTCCTTAGGGACTAGTTTTTAATATTAAAATTTTAAACCATTTCCTTTTTGTGATTTTTACTTACAAAAAGGAAAATAGAAACACCTACCACATAGGATTATTCTGATGGTTAAATGGAAAACACAGAAATTCCTAGTATTCTTCCTGATAGAGGGTGGATGGTTAATAAATGAATAATCTACATTACAATACTGACAGCACCCTGCCCTGTGAGGGAAGGAAAGTTTACAGGGGTTGTTTCCAGTGCTCTTCAACACTTTATAAGTTAAACATTGTTAATCAACACTACCTGTTTACTATTGAGGAAACTGAAATTGGGGAAGGTAAATGACTTGTCTAAGACCACACAGCTAGTAATGAAATAGGACCCACTCCCACTGTGTACTTTCACATTCCATCAAATAGAAACTTTGCATTATGAAAGATTTTTTTCTTCCTTTTCCAAGTAAAGACCTGGTATTTTGGTTACCTTAAGGATTTTGTAAATTTTCTATGGATTTAGAAATTTTAAAATTTCTTAGAAACCTCAGAATGTTATAAATACGATTATGTCATTTGGAAATTGTTCCAAATTCCAAACTACTTACCAGTTTTTTAGATAGAACTTGTTTCTAATTTGGGAGCTGCCTAAGTCATACTAAAGTTGTATGAAAATTATAAATTCTATTATACTGAAATATCTTTTTAAAAATTATAATATTACCAACCTGTTTTCAAGACTTACCATGTTAACATCTTTTTTTTTTTTTTTTTTTTTTTGCGGTACGTGGGCCTCTCACTGCTGTGGCCTCTCCCGTTGCGGAGCACAGGCTCCGGACGCACAGGCTCAGCGACCATGGCTCACGGGCCCAGCCGCTCCGCGGCATGTGGGATCTTCGCGGACCGGGGCACGAACCCGTGTGCCCTGCATCGGCAGGCGGACTCTCAACCACTGCGCCACCAGGGAAGCCCAACATCTCTTTTTAAGTGTGATCTAGCCTGCCATTCTCCTGCCATTTAAAAATACCTGCTATCAGAATTATTCTTCCAGGGCAGTAGTGGTCTGAGTCAAGCAGCCGATGAAGGTTGTTTACTCAATGGGAAAATTAGTTTTTGCTCAGAGGAGGGCATGTGGTTCACAAAAATTCAGAACTCAAGCAACTAAAGACAGCTTCTTAAGTAAGAACTATAGGGCTGGGCTTCCCTGGTGGCGCAGTGGTTGAGAATCCGCCTGCCGATGCAGGGGACACGGGTTCGTGCCCCGGTGCGGGAAGATCCCGCGTGCCGCGGAGCGGCTGGGCCCTTGAGCCACGGCGGCTGAGCCTGCGCGTCCGGAGCCTGTGCCCCGCAACGGGAGAGGCCACAGCAGAGGGAGGCCCGCGTACCGCAAAAAAAAAGAACTATAAACTCTCTCTCAAATTACTTTTTATTCCCTCAAAGGATCAGTTTTGTTCTATGCCAGTATATGTGACAGCTATTTAGAATGTCTTGAAATGCAGAGTTAGTTGCTTTGTCCTTTTTGTCATAAATTGCATTTTCAAAGTATAGAGAATTTTTATGCTTGCCTGTGAATATTTTTAGGGTCAGCTTTCCAAAACCAAAACAAAGTAGACTGTCATGGCAATAATCTCAGATTTTATTCAAAAGCAAGACCACCCACCCCAATTACTCTGGTTATCCCTTCATAATGAACATATCCTACTTTTACAAAATTTTTCCCTGTGTCTACTTCAGTGAATTTAAAAATTAATTTATTGTCTCAATTCTCTTCTAATTGTTTGGCTGTGGAAAATTGGCATATTAGACTGCACTGCCTGGACCAGCAACCAGAAGATCCCCTATAAACTTGTTAGAAAAGTAAATTCTCTGGCTCCATCCCACATCTATTGAATCAGAACCCGTAGGGGTGGTACCCAACAATCTGGTTTAACAAGTCATCCAGGAGATTCTGATAGAAACTATTTGAGAAACACTGGCGTATGAGAAACATGTGCTATTTACTTAATCAACAGGCAGACATGGAAGTGAGGGACTATATCAAATAAGAAAATAAGCAGTGGCCCACGTTCTTTGACTCTAAATGGGTACAGAACAAGAATAGCCATGAATGAGACTCATAAACTGGTTCTATTCAGATACATATGAACTGCCCCTCTCTTCTGCTTGATTTCCACGGGCTTATGTTAGTGTGAAACTCCAAGTACATTTGTCTCGGGCAGATCTGTAAATTCTTCAGCATATGGGACACTGTAGAGAAAGAAGTAGGATTGACCATTTCCTCCTAATCATCTCTCAGGCTGCATTACCCAATACGCAGTCTGTCTACACACATGTTTCTGTCATCTGCCAAGCAGGGGCAGAAAAAAAAATTAATATATAAATATATTTATATAAATAAGTACATTTATATAAATATAGATTCTTATATAAATAAATATGTATAATATATATTTTTTAAATCTTCATTTTGGGTAAGGTTTTTTAAAAGTACCAAAATGGTCATTATTAGAAAAAGCAAAACATTTTTGGCCTTCCTTATATCTTTTTATGTCTTTGTATTGTTTTTAGTTTGATTGCTGGGACTAAGGCACTAGATATAATTTTTCAGTGCCTGAGGCCTTATAGGGTTTAATCTGGCTCAGAATTGTCCACTTGTGTATCTCCCAGGTACCTCAAAATAAACATATCACAAATAGAATTCATGACCATGACTCTACTTCTCCTTCTCCTGAGACTATAGTCTCAGTTAATGACATCAGTATCCACGTACCCAATCTAGAAATCTGGGAGGGATCCTCTATTTCTTCCCTTTTGTCATCTTCCCATATCAGTCTGTCAACTAGTTTTGACCTGCCTTCCAAATACTTCCAAGTCTGTCTCCCCCTGACTGTTCCACAGTTACCAGTTTTGCTCAGATCTTCATTATTTATACTCAGACTTCTCAGCAGTTTCTTGCTGAGAAAGTGAGAGCGCCACTCTTCAGGTGGAGCTATCTTCCACACAACAGGAAAAAGGAGCTTTCTAAACAGAGCACCTGGTGATGTTATTTCCTTCCATTTTAAACTCTTCAATTGTCTATTTGGTTAAAAACCTCACCATGAGCCGTTATGCTTTGGTTCTGATTACCTTTCCAGACATAGGTTAATCTTTCCTCCATTCCAACAATTCTGTGCTGCAGTCTTACTCATTACTTGTCATTTTTAGAATGTGGTGTTCTTTACCCCACCCTCTTATGAGAACAGGCTGTTTCCTTTTGCCTGAAATGCTGCACGCCTTTCCTCTGTCCCTCCCCCAAACACCCCATGGCTAACTCCTAAATTTTTTTATATCCCTCACATCCTTTCAGCAGCTAAGAGCTTCCTTCTCTATATTCCCAAAGCACCTTTACGTAAGTCTTTCCCTAATTGTAGCACACCACATTGTGTTAAAATTATCTGATTCCCGCAATGTGAGATAATTGAAAAAAAAGGGGCTGTTTCTTTTTTCCCTTGGAATCTCTAAGATTTACCGTACATTATATGTATTAAATACAGGTTAAATAAATAAATAAGTAAATAAACAACTATGGCAAAGAGGGAGTGGCAAAATTAAGTCTCTCGCTTTAAAGATCAAATTAGAGGGTTTTAGTAGTACTTTCTAGAATAAAAGAAGATGGAGGTAAAATGTTCATAAACCCAGGCCAGTATCTATAGCATCCTAATTTTGGTGTCCAGGGGTTACCAGATTTAATATAAATATCCTCAGTATACAAGTCAGATGATTCCATATGTTGAAAAGCATTTTATTTAATACATCTGGAAAACAAAACTGTGCCCTAAATTTGAATATAAATGTATTTTGAATGCCCCTATACTTAACACCTTTGGTATTTCTATTAAATTGTTTTAAAAAGTGTGTAAAAATGAATAAAAATCTCCAGTAAAATAGAGTTGGGAGGCCAGCCGGGGAAAGTCTCACACCCTATGAGAGATGACCCCAAGGGAAGAAGGACTTCCTCTTCTTGCCTGGCGAGGGCTCAGCCAATGAAAGACTGTCACGGCTCAGCCAATGAAAAGCCACTATACTTCAGAACTCTCAATTCCTCCAATGGACTCTTCGTTTACTATAGCCTTCCCAACTTCCATTCCCCCTCTTTAAAAGAGTTCTCTTTCACTGGGGAAGGAGGAGGGGGAGGGGACAGCGACAACATTTCCATGTGACTTGCCATGGTTGCAGACCTGGAATTGCAATTCTTTGCTGATCTTGAATAAAACCATTTTTTGCTGAAGAAATAAATGGCAGTCTGTTTATTTTAGGTCAACATGAGAAATGTCTGTTACTGAATTTTCAATTTGAAATTCAGAATCAATTTTTTTCATAAATTTATTTATTTTTATTTATTTATTTTTGGCTGCGTTGGGTCTGTTGCTGCATGCTGGCTTTCTCTAGTTGCGACGAGTGGGAGCTACTTTTTTTAAATTTTTTTTAACATCTTTATTGGAGTATAATTGCTTTACAGTGTTGTGTTAGTTTCCGCTGTATAACAAAGTGACTCAGCTATATGTATACATACAAGTGTGTATACACTTTGTGTGTGTATACACTTTGCTGTATAACAAACTGACTCAGCTATATGTATACATACATCCCCATATCTCCTCCCTCTTGTGTCTCCCTCCCACCCTTCCTTTCCCACCCCCCATAAAGCACCAAGCTGATCTCCCTGTGCTATGCGGCTGCTTCCCACTAGCTATCTATTTTACATTTGGTAGTGTATATATGTCAGTGCCACTCTCTCACTTTGTCCCAGTTTACTGTTCCCCCTCACCATGTCCTCAAATCCATTTGCTACACCTGCATCTTTATTCCTGTCCTGCCCCTATGTTCTTCAGAACCCTTTTTTTTTTTTTAGTTTCCATATATATGTGTTAGCATACAGTATTTATTTTTCTCTTTCTGACTTACTTCACTCTGTATGACAGACTCTAAGTCTATCCACCTCACTACAAATAATTCAGTTTCGTTTCTTTTTATGGCTGGGTAATATTCCATTGTATATATGTGCCACATCTTCTTTACCCATTCATCTGTCATGGACACTTAGGTTGCTTCCATGTCCTTGCTATTGGAAATAGAGCTGCAATGAACATTATGGTACATGACTCATTTTGAATTATGGTTTTCTCAGGGTATAATCCCAGTAGTGGGATTGCTGGGTCATATGGTAGTTCTATTTTTAGTTTTTTAAGGAACCTCCATACTGTTCTCCATAGTGGCTGTATCAATTTACATTCCCACCAAGAGTGCAAGAGGGTTCCCTTTTCTCCACACCCTCTGCAGCATTTATTGTTTGTAGATTTTTGGTGATGGCCATTCTGACTGGCGTGAGGTGATACCTCATGGTAGTTTTGATTTGCATTTCTCTAATGATTAGTGATGTTGAGCATCCTTTCATGTGTTTGTTGGCAATCTGTATGTCTTCTCTGTAGAAATGTCTGTTTAGGTCTTCTGCCCATTTTTGGATTGGGTTGTTTGTTATTTTGATACTGAGCTGCATGAGCTGCTTGTAAATTTTGGAGATTAATCCTTTGTCATTTGCTTCATTTGCAAATATTTTCTCCCATTCTGAGGGTTATCTTTTCATCATCTATGCTTTCCTTTGCTGTGCAAAAGCTTTTAAGTTTCATTAGGTCCCATTTGTTTATTTTTGTTTTTATTTCCATTTCCCTAAGATGTGGGTCAAAAAGGATGTTGCTGTGATTTATGTCACAGAGTGTTCTGCCTATGTTTTCCTCTAAGAGTTTGATAGTGTCTGGCCTTACATTTAGGTCTTTAATCCATTTTGAGTTTATTTTTGTGTATGGTGTTAGGGAGTGTTCTAATTTCATTCTTTTACATGTAGCTGTCCAGTTTTCCCAGCACCACTTATTGAAGAGGCTGTCTTTTCTCCACTGTATATTCTTGCCTCTTTTATCAAAAATAAGGTGACCATATGTGCGTGGGTTTATCTCTGGGCTTTCTATCCTGTTCCATTGATCTATATTTCTGTTTTTGTGGGGAGCTACTCTTCCTTGTGCTGCACGGGCTTCTCATTTCAGTGGCTTCTCTTGTTGCGGAGCAGGGGCTCTAGGAGCACGGGCTTCAGTAGTTGTGGCTCGCGGGCTCTAGAGCACAGGCTCAGTAGTTGTGGCGCATGGGCTTAGTTGCTCCGTGGCATGTGGGTTCTTCCCGGTTCAGGGCTCAAACCCGTGTCCCCTGCATCGGCAGGTGGATTCTTAACCACTGCGCCACCAGGGAAGTCCCCAGAATCAATTTTAATTAATCTTGGTTTTTCATGAATACTATCCATCAATGGTTTCTAACTGTCTTATCCACCAATGTTTTCTTTCCTAGTACAGACTTCTCTGCCATTGTTTTGCTATTGTTCATGAAAACAATAGAAAAGTATTTTCAGAAATTACCAAAGTTTGTAAAACATGACAGTTAAAAAACTTAGTTTTTAAAAAAACTAACTTGAGTTGTTCTGAAATGTAGCAGGATGACAAGTCTGAAGAAGCTTATTAGCAATTAGTGCCTGTATGTGTCAGAGTACATGAAATACTGTGCTTTTTTCAGCAATGAGGCTCATCAGTATTAGCTACTGGAACTTTGTAGTGTAATTTGGAAATTTGTGTCATTGAGATATTCTAGAATAGCATACTTAAAATGCCTACAGTGTGCCTGGCATCTAGTAGACATTTAATAAATAGTAGCTTTTATTTTCATTAAGAGGTCCCTGTGTGAAAGGCAATTAAGAGCTTGTTTTTAGCCTCTAAACATACCAGGAAACCACCCCTTCCCCCTTAAAAGGAGAATAAGACTTAAACCTCCATTATGCAATCAAATATGGATACTGGTTTCTCATTCTTTCTGCCAAAAAGAGTTCACAATGAGATTTTCACAAGGATACAAAAATATCACTCTTTTTTTTCCAGAAAGTAAAAGATAGAAAACTTGAAAATCCTCTGCTGATGTTCTCACTACCTTTCTTGCTTTTTGTTTGTTTGCTTGTTTTGCTTTTCATTCTGAACACATTCAGCATCATAGCAAGCTGGACACTAAAAATCTGAAAGTGAAGGGGTTCATTATACTATGTCCCAGTTCCACATTTCAATTCAGCACCTGACATTACCTTTTCTTTTTATCCCTGTCTCAACTACCTTGAGAAGCCTTTTAAACAAAGCAGTTAATTACCTCCGTCTTTCTTCTTCATCTCACTTCATGAAAGGTGTTTTCTAGAAAGGAACTTAGAGAGACAAGGCAGACTTTCAGGTCTGAGTTAAGTCTATGAAGCAACGGGAGAAGTGGACTGCAGTTCCCTTTTGAGGCATCAGTGTTACTCCACTTGTTTTTTTGAAAGATTATAATTCCCTACTTGAACTAGATTCAAGTAGAAGTATAAATTTATTCATTCCAAAGACATATGTAAGTAATTTGGGGTTATATGTAACTATATATCTCTGATTTTTATCTGTTAGTATATGTTATTGGGAATCAAAACATTCATTTTCAACCTTTCTTAAAAAAAAGTGTTCTCATTAGTGCAAGATCAGTACTTGGTAAAGTCAGTATTCCTCATTATACACAGTGTGGAAAGATGAAGGGATTTTGAAAAAAAAAAAGTGTTTTTTGCCCACATTTACTGATTTTTCAAATAAACAAACACTAAGTACTGGATCGTTTAAGGACCCTTTCATCTGTAATTTTAAGGAATTCTTCTGAAAAGTCTACATGTAGTGCTAAGCCCATTGCTCCTCCTTTTACAAATTCTTCTATATTTTCCATTTATCAAGCAAGACTGTTTTTTCCCCATGATTTTAGAGAAAAAAGGATGAAGTTCTATGCTTCAAAAATTATGTTCTGATCATCCTCTGCATTAGAAAAGATCACCATTCTAATATTGTTTTTCTCACTCCACTCCTTCCTGGAGCTATTTTGTCCATTCTTTTTTGTCCTGTGGGATAGTGTAGGGTTTTTCCTTCCTTTCAGTGTTCTACTATTCTAGTTGCTGTCCCACCACTTTCATAGTAGAAGCATTTTTCTTTGGAAACACGTATCTGCTTCTTTGTTTGTTTTAGCTTGGGGGTCTGTAAGAAAGACTCCATTGCTTCATCAGCTGTTCCAATTCCAGGGTTAGATTACAGGAGGACGGCAGACCATAATAGGCAGCAGTTAACTCTTCATGGCCATGTTCAAAGAAAGAGCATGAACCGCAGCAACCTGGCAAAAACTCTGCGTGGCAGATCAGTTTTTCTACAGAAACAAAACAAAGGCACTTCTGGCTAGGATATGTCATTTTGCTTGTTAGAAGAAAAAAAAAAGATACTATGTTTGACCAACGGAAATTGTATACTCTCTTAAACAACCACTATGTTCCTTTGAATTCGCTACCACAAACATTTGTAATGTCAGAACACTCTGTAGAGGAATTACTAGTATGTGTAGTCTATTGGTAACAAGGAACAAAACATAATTTTGAATTGTAGAACATTTGGCTATCTTAAATTACAAAAAGCAATGCCTACAGAACACTGGGTTGTCTTGTTGAAGTTTCCTGTCAATAACTAGATTAAACTAAATATGCATCAATGTTTTGGTCAAGTAGACAGTTGTGCCTCTTTTTCTGTTTAAGGAAGAACTGTTAGGTTAGTTGGAAAAATGTAGAACCTTAATGGAGGCTACAGTTGAAAACAAACAGACCCTATCATTGCTTTGGAGAAGGCCAGAAACAAAAGTTGTCCAAGAAGCCAGGTTTACCTTCTATGCCTTCTTCCTAATTGTACCACTTCTATCCCCAGAGACCATCCAAAATACTGTTTTGGAACATCACCCTTTCCCAGGCGTTTGCCCTCTCGTGGTTCTGTGATTATTCAGACGTTTGTCTCAAGTCTTCCTTCCTCTTTGCTCAAGTCCAGCCCTCTGAGTCTTGTGCCCTGATGATGAATTGAATTGCCAACTCTCTGCTCTTCTGGTCAGGAGACAAAGGCGTGAGCCACCTTTTCGGACCTGAAAATATATATCCAGTATATATTTGAACAATAGTTTATAGTTGATCAACCACATCTCATAGATCATGATCAAAATGCAACCTTATTGCCATCTTACACAGTTCTTTAAAATTGATTAAGGATAGAGAAGAGCTAATTTCCCCTGATCTTTATTAAGAAAAATTATTAAAAACTTGGAACAAAGGCAAGAGGATGGCTATATGTTCTTTCTGTGTCATACTGGAGTATCACCTCACAGGTCCCCCCAAGGATTACTTAATTTTCTAGGGGAATATGTCATGGTTTGTTACCGTTGATTAGGACCTACATTTTGTTAACTTTTAGATTTTTGTGCAGTAGAGATCCAAAAGACTTCTGATAGAAAAAAATTACCCATCGGTTATGGCTGTATAGCCCTCTAGGAGTTTAGCCATTTAGTTTCTAATCTCACAGTCTTCCAATATTCTCTCCTTATTCAGTTCCCACAAATATTCAGTTTCTCAAATGCTCATTGAACCAGCATTAACATCCTTCTGGCTCTCACCAATGAGTTAAATAAATGTTGATGTGCTTATTCTATGCTTACATGAGAGTCACGCTTTTATCTTTTTTTTTTTTTTTTTTTGCGGTACGCGGGCCCCTCCTCACCGCTGTGGCCTCTTCCGTTGCGGAGCACAGGCTCCGGACGCGCAGGCCCAGCGGCCATGGCCCATGGACCTAGACGCTCTGCGGCAAGTGGGATCTTCCCGGACCGGGGCACGAACCCGTGTCCCCTGCGTTGGCAGGTGGACTCTCAACCACTGTGCCACCAGGGAAGCCCACGCTTTTATCTTTTGAAAATGGTGATTTAGCATCCTAAATGAAGTCTCAGACAGGCGTATCTTTTCTGGTCACTTTCAGAAAATAAAAAGTCCTATAGGGACTTCCCTGGTGGCACAGTAGTTTAGAATCTGCCTGCCAATGCAGGGGACATGAGTTTGATCTCTGGTCCGGGAAGATCCCACATGCCATGGAGCAACTAAGCCTGTGTGCCACAACTACTGAGCCCACGTGCTGCAACTACTGAAGCCCGCACGCCTAGAGCCCGTGCTCCGCAGCAAGAGAAGCCACCGCAGTGAGAAGCCCACGCGCCGCAGTGAAGAGAAGCCCCCGCTCTCTGCAACTAGAGAAAGCCCGTGGGCAGCAACGAAGACCCATCACAGCCAAAAACAAAAAATAAATAAATAAAGCATTATTTTTTAAAAAGTCCTATAGTCACTTTTGGTAAAAACTGTTTCAATTCAGTAACTAGAATGTCCCGTCTTGTTTAATTATCGAAACTCTGGACTCCTTCTCCTCCAGCCTAGTCTGGGTTAGTCTCAGGACAGAAGTCTGCACGGGGAAAGAGGATTATGATTCTTTTGCTCCATTGTCTTTCTACTCACCAGGTGAGTTGCTGTTTTGGACCCCACAAGGCCCAAAGGTGAGTGGGGTACATGGAGAGAGGAAAGGCAATCTGCCAAGGCCTGTCTTTGTACTCTTTACCGGAGGCTGACAGTTCATGCTGACATCTCTGCTAAGTCCTTCTCTCAAGCAGGTCCCTTGAAAGGGCAGATGAAACTTTGTTGGAGTCCTTCATCAGCCCCCGGAAAACCAGGGGTTTTGTAACCAAGCTGGACCCTGTGGGACCTTCCTGGGACAGACCACCCCTGGCCCCCATATCCTCTGCTTTAGCTCCTCTCTGAAGTATCTAGAATCTAGATAATGGTATCTGATGCATATTTCCTGAGTTGTTTTACAGATGCTAAAAGCCTCCCCCAAATGGAAGAAATTAACCACTTGATGACCATGAGCAGCATATAGCCCCCAGAACTACTGGAGCCTGAGGACTGGTGTTGGTAATCCTTGTGACACCATCCTGTTACCTCACCATCAACCAACCAGAGAATTGTGCATGAGCTGATCACATACCCTGTGACTCCCCTCCCTCACCTTGCATTTAAAAATGCTCTGCTCAGGGCTTCCTTGGTGGTGCAGTGGTTGAGAGTCCGCCTGCCGATGCAGGGGACAGGGGTTCGTGCCCCGGTCCGGGAGGATCCCACGTGCCGCAAAGCGTCTAGGTCCGTGAGCCGTGGCCGCTGAGCCTGCGCGTCCAGAGCCTGTGCTCCGCAACAGGAGAGGCCACAACAGTGAGAGACCCGTGTACCACAAAAAAAAAAAAAAAAAAAAAAAAAAGAATGAATGAATGAATAAATGGTATTTTCTCAGTTGAGAACAGTTTATAAAATTTGGTAGCTGTTTTTAAGCCGTAACTTTCCTACTAACCTAGCTGAGTGACCTTGCATAAATCATTTCACCCCTTTGGCCTCAGTTCCTTTAAATGTAAAATGAGGAGGTGGCTTGAGTGATTTAACAACAGCTCTAACATCCTGAGAATCTATGAATTTTGAAATCCGCGATGCAAGAGTTGTATAGAAGGTCAAGTATAAATTTTGCTACTATGAATCCTCTTGTCATTTTAACAAGAATTGCCTAATTGTAGTTGATGACCCAAAGTTTAAGTGTACAGAGAGTCCTGAAATTATGAACAGGTTGTGTGTCAAAAATTAATTTGCAATATACTAAGTATATTATGGCTGAACTAACTTCTGTGGTCTAGCCTGGAAATTAAACACCTTGCATATAGAACTAATAATATTCCAAGTATACATATTCATTTATAGCACTATTTCTAAGGGAAAATACATTCATAATTCTAATAAGAATCTTCAAGAACAAAGCTCCCCAGGTTAGTGCATGGAGAAGAAGGAGAATAAAAAGGGATATTATGTTCCTATGACTTTGACTGCAGCACTTGAAAAAAAAAATCAAACATTGCACCTTCAAATTTCTATCTTGATCCAGAAAGTCATTAGCATATTACAAGGTCAAATTGAGTATTTTATTATTTCAAGAAGGTAAAACAGATCTTTAAAAATAACCAATTATATCATTATGTTCTCATTTAGCTATTTTCAATATTTATTTTTTCTTCTGTAAAACAAATGCAAGACAGAAAACGGCTCATGAAAAATTCCTTAAAGAAATATGAGTATTCTTCCAAGAGACTCCCGGAAATGATGTAACTCTTTCCTTACCTGCTTTTCCCACAACGTATTTAATTTAAGTGTCATTGTTAAAAAGCCATGGAAATTCCCTAGGTGAATGTAGTCTGTGTCTGGTGACTAAGTTAACCACATGATGAAACTGTTATTGTCTTAAGGAAAAGTATAGTTTCATGAGGAATTATTTGGTGGTTCACGATAGGCCCCATGCCATCCTGGAATTCATCTTTCAGAATCATGATCTAGGCAATTCAACTCATGACAATGAATCAACCTTGAACATACGTTGTCAATTCTCCCCTAACTCCCCTTTTATTTAGGCTGTCATTCACTTAATGAATTATCACTGTGAACAAAAGTGCAAAGTCTCTGTGTTAGATCTGGCAACTTTATTATTTCACATGGCTGTCATTTACTGGTCTTAGATACTATTCTTTCCATCTATTCCTGTTGATCATGGTTGGCAGGTTAATCTTTCTTGAAGGCTATTTCTTCTTCATTAGTCTTCAGTTTTATCCATTGTCTTCAGATCAAATCTGAACATTTCAGCCCATATATAAAAGTCCTCTCTACCCCCATCATCAGGCTTCTCCATGTCTGTTCAACATCATTTATCCCATCTTGCAGCTCCTTAACCCCAATCTGTAGTAGCTAGTTTGTCCACGGGAAACTTTTCAAACCTTTTCCATCTTTATTTATGCTGGAACTTTGTGAGTGACAATGAGGTGATGGACCATGTCCTGTGGTGCCTGACCCCCTTCTCCCTTTCTCCCGGCACCTATATTGTCAAAGCACTTATGGGTCATTGTGCAATAACAACAGACATAACAATATCTTCCATTATGGAGTACTTACTATGTGAGGCACTAAATTCTTTGATATGAACCAGCTCTGCTAAACAGATCTCTGCTCAAACAATGATACAATTTTGTAGATATGGGTATTTTTTTTCCACTTGAACAATAAAGAAAATTGAGGCTCAAAGAATTAAGAGATTTGCACAAAGTCATACAGCTAGTGAATGCCAGAGCCAGGTATTGGAGGAGGTCATTGGGAGGATGTGACCACTGGTTAACCCACAAGCTGGACGGGGACAATTGGACGCCCCTCCCCCCCTCCCCTATCCTTGGAATGTAGGTCCCACTTGCCTTCCCTAGACTGGAAGCTGACTCAGGGACACAGCCTTGAGACAGTAACGTGTTGTTGAGCCTAGGGTATGTGACTGAACCTAGTTAAGGCCTCTATAGGAACTTTAAGATTCTGGTGGGTGAGTGTGGAGATCTAGTCTTGCTCTCTGCAAGACAAGCCTGGTAATTAAGTTCCCTTGCTTGTTAAACCGGCTACATATTAACCTGGAGTGCCTCTTACTTAAGTCTCTCCTTGCCCTCCAAGTACGAGGTCGGTTTCAGATTTCACCCAGGAAGCTCCCAAGGTTTCTAACCAACACCAGGGTCCAACCAGTTGATAGGACTCCAAAGCTTTTGATCTTAACCATTGTATCTTGCTGGTTCCCACAAATAACAGAGCACTGTGAGGAATGCAAGGATGTAAAAGAGCCAGCACCTGTGCCACAAAGCTGACTGGTTTGGTGGATCGCAAATCACTATCCTATAAGGCAGTGTGTGAAAAGTGAAAACTGAAAAAAATCAGCCTAAGGCTCCCTGACTTCAGACTATACTACAAAGCTACAGTAATCAGACAGTATGGTACTGGCACAAAAACAGAAATATAGATCAATGAAACAGGATAGAAAGCCCAGAGATAAACCCACGCACATATGGTCACCTTATCTTTGATAAAGGAGGCAAGAATATACAATGGAGAAAAGACAGTGT
>NC_041219.1:80124512-80146268 GCF_002837175.3 Physeter macrocephalus | reverse complement strand
AATAGAACTACCATATGACCCAGCAATCCCACTACTGGGCATATACCTTGAAAAAACCATAATTCAAAAAGAGTCATGTACCATAATGTTCATTGCAGCCCTATTTACAATAGCCAGGACATAGAAGCAACCTAAGTGTCCATCAACAGATGAATGGATAAAGAAGATGTGGCACATATATACAATGGAATATTACTCAGCCATAAAAAGAAATGAAACTGAGTTATTTGTAATGAGGTGGATAGACCTGGAGTCTGTCACACAGAGTGAAGTAAGTCAGAAGGAGAAAAACAAATACCGTATGCTAACACATATATATGGAATCTAAGAAAAAAAAATGTCATGAAGAGATTAGTGGTAGGACAGGAATATTATTCCTGTCCTACCACTAATCTCTTCATGACATTTTTTTCCCCTCAGATTCCATATATATGTGTTAGCATACGGTATTTGTTTTTCTCCTTCTGACTTACTTCACTCTGTATGACAGACTCCAGGTCTATCCACCTCATTACAAATAACTCAGTTTCATTTGAGTGGCATGGACATATATACACTACCAAACATAAAATAGATAGCTAGTGGGAAGCAGGCGCATAGCACAGGGAGATTAGCTCGGTGTTTTGTGACCAACTAGAGGGGTGGGATAGGGAAGGTGGGAGGGAGGGAGATGCAAGAGGGAAGAGATATGGGGACATATAAACATGTAGAACTGATTCACTTTGTTATAAAGCAGAAACTAACACACCATTGTAAAGCAATTATAGTCCAATAAAGATGTTTAAAAAAAAAGACCCCCCCCCCAAAAAAAGGAGTTATACAGTAGAAACTAACACAACACTGTAAAGCAATTTTACTCCAATAAAGATATTAAAAAAAAAATCAGCCTAAGGTTTCAGATTTGGGAGAGAGCTTCCCAGAAGCTATGATACCTTAGTCTTTGAAAGATAGGTACCATTTTAATGAGTAATTGAACCATTCAAATTTATGTGTAATTGTTTTCTGGCTTTCATTATTTATTTTATTTTATTTTTATTGGTCTGCACTTCAATTAGAGAAGTTCTTTTAAAACAAGGTTCATTAAAAAAATAAAAATTAAAAAAAATAAATAAAACAAGGTTCATGTCTTATGCATCTCCATTTCCCCATATCACTTAGCACAGTGTTGTGGGCACAGTAAATGATCAGCAATTTGTGATTAGCACAGAAAGATAAAATCTATTCACGAAAACAATGACATCAGATTTTTTTCAATGTGCATTTACTAAATACCATTCTCTCTTAAGTGTTCTTATGGCAGCCTATATTTTACCTTTCTTCACATTCATCAACTTTCAGATAACAGTTTCTGGTGTGTCTTCTCTACTAGACTGTAAATCCCCTGAGGACAAGGACTGTGTGTGTCCCATCTGCCTCTGAATCCTGGGTGCTCACAATGTATGCACATAGTAGGTGTTCCATTAATATTTGTTGAATGAATGAAACAGGCCTCTCAAGAAACTCTTTCTTTTTCTTTTATAAATAAAATATATTTGTTCTCTCCATGTTTGAAAATAATTTCAAAATAACAAAATAATTTTCTACGCCATACAATTCAGAGTTGGGTTGGGCGCAGGGGACCACTTCATTGTTCACAGCATGGACAGAAACCTCTGTCTCCAAACATTTTTTGAGCTAGTTTGACTTTCAGCTCTGAGTCCTGGTCCCAGTCTTGAAACCACAGAAGGTAGTTTCAAGAGCCTGGCGTGAGGGGAGGGTGAGGGCCTCTCCCAACCCAGCATTTCCCTGTGCTCACTGTGGGTTTCCACTCAATAGACCGGGGGCTGCCTTAGAGCAGCAGAAGCTGTAAATCTGATGGAAGAACATTCTTCTAGTAGCTTCCAGAATCTGAAAACAGTGCCCCAGCAGATCCCAGGATGCCAGGAGCTATAAGTCCTTGATTAATTAGATGGCCCAACTAATGATCCCAGCTCCTGGAAAGCAAGGTCAGGTTGTTTTACAAGGACATTTCTTCACTAGAACAGAGGTAACCGTGGAATCACACCGGCATTGGGCAGATAGATTCCATATTGTTCAGGCCAGAACCTCAAGTCCCAAACCCAATGTTCAACAGACACAAAGCAGACACCAGTCTTGAAGTTGAAGAACACATGGTTGACCTCAAAAGGGACACTGTTTCTACCTTGCCAGATGGAAATAGGTATAGGAGAGAAATTATGCAGCATGGTCTAGGTAGCATCTAGAAGTTGGGCAATTAGCTCATATACACAGGCTGTGCCTTGTTGGTCTGTCCACCAGGCAGAGACACAAATCTCAATCTTTCCAGTCTCCAGGAAGAAACTCTTTCAAAAAGGGCCTCCTTTACCTAATGAATTTAGGAAAAGTTGCATATTATGCCATCCTCTTGGATATTCACAGCTGTATATCAATAAATGAAATCGCCAGGAATCTTGCAGTAAAGAAATCTGCTTAAAGTTGATTATGTAGTTTCCTAAATTAAATTGACTGTGAAGAGTCACCCTTCCCCGCTTTTCCCTGAGAACATCTGTTAATATTCTGTGAAATGACTGTGGAGCGGACACTCTTAGGAAAGCCACCTTGGGGGATTCTGGATGCAGCATTTGTCATACAATGTTCTTACCACTGAAGATTCCAAGAAGTGTGTTCTCTTCTTGATCATTTTCCAGCCGAAGGGACTGTGAATTTGAAAAGATGGAAACCAGGATGATACCCTGCTGAGGTAGCCTTGTCATCTACACAAAGGGGGCTGCTCTGTGCTCTTATTCCTCAGTGTGTGACAATTGAAGGCTTCAAAATAGCCTTCCTGATGGGGGATTATTTTGTCTGTCTCCAATATTCAGCTATGAGCTTCACATTTATTCAAAAGAACTAATTTCATAGGGCTCACGGAGTAATAATAAGGATGAAAGATTGGAAGCTATGTCTTTGAAGAAAGGTTAAATGAGTTGAAGTAATTTTATTTAAAGAAAGAAAGAAAATATAAAAATACTACGGGAGGACAGACCTAATGAAATACAATGCAGCATGCTACGTGAAGTAGGTCTGTGTGTAGGCTGTGTGATTCTTCATCACCTTGTGCCTATAAGCCCAGAGGCTGGTCCTGTCTAATGCTTCCCTTCAAGTCCAGCATTGTCTCTGATTCCAGAACTTATGCCAGCAGTCATTCCCTGCCTCTATATCAATATCAAAGCTAAACTCACCCCTTTTTAAGACTATCATTAAATAAATGCTTACTGGGTATCAGGCAATGTGCTGAGTGCATTTCATGTATCATTATTCATTCATTCAGTAAATATTTTTCAAGTGCCTCCTGTGTGCCAAGCAGGCCTGCCCTTGGTGTTTGGAATACTTCAGTAAATAACACAGACAGAAAATCTTGCCTTGTAGATCTTAAACACTAGTGGGCAGAGACAGATAATAAGCATAATCAATAAGTAAGTTATAGAGTATGTAGGAAGGTGGTAAATATTATGAAAAATATAGAGCAGGGAAAGTGAAAAGGGTATCTGTGTATAAGGGGAGGTGGGCTGTAATCTTAAATGGATTGGTCAGGATGGACTTTACTGAGAAGGTGATATGCGAGGAAAGATTTGAAGCCCATGAGCGAGTTAACCATGTGGATACCTGGACAAAGAACATGTTGACCAGAAGAAACACTCAACTTAGAGGCTCTAAGTCAAGAATGTGTTTGTTGGGTTTAAGAAACAGTAAAGAGGTCAGAGTGGCTGGGCTTGAGGGTTGATCCTATAGAGCCTTTGGACTCTGATAAGGACTTTGACTTGGAATGAAATAGGGAGCAACTGGAGGATTTGAGCCGAGGATTTGAGCCTTTTACGTTTAAATGGATCACTCTGGAAAGGGGAACAAGAGTGGAATCAGGGTAATGTGTTAGAAGGTAGTTGTTCCTATATAATAACGCAGGCAAGCAAAGACTGCGGCTCAGACCAAATAGTAACGATGGCGTCAGTGAGAAATGATCAGATACTAGATATTTGTTCTGAACACAGAAACAGGATTATCTGGAAGGGCTGTGTTGGAAAGAGGGAAGTCAAGGATGACTCTAAGACTTATTAACCTCAATTAATCTTTACAGGCAGGTAGGTTATATTATCATCTCTATCTTACAGATGTGGAAATTGAAGCTGAAGAGATATTAGCTTTAGATTATTTAGTTAGTAAGTAGCAGAGCTGGGATTTGAACTCTGTGTTTTCTGAGTCCAAAGGCTGGGCTTCTTAACCATGATACTGTACTAGAGGCATTGAGCTATTACTGTGAACGCTGATCTTAGATCTCTAAGAAACTGATCCCAGGTGTGTCTTCTGGTTACTCAGTACCTACCTTGAACACCAGTTTCCATGCCTTAAACCCTAGTTCATCACTGACTGTATTCCTGTCCCCCAACATCTTCTTTTCTTAGAGTCTCCCACTTCTGAAGCCTGTTACTTGACTTTCTTAATCTCCCTGACCATGAGAGCATCCATAATTGGCTTGATTTGCTCCATGATTTTGGACTTAATTTGGACTTCTGCCAAAAGCTTTCCCCATTGGCAAACCTTCACATTCTAGAGCTATTTTCTAATCTATTTGTCCTCTTAGACCCCACTTTAGACTAATTGTCTACTGACCACTTAAAAAAGTGAAACCCATATGATTTTCCACGAAGAGGAGGGGAGTGTATGATAGGGGGAGCGGTGCTGACAATGACATTCTTGAGATCACTGCATCTTCCCAGTTCGTGGTGGCAGAGAAAGGTGTGGCAATAGCAACCAGCTTGGAGGCCACCAGGCAGGACAGATTCTAATCTGTTGGCTACTGATACCTGGCTTTCAGGAAATCTTCCCCATGTTTTACCTTCTTCAACCTGAGCAACTTAGTGTCACCGTATATTTCCCTTTTAGCTTCAAGCAAACTTGTAATGAGCGAATGGTATTACCTTAAAAACCAGCATTGAAATTCCTCCTACAGAGTAAACTGTCAACACTGGGGAAAATGTTTGATATGTGCTTAGGGCAGAAGATGAGTTCCCCAGTGGCTGGGGTGTCAGCTGGTACCCAGGTCTCAGAGGAGGGTGAAGCTGCCAAGCACAGTAGAGAGAAAGTGAAGCTCCTGGTGCTTGGTGGAGGAGGAGAAGGGGAGCAGCAGAGATGAACAGAGATGGACAAAGGAGAGGAAAGATAAAGCCATCAAATTAGAAGAAGGCTATTCAGGGCACAGTCTGACCCTCTCCACCCTTCACCACCACACTCTACAATCACCTCCAAAATCTGCTTGTCCCCAGAAGGCTTGATGTGAATGAGGTTTTTTATGCATCTAAAAAGGAAGCTCAGTTTTAGGTTAAGGATCTTTATGATGTAGGGCAGAGGCATTGTGTGGAGACAGAAACAAGAGGCACAGAGGGCAGGAGAGAGATTTGTGTACCACTGGTCTTGAAATAAAGGGGTTCAAGGCAATTTCACCTAGGTCTCAGAGGCAGGAAGTTTTCTATTATTTCTGTCATACCAGAAATGAATTTAATCTTCTTCCATTTATATTATTCCAATTATATTTATATTAATTTCATTTTCTCTGCCTGAAAATACTCCAGTTCCAACATTTCTACATATCAAAATCTTGCTCAACTCAAGTCCCATCCTTCTGGAAACCTTGATTATTCTAACATTAGGTGAACTTTCTCTCATTTATTGCCTATATGCCCTATTTTTTAAATAAATTTATTATTTTTGGCTGTGTTGGGTCTTTGTTGCTGTGCACGGGCTTTCTCTAGTTGCGGCGAGTGGGGGCTACTCTTTGTTGTGGTGCAGAGGCTTCTCATTGCGGTGGCTTCTCTTGTTGCGGAGCACGGGCTCTAGGTGTGCGGGCTTCAGTAGTTGTGGTGCACAGGCTCAGTAGTTGTGGCTCGAGGGCTCCAGAGTGCAGGCTCAGTAGTTGTGGTGCACGGCCTTAGTTGCTCCGCGGCATGTGGGATCTTCCTGGACCAGGGCTCGAACCCATGTCCCCTGCATTGGCAGGCGGATTCTTAACTACTGCGCCACCAGGGAAGTCCCCCCATTTTTAAAAGTTAGATTTTAAGCTTCCAGAAAGCAGAGATTTCTTGTATTCTTAAAATAACAAACTTATACTAGTCTTCCATAGGAAGTCGTCTTCTTCCCTTGGCTTGCTATACTCTAAAGTAAGTTTGACTCACTCTCCTTAATGGTCACTCATAATTAGTCTATGTGTTTTCATATATTCATGTTTATGACAAGTTTGTATCAAATTTAAGCCCCTTGAAATAAAAAGTAAAATTGAAATGAGATATCACTATATTTCTATCAAAATTAAGACAACTGACCATATCAAGTATTGATGAAGAAATGGAGGAACTGGAATTCTTCTATACTGCTCCTGGGAATGCAAAATGATGCAACCACTTTGAAAAACTGATGGCAGTTTCTTTAAAGATTAAGCATACATTTTCTGTTACAGTCGTTCCACCCTTAGTACTTTCTCAAGATAAATAAGAATATATATCCATGTAAAGACTTGTACACA
The DNA here is from genome assembly GCF_002837175.3 of Physeter macrocephalus. NCBI lineage: Eukaryota > Metazoa > Chordata > Mammalia > Artiodactyla > Physeteridae > Physeter > Physeter macrocephalus. The sequence continues at coordinate 80,139,715 of NC_041219.1, read as the reverse complement.
GATCTTCATAGCAACCTTGTGCACAATAGTCCATAAGTGAATTCAACTCAAATGTCACCAGTGGTGAATAAATAAACAAATTATGGTATATCCAGATAATGGACTTACTACTCAGCAATAAAAAATGAACTATTGATACATGCGACCACAAGAATGGATCTCAAAATAATTATGCTGATGAAATAAGCCAGGCATAAAAGAATACATTTTGTATATTTCCATTTGTGTAAAATTTCAGGAAATGCAAACTCACCTATAGCGACAGAAAACAGAGCAATGGTTGCCACAGAACGAGGGGGAGTATAGAGGAATTACAAAGGGGCAGGAGGAAGAACTCTTGGTGGAAAAGCATTTGTTCATTGTCTTGATTTTGGGGATGGTTTCAGAGGTGTACATCTGTGTGAAAATTTATCAAATTGTACATTTTAAACACGTGTAATTTACTGTATGACTATTATACCTCAGAAAGTTGATTAAAAGAATTTTAAGCCCCTTGAAGGCTGAAATCGTGACCTTTCTTTAACAGTTCTCTGAAATGCCTGGTAAAAGGCCACATACCATCTGAGGACTAAGTAAATGTTTACTGCTTTCCCTAGGACCGTGAAATTTAGATATTTTCCTGACATTGAAAATAGTTCAATGGATTAACTAAAATTTATTAAACTTCTCTATTGAATCAACAAAATATGAGAGGTGCTTTTTTTTTTTTTTTTTTTTTTTTAGTGGTACACGGGCCTCTCACTGTTGTGGCCTCTCCCGTTGCAGAGTACAGGCTCCGGACGCGCAGGCTCAGCGGCCATGGCTCACAGGCCCAGCCGCTCCGCGGCATGTGGGATCTTCCCGGACCGGGGCACGAACCCGTGTCCCCTGCATCGGCAGGCGGATTCTCAACCACTGCGCCACCAGGGAAGCCCGAGAGGTGCTTTTGATGAGTTTATGATTAGGCTGATTTTAACATATCCAGGGACACAGTTTCTTCCTATTTAAAAACAAAACAAAATTCAGTAAATTCTATAAAAAATAAAGCAATTTAGTAAAAAAAATGTAGTCAGACTAGTTTTGCATCATACAAGCTAAACATTTGACTGACTTTTGTTTTCCCACTAATTGTAACATTTTGTGATATTCAGGAAGAATTTTCACTGCTGTTTCTTGTTGATAACAACCAAAGTACTTACCATTTATTAAGCACAGATAATACCTCATACACCAGGTACTTTACAGCAGGGGTCCCCAACCCCCGGGGTGTTAGGGACAGGGCCGCACAGCAGAAGGTGAGCCAGCGAAGCTTCATCTGCCGCTCCCCATCGCTCACATTTACTGCCTGAACGACCATCCCCCCTCCCCCACCCCTTCCCCCCTCCCCCCTCCCCTACCCCCACCCCCTCCTCCAACCCACCACCCCCCCCCGCCACCATCTGTGGTAAAATTGTCTTCCACGAAACCGGTCCCTGGTGCCATAAAGGTTGGGGACCGCTGTTTTACAGTTACCTTATTTAATCCTATGGCAACAATGTAACAATGTGGGAAATAATTAGCTTATTAGGCATTCCTCTTAAATAAATGTGAAGCTAAGACTCAGAGACATTACTGATTCAACCAGGTTCATACAACCAGTAAGTAGTGGAAGCAAGATTTAAATACAATTTTGACTTCAAAGCACAGTTTTGACTTCAAAGCACAGTTTTCTATCTTTGTAGCCCACGGTCCCTAGGATTGTCCTTTCAGGAGTGCCATGGAGTTAATAATATTGCTAACTATTGTTAAACCAAAATGCAAATTCTCTACGTTTTGGAATGGACATGAAACAAAGAAGATTAAAAATAGTACTCTGTTTATTCATAATTAAGCTAGAAGCTACTAAAATTCACACACACATACAAACCTACAATTAGAACCCTTTAGCATTTAAATGACACCCGTCTTTCAAAGTATTTTAATTCTTCTTATCTCTCTTTAATATACATTTTACATCCAGGTTACTAAATAAAATATGTCATATTGCTGATGCTTTTCCTGGTCCTTACCTAAGGTTCCAGTAGTTTCAGACACTCTCAGTGTGACCTGGAAATTTCTCTAGAGGCAAATATATAGCGTCTGGCCTAATTATATGGAATGTTCCTCTTATGTGGGGTTTCTCAGATATTTGCATTCGTTGACTTCTACACAGTCTATTTCTTTTACTTTGTGTTCCACACTGTAACTTTCAGTTTTCACAACCATATGAAAAACAAAACAAAAAAACCACAGTTACTTAAGGCAGCAGCAGTGCCAATAGCTGCCCAGAGCCCCTAATTATAGTTTCCCTTGTCATTGCAGCAGATCTTAAAGAATGAAAGAAAGGGAAGAACAAAATGAGGTGGCAGCTAGCAGTCCTAGTCCTAAAATGTAAATGTTTTGACATATTTGTTTCAGATCTTTTAAATTAAAAACTCATTTATTATACAGTTGTAACTACACTTGTACCCATATTGACACAATCCCCCACTTCCCTTTCCAGAGGTAACAGCTGTCTTAGGCTGGTGATTCCTCTTTCCACCCATGTTTTTACCCATTCCCTTCACCCACGTTTTCATCAATACGTGGTATTGATTTGGATGTTTTCAGTGTTTACCATAGTAGAAGGCTTTTTTTCCCCACTCAATATTGTTTTAAAGATTTCTCTACACATATTCATGTGGCTGTATTTCATTAATTTTACCTACTAAATAGCTTCCTGTTGCGCAATGCCTTAGATTTTCAATCCATCTTCTGTTTATAGGCAGTAAGGTGAATTTCAATATTTTGCTATTATAAAGAAAGCTCAGTTAACTTCCCTGTACACATTACCTCATGCAGCTGTGTTAGATTTCCTCCAGTTTACAGAAAAGAATCTACCTACAGATGGAAATTATGGGCTGTAGAATGTGTATTTGTTTATACATTTAAAAATTTTTCTAGTTTCAGGCTTCCCTGGTGGCGCAGTGATTGAGAGCCCGCCTGCTGATGCAGGGGACACGGGTTCATGCCCCGGTCTGGGAAGATCCCACATGCCGCGGAGCGGCTGGGCCCGTGAGCCATGGCCGCTGAGCCTGCGCGTCCGGAGCCTGTGCTCCGCAACAGGAGAGGCCACGACAGTGAGAGGCCCGCGTACCGAAAAAAAAAAACAAACAAAAAAAAAACAAAGAAAAATTTTTCTAGTTTCATTGAGATATAATTGACACAGAACATTGTATAAGTTTAAGGCATGCACTTGTATATGACAAGATGATAACCACTGTGCTGTACAAGGTAATCAAGAGGACGTGACTGCCGTTTGACCCGTGAGCTGGATCCAGGCATCGAAGGCTTGTCACACCCTCCCCTGTCCTTGGAGGGCATGTTCTGCCCACCGAGCCCACAGTAGGAGCCATTTTCGAGGACACAGCCTTGAGAAGGTAAGGTGTTGTTGAGATCACCTGGACTGAATATGTAAATGAACCCCGGTAAGGCCTCTACATAAACTTTTCAGGTTCTGGTGGGTGCAGAGAATCTGCTTGTCTTGCAGCCGCCCAAGACGAGCCTCATGTATCAGTTCCCGTGCTTGTTAAACCTGCCGTCTACCAATCTAGAGTGGTCTGCCTCTTCCTCCCGTCTCTCCTTGCCCTCCGTGTATGGGGCTCAGTTTCAGATTTGACCCATGGAACCCCTGAGGTTTGGAACCAACATACCATACTGTTAGCTAACACCTCCATCACATCACATAATTACCCTTTTTTTGGTGTGTGTGTGGGGCTAAGAACATTTCAGATCTACCTTCTTTCTTTTCTTTTTTTTTTGGCCGCTGTGCAACACACGTGATTTTAGTTCACTGACCAGGGGTCAAACCCGGGCCCCCCTGCGGTGGAAGCGCCGAGTCTTAACCACTGGACCTCCAGGGAAGTCCCCAAGATCTACTTTCTTAGCAACTTTCAGATGACTGGATAAAGAAGCAGTATACATATATGATGGAATATTATTCAGCCATGAGAAGGAAGGAAATTGTGCCATTGTGGCACAATATGTATGTATGTATGGGCCTTGAGGGCATCATGCTACGTGAAATTAGACAAAGATAGACAAATACTGCACTGTTACGGAGTAAAGTGCTCACCACCTGACGCGCTTAGAAGCTAATACTATGGCATGGGCTTTTGAGAAAAGAAAAGCTTTATTGTGAGGTCCACTGGCAAGGAGACAGGAGGCAGGGCTCACATCTGTCTCCCCAACAGCGAGGCAAGGTGGATAGATTAAGGGTTAGGGTTTTGGGGTGGTGAAGACAAGGGAAAAAAAACGGTTGGCTGTGGAGTTTGAGGGAGTGATGGGTTCTTATGCACAGATGCAAACAGGGCTTTATACTTCTTGGGTCGCAGGTGCAAGTTTGGGGGATTAACATGAAACATGCAATGGAAATTCGGGCTGTGACGTCAGAAGGTCACCCATCGGACAAGCAAGTCTACTCTGCGCAGACTCCAATCAGCTATATTGGTTCCAACCGGTTTCAGTCAGTTCTGAAGTGTTATAAGCGGAGGTGATTCTACCAACCTGCTTCCTTTTCTGCTGTCCTGTAAGGTAAGCTCAAGAATTTGTTAGCGGGCTTCCCTGGTGGCGCAGTGGTTGGGAGTCCGCCTGCCGATGCAGGGGACACGGGTTCGTGCCCCGGTCCGGGAAAATCCCACATGCCGCGGAGCGGCTGGGCCCGCGAGCCATGGCCGCTGAGCCTGCGCGTCTGGAGCCTGTGCTCTGCAACGGGAGAGGCCACAACAGTGAGAGGCCCGCGTACCGCAAAAAAAAAAAAAAAAAAAAAAAAAAAAAAGAATTTGTTAGCAATGGGTTCTTTACCGCAATGGGGCACGGTTTCGGTATGCTATTACTTATATGTGGAATCTGTAAAAGCCGAATTCGTGGAAACACAGGGTAGAATGGTGGTTATGGGGGGAGGGGATTCGGGGGGAGGAAATGGGGAGATGTTGGTCAAAAAGTACAAACTTCCAGATAGAAGAGGAGTAAGTTCTCGGGATCTAACACACAGCATTGTGATTAGAGTTAACAACAATTGTGTAGTTGAAAGTTAAGTGAGTAGATCTTAAATGCCCCTCCTTTCTTCTCCTGCTGGAGGGACACCTCTTCTCCAGAGGACTCCCCTGTGTTGCTCTGGATACCTTGATAGCCTTCTGGAAATGCCTGCTGTAATCAGTGACAGAGGGTTTGCCAACTTTAAGTGGAAAAAGCTTGCCTTCTGGGCTGAGGGCTTCCAGATGCTCCTTGTTACCACTTGTCGTATTAAATATTTATTCATTTTAGAACCTTTGTTTTTTATTACTTAGCAGACCTTTCCTTATAGTTATTTTTAGCCCTCCTTGCCTGGTGTCCCATGGCACCTGAGGTTTTAAGCTGTCCACTTGGGACAAGATGCTGCCTTTTGAGGATTAAAAAAAATGTCAACTGCTTCATGTCTCTCAGGTGAATTAGAACTTGAAACATCCAGAACTGCGTCCTGTTCAGTCATTCGCAGGTAATTGTCTTGTTTGGCTTTCCCAGCCCCCAGGGTTCCCAGGGCAAGCTAGTGTAATGCCAGGGAGAGGACACAGAATGGAAGAAACTTGGCAGAGGGGGGGATGTCTGTTTGGGGGTAATTAATGTTGCAGTTGATTCAGGTTTCTGATGTGGTTTCTAGTCTGAAAGTGTAATTTGGAAAATGTCTGACACGAGAGTACGTGACTTCTAAAATTATACCTAATGTAGACGAAACGCCATCAAACCTGTCAGAGGGGGATTTGACTTTCTAATGTAGGCGCAACCTTAGATAAACAAACTCATTGCAGTACCTTTAGTACTGTACTCAACTCACTTTATAGAGTCCCCCAGTTCCATTATATTTAATTATTTATTGAAACCTATCTGTGTACTTGACTCTGAACAGCCATAAATGAAAACTTAGGCCTTCCCCAGGGGCCTCCCGAGCTAAATTCTGTTCGTTAATATCTTGATATTGTTGGACAATAAATTGGCTTATAGCTCTAAAAAATTCTCTGAAGTTTATATTAATTATGAAAACCTTAAAAAGTGATTCTTTTATATTAGCTCTAAGCCAAAGTTAGGATCATTTGTTTCTTAAGTACCTAAACGGTTGATGTTAAAGCTCTTAGGTTATATTTCAGAGTGTTATTACATGGACAAATTTTTGCCTTATTAATGATCAGATTAATGACGAAATGAAAGTTGCTTGCTTTCACAAAGGACAAGCCCCATTAGTGGCTCTGTCTCTACTTTCAATGTTTGCAGTAAACTGGGCCACAAAGGAAGTTTCGAACCGTGTCTCACTACTATAAAGTAGATCATTCAAGACTCAAATTTTCCTCGCTTTGGCTTAGAGTCTCATCACCTGCAAGCCACAGCATAGGCCTCTGGGGCTTTGCAACTTCAGCATCACCTGAGAACTGGTGAAAGCCAGCCCAGACTTGCCGAATCAGAATCTGTGTTTTGTTTGTTTTGCTGTACGCGGGCCTCTCACTGTTGCGGCGTCTCCCGTTGCGGAGCACAGGCTCCGGAATCAGAATCTATGTTTTGTTTGTTTGTTTGTTTGTTTTGCTGTACGCGGGCCTCTCACTGTGGTAGCCTCTCCCGTTGCGGAGCACAGGCTCCGGACGCGCAGGCTCAGCGGCCATGGCTCATGGGCCCAGCCGCTCCGCGGCATGTGGGATCTTCCCGGACCGGGGCACAAACCCGTGTCCCCTGCATCGGCAGGCGGACTCTCAACCACTGCGCCACCAGGGAAGCCCAGAATCTGTATTTTTAACAAAATCCCTAGGTGGTTTGAATGTACTTTCAAGTCTGAGAGACATTGTGTCTAGTCCATCAGCAACCTGGTAGAGCTGTAAGAGGTTAAGCGGCCCAGAGGAATCAAGAAGTCTACCCAGTTACTAACAGGCAAGTAGCCAGTGGTAGAGATATAGTCCCTGCATTGCTGACATCTGTTTTAGTTGTCGGCCCAGCAGGTCATTCCCCTCCGTTTCTGTAAGAGTCTCAGCACTGCCTCGTTCGAGGAGGTACCATCTGTACCACCAGTCAAAGGAGACTTCCTCACACCTCTCCACCCTGCCCCCATTCACAGGGGATGTGACTTAAGGTGGGTCAGTCAGCTTCTGTTGCTAGAGCTTGCAATCTTTAGTTGAGACCAAAAAGGATGCAAGCTGCTTGAGATTGAATTGCGTCATGGCAGCCCTGCAGAGAGAGACCCAGGAATTCCCTCCTACTGCCCCAGGAGATGAGCTGGTTCCTGTGATGATGGATATTCAACACTGCCTTCTGTTCCACTCCTTAGAAATAATCAGTGTAAATTCTTTCTTTATAAAAAAGACATACTCTTTTCAGAATTTCCAGGCCTAAACCCATCTGTGTATTATACAAATTGGTTCGTCCCATAGATAATCCTCTGTATTTGTTTGTTCACTTAGTGTAGGCTGTAATTCCTTGTTGGGAGCCTTTGGGGGCAGTTGAGTTTAGGAGTTCAGAATCTTTTGGATTTTAGAGTAGTGATACAGCGCATATACCAAATATCACGTAACAGCTGGTGTAGTCTGAGGCAGCACCCCATAATTAAACACATTCCATTGTTTTCTGCTGGGAAGAAATCGATCCATACCACATGAGCCCAATTAAGACATGACATATTTTCATGTCAAGACAGGTAAATACTTGCTGTCAAGTGAGTTTAGGACTGGTCAGGTTTTGACACCAGTTAAGCTTCAAAAAAACTTACAGTTTCTAGAGTGTTTTGGATTTTGGAATTGTGGATAAGAAATTGTAACACAGGTAATATATTTTGGAGATATGATTTCTAAATAGTACTTATGGACTTACCTCAATCTTTTTCATGTCTGCAGAAATATTCCACTGCATGAATGCAACAGAATTTATTTAACCAGTTTTCTGTTGATGGATGTTTGGGATTTTCTAACTTCTGCTCTTACATAGAATGTTTCAGTGATTATCCTTGTGTATTTTCATGTATATGTACAAATATGAAGCAATAATTTAAGTGTATGAACAGCCAATTTAAGGGAAAATGTTGCTCATTTTCTAGCTGCAACAGATTTCTCCTGTTGTTGAAAGATATTTACGTTGAAAATTCTAAATCTGATGGTGGAAAATATCCTGGAAAAATGGAAAGAGCTCAGGCTTGGGAGTCAGGACTCCCAAGTTTCAGATCAAGCCTCACCAGTTAACATGGGCAGTGTCAGTTTTTGTGTGTGTGTGTAGTAGTTTCTCAGTCTATAAAACAGAGAACTGTAATATATGACTTCAAGCAAGATTGAGTTGCTATGTACAGGCACTGTTCAGAGTGCCTGAGAAATAGCAGAAGTCCAAAACAGAGAGGCCCTGCTATCATGGAGCATACATTTTAATGAGAAAAACCAACAATAAACATTATGACAAAGTAGTATGTTAGTGATAAGTAGTAAGGAAAAAAATAAAGCAGCAAGAGGTAATAGGACATGTCAGGAAGGAAGATTGAAACTTTAGACAGCCTAGCCAGGGAAAGCTTCACAGAAAATATCTGCACAAAGCAGTCAAAGCAGAGGAAGCAGCAAATGCAAAGATGCTAAAGTGGGATTATGCCTGGAATGTGCAGAAGTTCAAGAGGGCCAGTGCAGTTGAAGAGGGCTTAGCAAGACGGGGATCAGATAAGTAGGTGAGTGCAGAGAGGCACCAGAGGGCCTGATGTATGTTCTTTAAAGGCTTCAGTAAGGACTTGCACTGTGTGTGAGAGAGGAAGCCCTTGGAGGATTGCGCACACAAGAGGTATGTGACCTGGCTGGTGCTTTAAAAGGGCCTCTCTGTGTGAAGACTATACTGAAAGGGGGCAAGGGCAGAAGTATGGGAGGCTGTTGATAGGGAGACTCTAGGTAGGAGGCTATTGAACTAATCTAGGCAGTAACAGTAGGAGTGGTAAGACATGGTTGAATTCTGGATATAATTTGAAGTTAAATTAACAAGAGTTATTGATGGATTCGATATGGGATGTAAAAAAAAATTTAATGATGACTCTGTGGTTTGTTGTCTGAGCCACTGGAAGAATGGAGGGCCATCAAAAGAGATGGGTAGCAGATGCTGGAAGACCAGGTGCAGGGGAAATCAAGAGCTCAGGTTTGGATGAATCGAGTTTGAGGTGTCTGTTAGGCATCCTCATGAAGATATCGAGTAGACAGTTGGATAGAGATGAGTCTGGAGTTTAAGGGAACAGGTTTAGGTTGGAGATAAAAATTGGGCAGTCATCAATGTATAGATGGATTTAAAGCCTTGGGTTGGGATTGGGTAGGGAGTGCATGCAGGTAAAATGAGAGGTCTTAGGACTGAACCTGAAGGAATTCCAACATTGAAAGGTCAGCGTAAGCAGCAAAAGAGATTCAGAAGGAACAAGGAGGGAGGAGAAAAACCAGGGGAGTGTTGTGTCCTGGAAGCCAAGTGATGGCAGTATTTCCAGGAGAGTGACCTACTATTCTAAACACTGCTGCCAGGTCAAGTTAGGAGAGGAATTTGGCATCAGATGGTCCTTATTAACCTGACAAGAACAATTTCAGTGGAGTGGAGGGGATGAAAGGCTGGCTGCAGCTGGGTTCAAGAGAGGCAGGGGAGAGAATGGGAGACAGTGAGTGTTGACAACTGTTTCAGGTAGTTTCTGTGGGTGTGTGTGATGAAAAAAGAGAAGAGCAGTGGAACTTGGATGGAGCAGAGGGGGTCAAGATAAGTTTTAATTTTTTTAGATGGAAGGATTAATGGCATGCTGAAGTGCTAATGGGAACGTTCCATAGAGAGGGGAAAAATGGATGCTGCAGAAGAGAGAGGGGAGGGTTGTTGTTACAGGGCAAATGAGAGGGGATAGGGTCTAGTGCGCAGACTGGGGCCTGGCCTCATCTGAGCTCATCCAGAGTAATAGGAGAAACCATGGTAGATGGGAGATGTGGTGAGGACTTGTGGAAGTTCTGGGTTTTTTGTTTTTGTTTTGTTTTCTGGTGAGAACATTGAAGTTCTCCTCTCTTCGAAAATTTCAGTTATACAATACAGTGTTATCAACTCTAGTCACTAGGTTTTGCATTCGATCCTCAGACCTTATTCATCATATAGCTGAAAGTTTGAACTCTTTTACCAACCTCTCCCTATTTCCTCCACCCTCCAGCCCCTGGCAACGACTTTTTACTCTCTGTTTCTATGAGTTTGACTTTTTTTTAGATTACACATATTAGTGATGTCATATAGTATTTATCTTTCTCTATCTGTCTTACCTCACTCAGCATATGCCTTCAGGGGTCACCCATGTTGTCACAATGGCAGGATTCCCTTCTTTCTCATGGCTGAATACTATTGCATTGTGTATATATTTATATAGACCACTTCTTCTGAAGTTCTGTTTTTATGATTCAAAAATGGGCAGTTAGGTCGTTAGTGAGAATGAAGCAGGACTTGGGCAGATGTGAGACAGGGGACTGCTTTTTATTGTTATGGTCCCTATGTTACTGCTTATGAATTGAAACAATATACACATATTAATTTGGTAAAACAAATATTTTTAAAAAGGAAGAGAGGAGAATGTCTGGTTTACTTCTATGGGGAAATGCTTGAGGGAAGGGAGGGACAGAGCAACCACAGAGGGAAGGAAAGACCAGGGGCACAGTCGTGGTTCTAGAAGATGCCAACATCGGAATGAGCCATCGGCATAAGAAAGATTTTCGGAGGCTCTTAAAACATGAAGAAATATGAAAAGTATAAAACGACATTACTGCATTTCAATAGGACACATGATGGGAAGGATTCCATTTCTTATAATTCCAAATATATTTCAGTGGTCAAGCAATGTTAACCGTGGACATTTCTGTCTCTCAAATATTTATTCAGCTCTATGGATGGAGGTGTTGGGGAGGATATACCTGTGAAGGGGAGCTCTTAGCATCCTTCTGTAATCTGTGACTGAAGCATCTTTCTTTCTCTCTCTGTCACTCCCTTTCCCTCCCTCTCTCTCCTCCACCTCTTTCTTTCTGTCTTTCTCCCCTTCATACTGTTGCAAGACTTGGGCTTTGGTACATCACATTCTTAGTGACGAACTTCTTAATTTTCCCAGGATCTCCTCCCTTGTTCCCTCTTCTTAATTAAATCATACTTATTATTCAAAATTCAGATCAAATTCAAGTATCTTGATGAAACTTCTTTCACCAATCCAGTCCTCAGTTATTTTCTCCTCTTTTCCTTTAGTCTTCTCTATACCTGGAGAGACAAAAGACCCAGGTCTGCTGTTGGGGATAATGAAAGGGTGTTAAGGTATGCAGAACTGGGGAGAATTTGATATGGAAAACTCCCTACTGAGAGACTAAAAGTTAAAAATGAACTTTTGATAGAGCAGCTTAGAAGGAAAAAGAAAGTTTTCAACATGGCAGAGTTGGACTAACAATCAGGAAATTCGGATTTTAGTCCTGACTTTGCCACTTGCTGTATGGCTTTGATAAAGTTACGTAATAGCTTTGTCTTCAAAATTAGATGATGCAACACTGGACTAAATTGCAAGCAATCAGCTGTGCTTTCAAGGTAGGGAGAGTGTTGGTTGGGGCAGACTTTGCCTTGGTGAGGAGTATGGGATCATGGGTTGACTCTGGACTTCATGTTGCTGAAATACTGTCTATTGTCAGCAGCCATCACTCACTGGGCCTCTTATTCAGCCCCGTACAACAGCACGCTTACTAGCTCTTGCTAGTCATGATCTTGTTAATCTACTTATCTTGGTCTGCTCCTCCTTTATATTTATTATGATCTGCATCCTGTCAGCTTTATATCTACTTTTCTTTCTTATTTTTTTAATCTCTAACTCTCTCTTTAGACGTAACGCTCAGTATACCTGGCTGTGAGTCTTTTTCCACCTTGATGATAATTTGGATATTCCGTCTGGCTAAGGATCTGATTCTATCCTATTCTGAGTGTACTTCTATTCTTGCTCTAGTGAACCTGACTACCATGAGACCTACCCTTTTTCTGAGACTCAGAGCCAAGAAAAATCACTCCAATTTTCTAGGTCCAAGTAATGACTCTGGTGTTGGTGTTATCTTGATAACCAGATTGTAGTTCCCTATATACGAGGATCAGTGCTTTTTTCCTGCTGAGTCCCTCAACAATGTTATATAATGTTGTGCTCTTATTAGAAGCTTACTATTTGCTAATTCATACATTCCTATCTCTCAGATCCTCACCTAGCTTACTTTTTAAAAAAATTTATTTATTTATTTATTTATGTTTTATTTTTGGCTGCATTGGGTCTTTGCTGCTGCATGCGGGCTTTCTCCAGTTGCGGCGAGCGGGGCCTACTCTTTGTTGCGGTGCGTGGGCTTCTCATTGCGGTGGCTTCTCTTGTTGCAGAGCTCGGGCTCTAGGTGTGCGGGCTTCAGTAGTTGCGGCACATGGGCTCAGTAGTTGTGGCTTGCTGGCTCTAGAGCGCAGGTTCAGTAGTTCTGGCGCATGAGCTTAGTTGCTCCGCAGCATGTGGGATCTTCCCTGAGCAGAGCTTGAACCCGTGTCCCCTGCATTGGCAGGCGGATTCTTTTTTTTTTTTTTTGCGGTACGCGGGCCTCTCACCGCTGTGGCCTCTCCCGTTGCGGAGGCGGGGCACGAACCCGTGTCCCCTGCATCGGCAGGCGGACTCTCAACCACTGCGCCACCAGGGAAGTCTCTCACCTAGCTTACTTTTGATTGGAGGATCTTAAATAAAAACAAAAGGGGGAAGAGTAGACATTGCTGAAGGAAAGAAAAGTCAAGAGGTGACTTGTTTCTTCCTCTGTTATCGTCTTCCTCCTGTTTTAATTTTCTCCTCTTTCTACTTTTAATATAGAAATAGAAGTTGTATATTATGAATACCAGTATATTTGTTTGAATTCAAGGAAAAATATCTATTTTAGATAATCACTTTGTTTTTTTCTTTCAGGGTACTATATTTTTTATCATTTTATTAATATCTTACTTATTAATTTTCTCTATTAATTTTATTCATTAATTTCCTATTAAATAATTTCACAACAGGTCCCAGTGCCTGCCTGATGAAAGCAAGGATCAATGATCTTGTCAGAACTGAAACTCATATAAACTAGCTTAGGTTAGAAACAAACAAAAAAGAGGAATTTATTGAATATCTGAAGGTACCCCTAGTAACTGTAGAGTAATAATTACAGAGATAAGTTGTCAGGCACTGGAACCAGGATCTAGAAAATTCAAATCCAATGTTATTTACTCTATCTTTTCTAGCATGTTTGATCTCTTGGCTCTGCTTCTTTTGGCACATTTACTTTATTTTTCCTCAATCTTATTGTAAATCATTTTACTATGCTGTGGCCTGCACCTGTTGATCCCAGCCTCCGCTTATCCTGACTTATCTCTAACATTCATCAGAAACCAAATAAAGTCCAGTTTCTATATTCCCAATCTAAATTCCAAGAAGAGATTCTGATTGGCCCAGCGTTGGTCTGATACAAATTCCTTGTCCAATTAGCAGTGGTGAAGGAGGGACTAAGCCATGTCCTGCAAACATGGTTACAAATATGGGCTATACCCCAGAAGGTCCCAAAAATGTTGGCACAGAATACAATACTTGTTGTATTAGTTACATACTTGTCATATTTAATATGTCAGGCTCACAATAAAGTTTATACAAAATAGGCCTTTCCAACCTCCTTGATTTCTTTCTTTGTTACTATATCACTAAAGCTAAAGCTAAGATGCCTCTGATGTCTAAACATAGAAAGAAACAAAATAACTGAAGTGCTGTTCAGAGATTTAGCCTGAAGGGCCATCACTTTTTAACTTAATGAGTATTTTAGATCTTGATTTAAGCTATCTTTCTTTGGGTGAAAATTTGTTTGATCCTGTTTTACCATTAGAAAAGTCATACCATGCAGATTTTATGCTTTCTTGTAAAGTTCAAACACATTACCTTTGGCGGATGGGTACTAATTAGTAAGAGGAAGGCAAAGGAAAAATGCATTCCAACAAATGACTTAAGTTCAGAAGTATGCTAACTAGTGGATTTTCTAATTGGTTTACTTTTTTTTAAAACTTTTGTCCAAAGTCTGCTGATTAGTTAGGACTGTTTTATTGAAAGACGCTGAGGGCATCTGATATAATCACTGACCTGGGGAAATAAGACTTGGTTTAGGGGGCTGGTCTTTAGTAAAAGCAGTACCATCCAAAGGAAATGTAATGTGAGCCACAAATGAAATTTTAAATATTCTAATAGTCACATTGAAAAAAGTAAAAGGAAATTAATGATTAATTTTAGTAATTTATTTAAACGGATATATCCAAAGTATTTTTACTTCAACATGCTGTCAAATAAAAATTAATGAGAGGGGCTTCCCTGGTGGCGCAGCGGTTGCGCGTCCGCCTGCCGATGCAGGGGTGCCGGGTTCGCGCCCCGGTCTGGGGGGATCCCGCGTGCCGCTGAGATACTTTACACTTTTTTGTGCTAAGTCTTTGAAATTCAGTGTGTTTTATACTTACAGCATAAATTTCAATTCAGATGCTAATTTTTCAATGATTAAAGAGAAATGTAGTCCTACGAAAACAATAAATTTGTGTTTAATTGAAAAATATTTTACACTGCTTCACTTTTTTCATTTAAATTTAAATGAATTAAAATTAAGTAAAAGAAAAAAAATCCAGTTTCTCAGTCTGCACTAGCTCCATTACAAGTGCTCAGTAGCCTTGGGTGGCTAGTGGTCTTTGTATAGGACAGCACAGCTTTAGAGGGTGGGATTCATAAGACCTGAGACCAGAGATTATCTTCTGCCAGTGGAGTTTAACCTCGGAGGGAATTTTTTTTTTTTTGACATATTTATTGGAGTATAATTGCTTTACAGTGTTGTGTTAGTTTCTGCTGTATAACAAAATGAATCAGCTATATGCATATGTATATCCCCATATCCCCTCCCTCTTGCATCTCCCTCCCACCCTCCCTTTCCCACCCCTCTAGGTGGTCACAAAGCACGGAGCTGATCTCCCTGTGCTATGTGGCTGCTTCCCACTAGCTATCTTTTTTACATTTGGCAGTGTATATATGTCAATGCTGTTCTCTCACTTCATCCCAGTTTACCCTTCCCCCTCCCCGTGTCCTCAAGTCCATTCTCTACGTCTGTGTCTTTATTCCTGTCCTGCCCCTAGGTTCATCAGAACCT
>NC_041219.1:80123172-80124444 GCF_002837175.3 Physeter macrocephalus | reverse complement strand
ATGTGTTAGCATACAGTATTTGTTTTTCTCTTTCTGACTTACTTCACTCTGTATGACAGTCTCTAGGTCCATCCACCTCACTACAAATAACTTAGTTTTGTTTCTTTTTATGGCTGAGTAATATTCCATTGTATATATGTGCCACATCTTCTTTATCCATTCATCTGTCAATGGACACTTAGGTTGCTTCCACGTCCTGGCTATTGTAAATAGTGCTGCAGTGAACGTTGTGGTACATGTCTCTTTTTGAATTATGGTTTTCTCAGGGTATATGCCCAGTCCCACTACTTCTTTATTTGGGCTCTGTGCTAGATTGATCTATTTGCAATTCTCTTAAATACCATGCACAATCCCACCTCTCTGACTTTGATGATATTGTGTTTTTTTGTGCTCAATCTCTTCATCTTCTGTTTATTCATTTAACCAATATGGATTGAAAGTGTACCACATGCCAGAATATGTGTGCTATACATGATTGATACGTGAATGAGAGAGGCACAGCCTTACCCTCGTGAAGCTGTCAGTGTCACTTTTCCCAACCCCTCCTGCTCCCTCTAACCCCCCCTTCCCTGACCACTGAGCCTTTGGCGATCTCTTTCTTCTTGAGCTCCAGTAAACGAATTGTCTGTCACATGGGATCAATCAGTATTTACTGGTTGATTAATTTATGCATAGTAATAGAAAATGCAAATATCATGTGGTGATAAACGTTTTAGATTATTTTAAAATTCTGCTCTTATTCCTTTGGTTGGATGATGGTTGGCAGTCTCCTTGTCTGTTAAATAAGTATAATGAACTAGAAATTTAAGTTCTCTTCCATGTATGCAATTATAGATATTTATTTATTATTTATTTATTTTATTTTTGGCTGTACCTTGCGGCTTGCAGGATCTTAGTTCCCTGACCAGGGATCGAACCTGGGCCCTGGCAGTGAGAGCGCTGAGTCCTAACCACTAGACTGCCGGGAAGTTTCCTATAGATATATTTTTATTTTTTAAAATTTAATTTTATTATTTGAAAAAAATTTATTTACTTATTTTTGGCTGCGTTGGGTCTTCATTGCTGCATGCGGGCTTTCTCTAGTTGCAGAGAGAGGGGGCTTCTCTTCGTTGCGGTGTGCGGGCTTCTCATTGTGGTGGCTTCTCTTGTTGCAGAGCACGGGCTCTAGGCACACAGGCTTCAGTAGTTGTGGCACGCGGGCTCAGTAGTTGTGGCTCGTGGGCTCTAGAGCACAGGCTCAGTAGTTGTGGCACACGGGCTTAGTTGCTCCGC
>NC_041219.1:80099773-80123155 GCF_002837175.3 Physeter macrocephalus | reverse complement strand
GGGCTTAGTTGCTCCGCGACATGTGGGATCTTCCGGACCAGGGATCAAACCCGTGTCTCTGATATTATGCAAAACATATCTGCCTTTCAGCTTGCCTGATTCCAAACCCTGCTTGCCATATGCATTTTCTACCCTTTGATCCGTCTCTGCATTGCTATTTATCAGTTTCAAAAAGCTGTAGCTGAAGCGTGAGCAAATTCAAACATGCCCAGCGTTGCGTTTGGCCCTGGATCCATAAAATCAAATCAGTCACACGTCTGGCATGTTTTCTCTAACCAGACTACATGCATCACAAGAGCACCATTTATCCCTTGATTACTGAGTGAAGGATTGAATGTGAACTTTAATGAGTAACTTTCCCCCCACACATAGCACACAGAAATTTAGTCACCTATATGAGAACTTTTCGAAATATCACTGTATAACTTTCCTTCTTAACAGTTATCACAGTTTTAATTTTACATTTTATTTGTGTGATTATTTAATTAGTATATGTCTTTGCTTTTATATTGTAAGCATCTTGTGTCAGAAAGCACGTCTAGATGGCTCACCTTTATATTCGCAGCACCTAGCACAATGCCTGGTGTGTAGTAGGTGATGATTAATATGTGCTGCATGAATTTGAACTTGCCCCAATACTTTGAAGTTTCTCCTTTGGAATTATCTTCAGAGATAGCTTCCCAGCAACAAGAGAATCACTTTCTTGATTTTCTTTAAAGAACATCAGAGCATCTTGTTGTGTCTGCTGTTTCCTTTCTCTCTCTTTCTTTGCTCCAACTAGTTCTTCTCAGTTGACATCGTTTTCCTTTCCTCTCAGTGCAATTGAAGCAACCACTGGAAGTTGCTGGGCACAGCTGTACTGATGCTGGCCTGCACTCCACTGAAGGCACACTGGGAAAGGCTGAGGGATGGAGATAAAATAAAGCCTTTGATGCAATAGTCATTGCACTGAATAAATGCATTGGACGCTGCCTACCTGCTGTCATTGCCATGAAAGCCTTCAGTGGGTGCAGTTCGCTGAACACTGAACATGTGTATTGCTGAAGGTTTAGGACTCAGGTTTTAAGCGAGTTAATTATAACTGAGATGGTTTAAAGTGAGTTGATGGTGTTAATAGTAATTATCAATGGTGGGAGGAGGAGCTCAATTTACACAGAACCGTAACTGTCTTTTCATATATTTCTGTAATGTTTTCGTTTCTTTTCTTATCCTAGGGTTATGTTTACTTTAGTAATTTAAAAAAACATGTACAAAGAATATTTTAAGTGTCATAAGGGAGATGATGCTATTAAGCCATTTTCAAGAAAAAACTTCAAAAGGCATAATGTAAAATTGAATGAATTTATAATAAAATACATGCAGTTATTGAGTTGTTAATAAAATCTCCTAGAATTACTTTATTTTAAGGTCAATACATAAGATTATATAGTATCCTGGTCCACAGAGGACTCAGAGCCAGGATGCTATTGCTTCCCAGCTCTATGGCTCCAGCAACTGGACACGAGCTTCAGTTTCCTCATTTGTAAAACAAGGATAGTCATAGTTTTCACCTTATGGAGTGTAAAGCACATAGAAGAGGCCTAGCATATAGTAAAGCTCCATCACTGTTGTTATTTTATATTTCAAATAATCTAAATATACCTAGAGAGATTTCAAAATATAATTCCCTATTTATTTGTCAGAGCTTATTGTTCATATATACAGTTTACAGTTGAAAAATAAGTAATGGTAATTTGCCCAATATCTAGAAAGTTTGTCATTCTCCCATGATTACATTCACCCTTTATTAAGTAGTACTTGAATATATTTCACTGTGGTGTCTACAAACACTTGGGCAAAGGAATGGAATAGTGGTTGGTCATGTACCCAGAGGAAAAAATGATGGTCTGGCATGATGATGATAACAAAGATGATGATAGTGATGATGTTAGGGGCTATATACTTGCTCGACTGTTTGTGTACTAGCTGTGTAACCTTGGGCAGATCACTCAACCTTTCTGAGCCGCTTTTCCTCTCTGAGATCAAGATATTCTCTGCTTCATTCAGGTGCTGAGAAATATTGTCTGTAAAAGTGTTATGTGAATGTTTAATTTTTTTCTTCCAGTTTGATTGAGGTATAATTGACACACAGTACTGTATAAGTTTAAGGTGTACAGCATAATGATTTGATTTACATACACCATGAAATTATTACCGCAATAAGTTTAGTGAACAGCCGTCCTCTCATATAGGCACAAAATTAAAGAAATAGAAAAAAGAATTTTTTTCTTGTAATGAGAACTCTTAGGATTTATTCTTAACAACTTTCATACATGACATACAGCAGCAGTATTAGTTATATTTATCATGTTGCACATTACATCTCTGGTACTTATCTTACAACTGGTAGTTTGTACCTTTTGACGACCTTCATTCATTTCCCCCTCCGCCCACTCCCCATCTCTGGTAACCACAAATCTGATCTCCTTTACTATGTGTTTGTTTTTGAAGTATAATTGACCTACAACACTACGTTACTTACTATTACACAGTATAGTGGTTTGACATTTCTATACACTTCAAAATCACCCCAATTAAGTCTAGTTATGATCTGTCACCATACAATTACATAATTATGGACTATATTCCCCATACTGTACACTTCACAACTGTGACTCATTTATTTTACAACTGGAAGTTTGTACCTCTTAATCTCCCTCACCTATTCTCTCCTCTCCCAACTGCCCTCCTCTCTGGAAGCCATCTATTTTTTTCTCTAAATCTATGACTCTGTTTCTGTTTTGTTATGTATGTTAATTTGTTTTGTTTTTTAGATTCCACATATAAGTGAAGTCATACAGTATTTGTCTTTCTCTGTCTGACTAATTTCACTTAACATAATACTCTCTAGGTCCATCTATGTTGTCAAAAATGGCAAGATTTCATTCTTTTTTGTGGCTGAGTAATATTCCATTATATATTTATATGTATATATATGTATATATACCCCATCGTCCTCATCCATTTATCTATTAATGGACACTTAGGTTCCTTCCATGTCTTAGCTATTGTCAGTAATGCTGCAGTGAACATAGGGGTGCATCTATCTTTTCTTTTCTTTTGTTTTTTTTTTTTTTTTTTTTTGGCTGCACCATGTGGCTTGTGGGATCTTAGCTCCCTGACCGGGGATTGAACCCGGGCCCTCGGCAGTGAAAACACAAGAGTCCTCACCACTGGACCACCAGGAAATTCCGTATCTTTTCTAATTAGTGTTTTCACTTTCTTTGGATAAATACCCAGGAGTGGAAATGTGGATCGTATGGTAGTTCTATTTTTAATTTTTTGAGGAATCTCCATCCTGTCTTCCATAGTGGCTGCACCAATTTACTTTCCCGCCAGCAGTGCACAAGTGTTTCCTTTTCTCCACATTCTCACCATCACTTGTTATTTGTTGTCTTTTTGATAAAAGCCATTCTTACAGGTATGAAGTGATATCTAATTATAGTTTTGATTTTCATTTCTCTGACGATTAGTGATATAGAGCATCTTTTCATGTGCCTGTTGCCCATCTCTATGTCTTCTTTGGAAAAATGTCTATTCAGTTCCTCTATTCATTTTTAAGTTGCGTTGTTTGTTTTTTCTGATGTTGAGTTGTTTGAGTTCTTTGTATATTTTGGATATTAACACCTTATTGGATATATCATTTGCAAATATCTTCTCCCATTTAGTAGGTAGCCTTTATTTTGTTGATAGTTCCCTTCATTGTGCAAAGCTTTTTAGTTTAAGGTAGGACCACTTGTTTATTTTTTCTTAGAGTCAGTATGCTAGGGGCCATGTGCCACCCATATTTCCCTACGCTTTTCACTCACATGTTTCCTTCCCCTTTCCCCCTCTAACCGTTCCCTCTTTGTCCATATCCTCTTTGAAGCTGTATGTTTATTTCAGCCCCTAAACTCAGGGATGCAATCATGCGTTGGTGTAATTTGTTCCCAAACTTCTTTTTCACTTGTCCTGACACTAGTTTAAGGCATCGAAAAATAGGGAAGGAGAAATAACTTAAGAATTTATTGGAATACAGCTTAAAGCAAGATAACCTACCAGACCGTAACTGAAAAATAATTATGGCAAACAGTGTCACTTCTTTAAGAGCTGGCAGCGGTAGTGTTCTCTTTAAGTGAAAGCAGTATGCAAAAGCAGCTCTCCAAGAGTCACAGACATCTACAGCCTTTTAAATACTGATTTTAGTATTCAGTAAATATTTATCCAATAGTCAAAATGGTGCCAGGTAGGAGGATTAATAGAGAAAACTGAGAATGATTTGTGCCTTTCAGGATCCAATGTCCAGGTGTAATATTAGTGACACAAATTCGTGTTTAGTGTAGGAAGGGCAATTAGCATATCAGTATACACACATGCACACACACACACATTATTGTGTTTAAAAAACAAAGCAATATGATCGCTTAGAGGCAGCTTTGAGTGCTATAAATACTGTTTAACTTAAACTGCTGGTTTACTTAATAGGCAGATACATAGATAGTACAAGTAATAGTCAAAGGTAAAATGCAAAAGAATATCTAAAAATAGAAAAGACTAACTTTGAAAACTTCTTATATAGTTTTTTCATTGCCGCAACTTAGTCATTAAGATTGCTCAGACTGTATTCCCCAAATAACCCGCTTCCCATGTACTTCTTTAAAAAAAAAAAAAAGTCCTATAAATTAAAGGCCTTTGCTTTTTGAGCCTCTGGCTATACTTACCATTCAAGCATAAAGACCCTGCATTTTTAGAATAATCCATAACAAATGAGACATTTAAAGTTTAAGGTCTCCAACACAGGCAAACACACACACACACATTTTCAGAATTCTAAAATCCACCAAAACACCTAGAAGTAGTCTCCTATCACATATTTCCAAGAATCTTGACGTTCATTCCCTTGTAAAGTATATGCCACTTACATGGCTTAGTCATTTTGCTGGTTAGTTTCTTTTATCAGACGATCACGAGTCCACCCATATTCTTTTCTCTGCCTCTCCTTCATCAGGCCTAGAGACTGAAGTGACCTGGGGCCCGAGAAGGCCCAGGATGCCACTTGTGACTCGTCCCGTGGTTTGTCAGTTCCCTTTAATAGACTGTCTTCCTCTTTTCAGTGGATATTTGGAAATCTTTCACTTAGCAAATTGACAGTCCAAATTGGGAATAAGTATAGAGTGTAGTACAGATCAAAATCCAGGCTAAAAGAGGATGGACACTCTCTGGCCAGGAAAACTAGCTACGTAAGAGACAAAGTTTGTGTTAGTGAAGTAAGGGATGGTTGAAAAATTCTCTCAAAGGTTAATGGGAAATGGGTCAAGTACTACAAGTCTTGGTTTAATTCACTGCTTGGTGGGAGCCATAGAGGGCAGGTTAAAAGCTGAACCCATTAAAATTGCTAGAAAAGCAGCTGTGGTTGGATTTTTTTCCAGCTCATCTGAGTTACTGTTATGAAAAACAAGAACCATTAATGTGTAGTTTCCAAGAAGCTCTTCAGAAGCTGAGAGAGAGAGAGAGAGAGAGAGAGAGAGAGAAGGAGAGAATGAGAGAATGAAGAAGCCATAAATACTCCCTGGATCAAAATGTTAAGAATAGAATAAAAGCAGCTGCTCCCTAAAATGATAGCATCCCTGAGGTCCTAGTGCCGTTTTCTCTTTTCTTGGTGAGCTGGCAAATTATGACACGTTGCTATTATTGTCAGTGTTACATGTTCTGAGTCTAGGTATCTAGTCTGGCTGTTCATGCTCTCTGCTTCTTGCCTCTTAATTTTCTTTTTTCATGGGACAATGGAGGTGAAAGTCAAAATCAGTACATTTTTTTTTTCCTTGTTAGCAACACTTGTAAATGTTTGAAGGGGAGGAGGTGATAACTGACAACTAAAATAAAGTTTTTCAATTATATCTAATAGCACTTGCTAGTGTATTTCCAAGTTACCATAAATGATTGCAAACTAATGGATCACTGTTAAGTAATACTTGTAGGTTTAGTATTTGGATATCTTTATTCAAAATCTTACTGCTACCTACTTCCTTATAACAAAGCTGTTGACATTTGCTGTCGAGCTCATGCCAAGAGGCAGGAGGCACTTTGGAGGTAGAGGTGCCAACTGGGACTGCATACCAGGCAATGTTTGTTCAACACATAGGGATGGGTGTCTCCTGCCATTTGCTGAGAATGGCTTTCTTATATGAGATTGGTGTGTCCCAGCCATTGTTTTGGGACATCTGAGAGTACTTCCTGTTACTTCAGAGGACTACACAATCCTGCAAAATAGCCTCAAAACAAGATTTAAATTAACTTTATTTTTGTAGGCATGCCTGTGTTTTATAGTAACTCCCCTGTCTGCCTCCTTTGAGATGGGGAGGAATGAAAGACGACTGTCATGATGTGAACTCAATATTATTTTTTCTTCTAGCCATAGAAACTATTTATGGAAGATCTACCATGTTCCTGGCACTGTATATACATGAGAGATACAGTAACCCCATGAAGCAGAGTTTATAAATTAAGGAACTGAAACTATGCAAAATCAAGATGATTGGCCCAGGTCATAGAGCTATAAGGAGCAGTTCTGGAATGTTACCCTAGTTTCTATAACAAAAGTGTTTACTCTTTCCAGTTCACATACTCATTCTCTAGCCATTGAAGTTCAGGGACTATGTCTTAATAAATCTTTGTCTATCCCATAGTCTAGAAGTGGAAACCCAGAGCCAAAGATTTCACAAATATTAACTAATTGCTTGGGTAAATCACACGATCTGTCTGGGTCTCCTGTGCTTCATTTATGGCTAAATCACAATAGTTAACACTTATGGATTACTTACTCTGTGGTGGGCATTGTTAAGCACACTGCATACATTAGCTTAAACAATCCTCTTAACACCCTATACTGTGTCGTCAATATAAACCTTTTATACAGAAGAGAAGTAAGAGACTGGGAGAAATCAGTAGTTTGGGTGAGTTCACAGAGCTGAAATTGTAGGATCTTGATTCCAATGTAGGCTCTCTGACCCTAGCCTTGCATATGGACCCATAACCACTGTCCTATGCATCTTTCTATAGGACTCTCATGGCCTCGTCCAGCTCTCTGATCTGTGACTCTGTATAGCTGCAGACATTCTCATCTTGTAGAATACTTCTGATTCCCCAGCTCTTCCTTTTTAGAAACTTTTACCTGCAATGATTTTAAAAATAAAATTTGGAATCCTCTACAATTAGAGTAATTCTCCACTGGTTAACCCCTAATGCTGCTCTTACGTGTTTATTCTATTATTCCATAGTTCCTATCTAGCACAGTTTACTATCTTTTCCAAATGATTTATACAAACCAAGTCTTTGGTGTAATGTATTTTTCTATCCGGAATGCCCCTTTAAAAAAAGCATAATGCTTCCCACCTTTAAAAAAAAATAGGACCCATGGGACTTCCCTGGTGGTCCAGGGGTTAAGAATCCATCTTGCAATGCAGGGGACGCCGGTTCGATCACTGGTCAGGGAATTGGGATCCCACATGCCGCGGGGCAACTGAGCCCGCACACCACTACTAATAAGCCTGTGTTCCACGACTAGAGAGAAGCATGCACACTGCAACAAAGAGCCCACGCACAGCAACGAAAGATCCCATGTGCGGCAACTAACACCCGAAGCAGCCAAAAAATAAATAAATATTAAAAAAAAAAAAAATGACCCAGTGCAGCACAAAGTATACTTTTATGTCATGTCAGGAAACCACATCAGAGCTCTTGTTTTCACAATAACAAGCTGTGATGCTGTGACATAGGGTTATGCTTTAAAGGTAAGGAGTAAACATCAGGAACAGATGATTCCTTAACAAACAACAATCCTGATTTTACTCCATTTGTGTTAAAAACCATCTGTCTTAAGAGCAAAAGCAAATGAAAAAAATTAATAAAAAATAAAAGACTATCCAAGCCAAATATTTATTCCTTCCTCTTGGTGAATATAAATATGCTAATTAACATTTTAAATATTGAAGGTTCTGGAAAAAATATATTAATATTATCACTTAAACATTTGGCCATAATTTCCCGAATAGATACAATTATCTTATTAGAAATGATGGAAATGCAGATAAATTGTGGAAGAGGATAACAGTGAGGAGTTGCTGAAATAATCTCATTTTTGTCAAACTAAATGTTCAGTATGATTTATTGAGGGTTTTTTTTTTTTTTTGGTAACTTATTAAACAAACATCATTTCTTAAATTTAGAGTGTCTATTTTAATAACTCATTTAAAAGGATGGAAATTTACAAGTATGTCCATTAATAAGCTACATTCTGTTTTATTGTTCATCTTGCTAAAAGGCTGCCTTTTTCTAGAAGCATATTTTAAGTCAGTGAATTTATGGGGAAAATTACAAGTAAAATGTTAGCACATTTGCATCTTGTAAAAACAGACAAACAAAACTAGGAAATAATATTTTTCATATTCAATATTTGCCCTTATTTACTACTTATCAACTTAATAAATACTGAGAAACTGGCAACCTTACTTTGTTAGTTTTCAAATATTTAATACTCTGAAACTTTCTTTTTTTTTTTCTGGAGCATCTGGTTAAGGTAGTATAAGTGAAACATTTCAGAAAATTCCCCCTGAGTTATTGGGGATAAAAGAAGTGCTTATCTGATACATACTTTCATATTTTCTGGAAGAATTCAATCCATACCCAGAATGATTTTTTCAATAGGAGTGATGTGTTTTTCTACTTCAGGAGTTAAAGAAGAGAACTGATCGATGCTCCTCAAATACTGTTCAAGTCTAAGAGAACATTTGTAAAGATCTAAGATTTAATGGGTTTGAAATGTTTAAAAAGCAAGTAAAATCTATATTGAAGTGAAAATATTTTCCTACATAATTTTTTACTGCTTTTGTGTTTTCTGACATTGCTTACCTGTTTGTCTCTTGGTATTTCTGATCTTTTCCCAGTCATTGCTTGACTCTGAACAAATCCCTTTTCTTTTATGCTACCCTATTGGAGTTTTGTTGAAAAAACGGTCAAGAGGAGGATGAAAATGTGAAGCAGATTGGGAATGGTCAGAGCTGTTGACTTTAATAAGTGAAATGGCCTAGGGCTCACATCAAGATGGGATAGGTGGGGTGGAGGAGAGATTCAGACAGTTCCTTACCACCCAGTGAGTGGAATGTCCCTAGTATGATGATTTACTGCTTTCTTTGGAAGGTAGCCCCTAGGGCTGTTTGGAAAAGAAGCATCCAACTACCTTCCTGCAGACTGCGATCATGAGTTCCTTTCCCTTGCTGGGTTCTTCTTAGACTTAGCATGACTAATTCTTAGTTATCTCAGAGTTGATAACTACAGACCTGATAACAACAGACTGATAACTACAGACTTGAGTTCTGAAATCTTACCTTGTTTGCTTTGTGATAGCCGAATCATGAATTTTGTGTGCCCTTGTAGTTCAGTAGGGTGTGTGTGTGTGTGAGTGTGTGTGTGTAAAGGAGCATAAACATACCAATACTGAGCTGCCATGTGTCAGGGACAGTTTAGGCACCAGTATGCAGTGATAATCAAGGTAGACAAGGACCCTGCTTACATGGAGCTTATATTCTGAGACATAATTCGGGCAAAACATAGAAATGAAGAGAGGCAGGGAAAGAAGGAAGGAAAGAAAGAGTATTGAATATGATAAGTGCCAAGGTTATGGGATAGAAAGATATTAGTGGGAAGGGGTACTGTAGATTAGGTGGTCAGGAAAGGTCTGTTGGGGGAGGCAAAACTCAAGCTGAGAACTAAGTGACAAGAAACATGCAATTATGCAAAGAATGATTGGAAGAATATTCTAAGCAGAGGGAAAAAGCTAGTGCAAAGGCCTTGGGTTGAAATAATCTGTGTGTTTGAGGAATATTTCTGTGGGTGAAGTGGAGTGGGTGAGAAGAGAGTGGTAAGAGGCAAGTGGGGCCAGATTATGGAGCACTTTCCTTTTATTCTAAACATGATTGGAAGCCATCCAGGGGTTTTCAGTTAGGATGAGAACAGGGGGTGACTTGGTCTGTTATACATCTTTAAAAAATCACATTTTTAAAAAGATCACATACTAAAATACATTTTATCAGATCAAACATTTTCAAAAGAAAATATTATGAAGAATATTTTGCAGGAGAGCAAGGTATTTGAGTGGAGGCGTGAAGGCCAGTGAGGAAGCTGTTGCTACAAGTCCAGGTGAGAAGTAAGGTTGGCTTATGCAAGAGATTTGGCTTGGAGGAGAAGCAGAGATATGGATGATTCTGGACATTACTGATGATAGAGAGGACAGGACTAGCAGGTAGATTAGATGTGGAGGGTGAAGGAGAGAAAGGAATCAAGTTTAAGTTACAGATTTTCAGCTGGAGACACTGGGTGGATGGTGGTGCCTTTTGCTGGGATTGGTGAAGCTAGAGGAAAGTGAGATTGGGGAAGGGTTATGGAGTCAAGAGTTGTTTTAACCATGTTATCTCTGAGCCGTGTAAGTGAAGATGTCAAGTAGGCCATTGGGTGTGTAAGTCCAAGGACTTAAATTTCATGACTAAGACATACCTGGAGATTTGATTTGGCATTCACCAGCTTGTAGATGTAATTTGAATGTTGGATTGGATGAGATCTAAAAGGGTTTATTACTCAGCTCTAGCCCATTCCAACATTTAGAGGTTGAGGAGAAGAGGAATACTCAGAAAAGGTGTCTGAAAGGTAGCAGCTCAGTGAGATAAAAGCAGAACCTGGGAAGTGTGATGTCATGACAGCCAAGAAAGGAGGTATTTCTTTTTATTTTATTTTTGTTTTTTAATTGAAGTATAGTTGATTTACAATGTTGTGTTAGTTTCAGGTGTACAGCAAAGCGATTCAGTTATACACACACATATATATATATTTTTTTCCAATTATTTTCCCCATAGGTCACCATAATATATTGAGTATAGTTCCCTGTGCTATACAGTAGGTCCTTGTTAGTTATCTATTTTACATATAGTACTGTGTATATGTCTATCCTGAATTCCAAATTTATCTCCCCCACCTTTCCCCTTTGGTAACCACAAGTTTATTTTCTATGTCTGTAGGTCTATTTCTCTTTTGTATATCAATTCATTTGTTTCTTTTTCTTTTTTTTAAGATTCCACATATAAGTGATATCATATGATATTTGTCTTTTTCTGTCTGGCTTACTTCACTTAGTATGATAATCTTAAGTCCATCCATCTTGCTGCAAATGGCATATTTTCACTCTTTTTTATGGCTGAGTAATATTCCATTGTATATATATAACACATCTTCTTTATCCATTCATCTGTCAGTGGACATTTATGTTGCTTCCATGTCTTGGTTATTGTAAATAATGCTGAGATGAACATTGGGGTGCATGTGTCTTTTTGAATTACAGTTTTCTCAAGATATATGCCCAGGAGTGGGATTGCTGTATCATATGGTAACTCTCTTTTTAGTTTTTTAAGGAACCTCCATACTGTTCTCCATAGTGGCTGTATCAATTTACATTCCTACCAACAGTGTAGGGGAGGGTTCCCTTTTCTCGACACCCTCTCTACCATTTATTATTTGTAGACTTTTTAATGATGGCCATTCTGACTGGTGTGAGGTGATACCTCATTGTAGTTTCGATTTGCATTTCTCTGATGATTAGCATTGTTGTGCATCTTTTCATGTGCCTTTTAGCCATCTGTACGTCTTCTTTGGAGAAATGTCTATTTATATCTTCTGCCCATTTTTTGATTGGGCTGTTTGTGTTTTTTGATATTGAGCTGCATGAGCTATTTGTATATTTTGGAGTTTAATCCCTTGTTGGTCGCATCGTTTGCAAATATTTTCTCCCATTCTGTATGTTATCTTTTCGTTTTGTTTATGGTTTCCAAGAAAGGAGGTATTTTAAGAACGACGGAGTGAGCAACTGTGATGATTGCGGCTGAAAGATGAAAGAGAAGTGACCTACGGATTTGGCAAAATAGAGATCATAGTAAAACAGTCTTGATGGTATGGTTCAGGATGAGGCATATCAGAATCAATTGAGAATGTGGAAGTAGAGTTCTTGACTAGAGGCAACTCTTCCAAGAAGGTTTAACTCTTCCAAGAAGTTTATAGTCAAGGCAGTTATTTGTTTTTAAGTTACAAGATTAGGAGTACATTTGTAAGCTCATGGCTGACTGAAGTAAAATTCAGTATTTGGAAAACATAATGAACTATAGCTTTTGTAGAAATACTTGGAAATTTAAAAGACCACTTGACCTGTCTTAGTGGATTAACAGGTTCTTTTGTGGAAGGAAATTGCTCCTTTCGAAATTTGAAAGTTTATTAGTTCTCAAGCAGGTTGAAGCCAAAAAAGTACCTTGTGAGAGTCATACTCCAGGGATGAGGCTTGGAAGTTTATAGTATAAAGTTGTTCATTACACAGAGAGCAAAAAGAATGAAAAGTTCTAGTACTTTCCAAAGGTTGATGCAGAACTGTAGACACTTCAGAAAGAAAGAAGGTATTTTCACAAGCATATATTTAGGGATGTATCCAATTCAAACCCTGAGAAAAGACACAAATAAAGCCAACTTATTTACTTTAAAAAGTAAATAGGGACTTCCCTGGGTGGCACAGTGGTTAAGAATCCGCCGGCCAATGCACGGGACACGGTTCGATCCCTGGTCCGGGAAGATCCCACGTGCCACGGAGCAGCTAAGCCCGTGCACCACAACTACTGAAGCGCACTTGCCGCAACTACTGAGCCCGTGTGCTGCAACTACTGAAGCCCATGTGCCTAGAGCTCATGTCCCACAAGAGAAGCCACCGCAATGTGAATCCCTCACAACCACAAGGAAGAGTAGCCTCGCTCACCACAACTAGAGAAAGCCCGCACACAGCAACAAAAACCCAATACAGCCAAAAAAAGAAAAAAAGGTAAACATGTATGTTAAGTCTTCTAGATAGAATAGGGAAAGCCAAAGTGAGGCACTGCAGAAGTAGAGATTACAGACAGGTGCATTGCCAATAGCAACTTCATGGAGAACTTGGGGAGTAGTGAACGAAGGAAGTTCAAATATCTGGGTGGCTTGATCAAAGACAGGAAGCCGTGAGTAATATTTAGGGAAGCAATGGATAGCCAGGACTGACTGCAGCATAGGGACTGTTAGGAAGTAAATATATGAGGATAAGTTGGGGCAATATTTTAGTTGGGTTGAATACCAAGGCAAGAATTTAAGTTTGCAAGGATTTTGTACGATTGGAAGTTTTTGAACAGAGGAATCGTCTTTTTAATATTAAAGTATGTTTCTTTTTGACATTAAGAACACATTTTAGCTTATACTTTCTCTAAGAGTTTCATAATATAAGCTTTTGATGTGGTCAAGCCAACAAGTGTCTTGAAGAATAGGAAAACTAAAATAATAATAATAATAATAGTCACTCTCTGTTATGAGAATTATTATGTGGCAGGCACTGTGCTAGATGGTTCACATTTGCCATCACATCAACCCTGTGAAGTAGGGATTCCAGTCCTCGTTTTTAGAGATAAAAAGAAAGGCTCAAGAAGGTTTAATAGCTTGCCTAAGACCACATGGAGAAGCCAGTATGAAAATTTAGCTGACTTTTCCTGAAAAGCCGGAACAGAACACCTCTTGCTTTTGACAATGCTATATTCTTGTCGGAGAGATGAGTCATCTCTGCATGAAATGGCAAAAACTCTGACACATATTGGTTTTTTTTCATTTGTATGTAACTTAGTAGGCACTACCTGTGTCCCTACTGAGTCGAAGCTATGGAAATACCCCAACCCCTTATACTTGGATTTGGGTCTTAATTTCCAGTTTAAGACTGCACTTTCTATATGGTCTGGGATTCTGTGTTAAATATTAGCCCACCTGGGTAGGGCCT
The DNA here is from genome assembly GCF_002837175.3 of Physeter macrocephalus. Lineage (NCBI taxonomy): Eukaryota > Metazoa > Chordata > Mammalia > Artiodactyla > Physeteridae > Physeter > Physeter macrocephalus. The sequence continues at coordinate 80,109,264 of NC_041219.1, read as the reverse complement.
TACGTCTTTTCTAGGCTTGTCAGTTTCTTCTTGTTTCCCCTGTCAATTCTGTGCTTCTAATCACAAGGAACTACAGTGCCCAGCCCAGGCCACTACTTCACAACTTCAGGGAGCACCATTCACACTGATGGATGCAGTTGGCACCAAGTTGTGCAGCTGCTTGGCCCCATTTCAGGTTTGCTATTGTGCTGAGACGGTCCCACAGACAATGAGGCCTGAAGCCCCAATCCAAGTTTGCTTTGATCCTGTGCACCCTGTATTTTGTTGTTGTTGTTGTTTGTTTTTTTGTTTTTATTGAGGTATAGTTGATTTACAATATTATATAAATTTCAGTTGTACAGCATAGCGATTCACTTTTTAAAAATATTATACTCCGTTTATAATTATTATAAAATTGGCTATTTTCCCAGTGCTGTACAATGTATCCTTGTAGCTTATTTATTTCATACCTAGTAGTTTGTAGCTCTTAATTTCTTATCCCTATGTTGCCCCTCCCCTCTTCCCTCTCCCCACTAGTAATCACTAATTTGCTTTCTATATCTGTGAGTCTGTTTTTTTTTGTTATATTCACTAGTTTGTTTTATTTTTTAGATTCCACATATAAGTGATAACATACAGTATTTGTCTTTCTCTGTCTGACTTATTTCAGTTAGTATAATACCCTCCAAGTCCATTCATGTTGTTGCAAGTGGCAAAATTTTGTTCTTTTTTATGGCCAAGTAATATTCCATTGTATATATACACCACATCTTCTGAATCCATTCATCTGTTGATGGACACTTAGTTTGCTTCTGTATCTTGGCAATTGTAAACAGTGCTGCTGTGAACATTGGCGTTCATGTATCTTTTTGAATTAGTGTTTTCATTTTTTTCCAGATATATACCCAGGTGTGGAGTTGCTGGATCATATGGTAGTTCTATTTTAGGTTTTTGAGGAACCTCCATACTGTTTTTCATAGTGGTTGCACCAGTTTACATTCCCACCAACAATGAACAAGGGTTCCCTTTTCTCCACATCCTCACCAACATTTATTATTTGTGTTATTTTTGATGATAGCCCTTCCGACAGGTGTGAGGTGATATCCCGTTTTGGTTTTGATTTGCATTTCTCTGATGATTAGTGATGTTGAGCATCTTTTCTTATGCCTGTTTGGGCCCTGTATTTTGTATTTAAATTTTTATTTTTATATTGAAGTATAGTTGATTTACAATGTTTCAGGTATACTGCAAAGTGATTCAGTTATATATATTCTTTTTCAGATTCTTTTCCATTATAGGGTATTATAAGATATTGAATATAGTTCCTTGTGCTATACAGTAAGTCCTTGTTGTTTATCTATTTTATAAGGCCCTGAATTTTGGACTGTTGACTTCATCTTTAAACTCCTCTGATCCAGTTTTTCAGCATTTTCGCCTTCCTCCAGGCTGTCCCTACATGCTCGAACTATTAAGAGCTTAGTATGCCTTCCATCAAAACTTAGTATAATTAGGGGAAGACTTTAAGAGCCTGAGGATCTCATTCAGAAGAAATGTCAGAAACATGTGGAAGTTATCAGAAAGCAGGTCAAAGAGATGCATTCATATATTCATTCATTCATTAAACATTTATTGAGCACCTAGACGAAACAGACAGCTCCGGCTTGATGGGCATATGACCTGTGCAGTCATAGAAGGTCCCTTACTCAGAAGGGAACTGTGCTTGGTTTAATGCTTTGCTGTCACCATCTTGAAATTCTTAACTTCGTGGTTGAACATGTGATTTTTTTTTTTTTTTTTTTTTTTTTTTTGCGGTACGCGGGCCTCTCACTGTTGTGGCCTCTCCCGTTGTGGAGCACAGGCTCCGGACGCACAGGCTTAGCGGCCATGGCTCACGGGCCCAGCCGCTCCGCGGCATGTGGGATCTTCCCGGACCGGGGCACGAACCGTGTCCCCTGCATCGGCAGGCGGACTCTCAACCACTGCGCCACCAGGAAAGCCCGAGCATGTGATTTTTTAAGTGAAGTGTGATGGGACAGTGGGGCGTGAGCAGAGGAGATACACACAACATGGGTATCGACCTTATTCTTTGCTGCCCATTCCCATATAGCATATGTGATACTCGTGGGTACAGAATTCCAGTGGACCCATGATGGGCAGGAGTTCAGTGAGACTCTAAGCTAGTATAAGATAAGCATGTTCCATCTAGGACTAATTATGCAGGAGTACTGACAGCCCCAAGAGGTCACGATTTCCATTTAAACCAGAACTTGCTTCAAACACAGAAAGCATTGGTGTTCTAAGAAGCATGGATAATCAAGGAAACTTATCCTTTCTTAGTTTGTTTCATTGAAAATGATGATGATATAGAAAGGGAAAGATAGTTCCTTTCCTTTCAGCCATTTTGCGCTCATAAGTAAGCTGAGGGTAGACAGTGATGGAAGAATGTGCTTATATAAAGAAGTGAATTAAAATAATTGAGTTGTGTGCAGCATATCTGCTCTTCTGGTAAGAATATACATATGCAGGTGCATGCTACAAAGTACAAACTGTAGTTCTGATGTTTCCACACATGTGTTAAATGCACTCACATTTGCATTTAAAGCTGGAAACACACAATATAAAGATGAATGGTAAAAATTCCTCCTAACAAATTACAATTTTAGAGGGAGAGAGAACATGGAAGGAAAACGCTTTATGTCTTAATGCTTTTAGTAGTACTTCTGTCCTGCTTTTTGAACAAGGAGCCCCACTTGCCATGTTGCATGGGTCCCACAAATTATGTAGCTGGACCTGGGGCCAAGCCCTGTGCTAGGAAACAGGAATATAACAATGAACATGTAAGGCATAGACTCTGCTTTCATGGAGTATACAGTTCAGAGGGGTAATTACATAATAAAAATTGTTATAAGAGAAACAAAGGAAAGGTACAGGGTGTTATAAGGACATATAAATGGAAGAAGCTGCTTCGATGAGCACTGCTGATTGCCTCTGCCCAACAACCCTTCTCCTTTGCCAATAAAATTTCCTTCCTTTAGAGACCAAACGTCAGATCCCCCACTTCCCTAGCAGGTATAGAGTATGGGGATGTGATGAAATCCTGTCCAGTGATATCTGAGCGGAAGTCTGCTGGACAGAGACACTCTGGGGAAAGATTTTCCCTCCTGTTACAGAGAGAAACATGTGAGGAGAAAATCTTCTCTTTGTTTCCTACTTTAGATATTGTCACGTGAGAACATGATGCTTGGAGCTGTGGCAGCTATTTGTGACCGTGAGGGGAAAGTCAAGAAAATGGCAGAAAGCTCACCAGAACTGTAATATAACTTTGAACCTCTGAGCCTATTCAGAACTATGTCTATAGAATGCTTGTTAGGTGAGGAAAATACATTCTCATTGTTAAAGACGCTTGTAGATGGGTTTTCTGTTGCTTGCAGCCAAGACTTCCTAACTGATGCTTTGATCTATTCTGGGTGATCAGGGAGGTTTCACCTGAGAAAGCGACATTTCACATACACCAAAAGGATGATTAGGAATTAAGTTGTTGATGATTTGAGACAGTAAAGTTCCAGGCAGACGGAATAAGCATATTTTCATGCCCTAAATCAGGAAGGTAGTTGACATGTGTGAGAGCTAAGATCCCAAAGTATATGTGCTCAAGACCAGGGTAGGTGTTCAGCATCCTGGACACCAGGCTCTAGGATACAACAGTGGATAGATGACTTGACCTTTTCCCTCTGGAGGATGGTGACAAGCTGGTTGCTGCTACTCTATGCACTGTCCAGGAAATCCCAGGCTCCAGCACTCAGTATATCATCTTTCCCACAGCTAACTGAGAGCACAGGTTTTCTTTTCATTTTCATGGATGGTCCTCCTTGTGGGAAGTGGATGCCTCGTGTGCATGTAGCTACCCTGAGTAGTGACACAGAGGTTATCAGAATTTTTAGCAAAGCGTGAACCTTTTGGCGCATCACCCTCCTTGTTCCCATAAATAAGCAAAACGATGTGGAGGCACCGGAGAACACAGAGTAAAATCTGTGGAGGTGTGCACCAGCAGACGTAATTAAAATATTTTTATGAAAGACTTGGATGATTCCCCAAATGATAAAAATAATGAGAAGGGGAAAGTCATCAGGAGCATTTGTATAATTGCAGTGTTAATGGTTAGAATCCAGCCAGCCTCCATGACCAGGGTGGAGCCTGGGTGTCTGATGATTCCTGCGGTAATGACACCTAAAGGAATAAGTCTGTCAGAGCCATTATCATCATCATGTTTACCAGCATGTCATCCCAGCCATGGATACAGTGCCAGGAGGCAAGGAGAGCTGTGGTTTACAAAACAGAGGCTTACCCCACTTAAGCTGCAATTATGCAGTGGTAATGACTTTCTGTAATTTGTGGTGGGGAGGAGATGGAACCCTGGACTCTGTGTTAGAAACAAAAAGGAAAGCAAGGAGAGGAGAAGGAATTAGCATGCTAATTATGTTTTTTAAAAATGCGTGTGGCACCTTTAGCATTACAGAAACATGGTCTCATTAATCCTCTTAATAGCCCTATTAGTCCCACAGTTGAGAAGAGGAAATTGGAGGAATGGGCTGTCTAAGTGACTAGCCCACAGAGACATCAGGGAAATAAAACCAGCATTGTTGACTTAATGAGTGGTTCTCTCTCACCTTTTCTTCTGGTTTTTAAACCTTGATCCAGATTGGGCAGGAAATAAAAGAGCATGCCCTGAGGCAAAAAGTAGCTGTTGGCCTTGTGATACCTAAGTGGCAATACCCAGCATGATTTAATCGCTTACTAATCCTCTAAAAAAGATGATTTCTGAGTCTACATCAGGTACTTCAGTGGATTTTCAAGGAAAATCCAATGAGAGTATCTAACTTGAGCTAGAGCAGGCATTTGCAAGCTTTCTTTGTCCTCATTCATTCATTCACTGATTCAGCAAATACTGACTGTTATGTGCCTGGCACAGTGCTAGGCACTAGGAATAGAGCAGTGACTCAACTGGGCAAGGTTCTGCTCTCTTGCAGCCCACCTTCTAAAGGGAGGGAAACAGGCAACAAACAAGTAAAAAAAATAAATGAAGGAGAGAACTGCAGAGAGTGGTGCCTGCTGTAGGAAAGAGAACAAGGAAAAGGGAAAGAATGGGGTAGGTCTAGAGGGTGGGATTCCTTTGCAGAAAGTAGCCAGGGAAGGACTCTTTACAACAGGAAATATGAGTGGAAACCTGTGGGAAAATCAGGGACAGATCTTTGGTGGAGTCTTCAAGTGCAAAGACCCTGAGATAGGGACAGGAAAGGCAAAAAGAAACCGGTGTGACCAGATCATAAGGAGAAAGAGGGCGAGTGGTAGAAAAAGCATTTGGAGAACCACTCATTCAATCAAAAGATTGAATACTCCCTGCCAGTCAATGCACTAGGGGCTGCTTCAGGGGAAAGTTCAATGCCTTCTTTCTTTTGTTGGCTCTTTTACAAGAGCCAACAATTATAAAAGAATTATAGAAGCGAATTTTATAATTCCCCAGAATTATAAAAACGAAGAGAAAATGCCCTGCCCAGTGGGCCTCAGTCTCTTTCTCTCTTGCCTGTTCTGCAGTGAGGTGCTTAATGAGCTTATTTTGCCTTAATGTACTTTCATAGGAAAAAACCCTAGGACGTTATTCCATGCCTATTTTTAGGGTAGTTTATGAAATAGGAACGGATACTAGTACAGTTTGTTCCAGTGAGTCTCTAATAATCAAATGCTTCCTTACTTGGCAGATTTTTGGCTTCCACAAAGGGATTCTAATTGAGAGGATTTTTGCAAAATCAGCATTTGGTATTCTCATTGAGAATACCAAATGAGACACTCATTGAGAATACCAATGAGACACTCATTCAGCAAATACTTTGTTAGTATAATCGGCTTCAATGTATAAAGTAATTTGAAGAGTGGTTCTAAAGAGAGTCTCTGAACAATTCCTGTGTGAACCTGGATAAATGACACTGCAGAAAGTCTTCATCCAAATGGAATCAGCGTGGATTTGTGCATTTATGGATTTAGTTTCTGTGTATAAATCCAAACCACTTAACTTAAATCCTGGATCAAAGGATATATATGACTTCTTTTTTCTGCTATGACCGAAGCTCTGATCCTCTACTGAACCTCAGAAACCTCAGAAAGACTTACAAATCAAGTATTATTTGCTTCTTGTTTTTATTCTGCTATGGTTTAGATTTTATGGTCACTGGAGCCTATGGGATTAATGCTAGGTACACCTATAGTGTTTGAGCCTAACTGCCTGGAAAGGTTTACTAGGAGGAATTGAGGAAAGTTGACAGTGTTGATTGACTGGCATAGTTGATTTGCAAATATCAATGTACTCTTTATTATTTTTTTTAGTGTGATTTGAAAACAAATTATCTGTCCTGTTGGGATTACAGGTGTGAGGAGGGTCACGTGACTTCATTATAAGGCAGAGTTGCTGACCTCCATCTCCCACTACCATCAATGCCTTGAGTAGACTGAGGCCATATCTTACTCACTGTTTCACTGTTTTCCCCAGCATCTGGTATACTGCCTGGCATATAGTAGGGCTCTTTAAATATTGGGTTGGTCAAAAGGTTCGTTCAGGTTTTTCCATAGCATCTTACAGAAAAACCCGAATGAACCTTTTGATCAACCCAATATTTGTTGAATGAATGAAACCTTAATAAAAATGGGAACTACAGTGATTTAGTTTTAATTAAGACAGTTTGTAATAATATTATAATATTGTTTTCTTCATTCAGTCATTTTTTTCCCCTATGTTCATTTAGCTTCTTCCTCTCTCCACCCTCCAGCCCTCCAGTCCTTTGCCCCTACCTCCAAATCATATTAATAACCTAGTAATGTGTGTAATTAAGACCGGGAATGTGTTTGCATCCCAGCACCACCACTTATACGCTGTGTGACCTTGGGGAAGTTTCATAAAGTTCTTTATCTGTAAAATCAAGATTGTAAAACCTACATCAGAGGTATGAGAATTAAATGAGGTAATATATGTGGAGCTCTTAGAAGAGTGTCTGTCACCTGCTCATATACATATACAGTGGTTCCCCCTTATTCACAGGGGATACATTCCAAGACCCCAGGGGATGCCTGGAACCACAGATAGTACTGAACCTTATACATACTGTGTTATTTCCTATACATACATACCTATAATAAAGTTTAGTTTATCCGTTAGGTGCAATAAGAGGTTAATAACTAATAATAAAATAGAACAATTAAAACAATACACTGTAATAAAAGTTATGTGAATGTGGTCTCTCAAATATCTTATTGTACAAATTTAATGCCTTTTCCATCTTAACTAAACATTTACTTTGTACTGTGGGTGTAACTTTTGCAGTTTGAGGTGCAGCAGCAAAACCTGCATGAATTTCTTATCCTTTCTTCACAATTTCACGAATAGAAGATCAGCACATGATATTTTTTTTCTTCCCTTATTCAGGAATGTTTACCTTTTTACTTAAAGGAAGCACTTTATAGCTTCTCTTTGGCAGATCTGAATTGCCAGCATCACTACTCTTGTGCTTCGGGGCCATTATTAAGTAAAATAAGAGTTATTGAATGCAAGCACTGGGATCCCATGACAGTCGATCTGATTGTGGAGATGGCTACTAAGTGACTAATGAGTGGGATACTCTGGACAAAGGGATGATTCACGTCCAGGGTAGGAGGGAACAGGACATGGTGAGATTTCATCATGCTACTCAGGTTGGCTCGTAAATGAATTGTTTATTTCTGGAATTTTCCATTTAATATTTTCGGACCAGAGTTGACTGCTGGTAGCTGAAACTGAGGAAATCGAAACCTCGGATAAGGGCGGGTTGGGGGGTGGTTGGTGGTGGTAGGGACTACTGTAAACGGACTGGCTGTGGGCGGAAGGCTTCAGTTCCCTACCTCATCAGCCTCTCTATAGGGCTGCTGACACTGAGACATTTAACCTCCTACAGACTGAGAAATCCCAGAGAGAGGAGGAAGTTGCAATGCCTTTTATGACCCAGTCTCCAGTATTTGTAACATTACAGTTTAAATAGGTTCATGTTGATTATTTTTTCTCTCACCACCCCCCTGCCGCCACTTCCCCCTCTTGGTGTCCATACGTTTGTTCTCTGCACCTGTGTCTCAATTTCTGCCCTGAAAACTGGTTCATCTGTACCATCTTTCTGGGTTCCACATATATGCGTTAATATATAATATTTGTTTTTCTCTTTCTGACTTACTTCACTCTGTATGACAGTCTCTAGATCCATCCACGTCTCTACAAATGACCCAATTTCGTTCCTTTTTATGGCTGAGTAATATTCCATTGTATATATGTACCACATCTTCTTTATCGGTATATGCCCAGTAGTGGGATTGCTGGGTCATATGGTAATTCTATTTTTAGTTTTTTAAGGAACCTCCATACTGTTCTCCATAGTGACTGTATCAATTGACATTCCCACCAACAGTGCAGGAGCGTTCCCTTTTCTCCACACCCTCTCCAGCATTTGTTGTTTGTAGATTTTCCGATGATGCCCCTTCTAACTGGTGTGAGGTGATACCCCATTGTAGTTTTGATTTGCATTTCTCTACTAATTAGTGATGTTTAGCAGCTTTTCCTGTGCCTCTTGGCCATCTGTATGTCTTCTTTGGAGAAATGTCTATTTAGGTCTTCTGCCCATTTTTGGATTGTTTGTATTTTTAATATGAGCTGCATGAGCTGTTTATATATTTTGGAGATTAATCCTTTGTCCATTGATTCATTTGCAAATATTTTCTCCCATTCTGAGGGTTGTATTTTTGTCTTGTTTGTAGTTTCCTTCGCTGTGCAAAAACTTGTAAGTTTCATTCGGTCCCATTTGTTTATTTTTGTTTTTATTTCCATTACTCTAGGAGGTGGATCAAAAAAGATCTTACTGTGATTTATGTCCAAGAGTGTGCTTTATTCTTGTGTTTGGTGTTAGGCAACTGTAGCTGTCCAGTTCTCCCAGCCCCATATATTGAAGAGACTGTCTTTTCTCCATTGTATATCCTTGCTTCCTTTGTCAAAGATTAGTTGACCATAGGTGCGTGAGTTTATCTCTGGGCTTTCTATCCTGTTCCGTTGATCTATCTTTCTGTTTTTGTGCCAGTACCATATTGTCTTCATTACTGTAGCTTTGTAGTATAGTCTGAAGTCCAGGAGCCTGATTCCTCCAGCTCCGTTTTTTTCCCTCAAGATTGCTTTGGCTGTTTGGGGTCTTTTGTGTCTCCATACAAATTTTAAGATTTTTCATTCTAGGTCTGTAAAAAATGCCATTGGTGATTTGATAGGGATTGCACTGAATCTGTAGGTTGCTTTGGGTAGTATAGTCATTTTCACAATATTGATTCTTCCAATCCAAGAACATGGCATATCTCTCCATCTGTTTGTATCATCTTTAATTTATTTCATCAGTGTCTTACAGTTTTCTGCATACAGGTCTTTTCTCTCCCTAGGTAGGTTTATTCCTAGGTATTTTATT
>NC_041219.1:80081941-80099701 GCF_002837175.3 Physeter macrocephalus | reverse complement strand
GGTATTTTATTCTTTTTGTTGCAATGGTAAATGGTAGTGTTTCCTTAATTTCTCTTTCAGATTTTTCATCATTAGTGTATAGGAATGCAGGAGGTTTCTGTGCATTAATTTTGTATCCTGCAACTTTACCAAATTCATTGATTAGCTCTAGTAGTTTTCTGGTGGCATCTTTGGGATTCTCTATGTATAGTATCATGTCATCTGCAAACAGTGACAGTTTTACGTCTTCTTTTCCAATTTGTATTCCTTTTATTTCTTTTTCTTCTCTGACCATGGCTAGGACTTCCAAAACTATGTCAAATAATAGTGGTGAGAGTGGACATCCTTGTGTCGTTCCTGATCTTAGAGGAAATGCTTTCAGTTTTTCACCATTGAGAATGATGTTTGCTGTGGGTTTGTCGTATATGGCCTTTATTATGTTGAGGTAGGTTCCCTCTATGCCCACTTTCTGGAGAGTTTTTATCATAAATGGGTGTCGAATTTTGTCAAAACCTTTTTCTGTATCTATTGAGATGATCATATGGTTTTCATTCTTCAATTTGTTAGTATGGTGTATCACACTGATTGATTGGCGTATATTGAAGAATCCTTGCATCCCTGGGATATATCCCACTTGATCATGGTGTATGATCCTTCGAAGACATCTGGTCCTGGACTTTTGATTGTTGGAAGAGTTTTTTTTTTTTTTTTTCTCTTTGGCTGTGTTGGGTCTCCATTTCTGTGCATGGGCTTTCTCTAGTTGAGGTGAGCGGGGGCCACTCTTGATCGTGGTGCGCGGGCCTCTCACTGCCATGGCCTCTCTTGTTGCGGAGCACAAGCTCCAGACGCGCAGGCTCAGTAGTTGTGCCTCACGGGCCTAGTTGCTCCGCGGCATGTGGGATCTTCCCAGACCCGGGCTCGAACCCATGTCCCCTGCATTGGCAGGCAGATTCTCAACCACTGCGCCACCAAGGAAGCCCTGTTGGAAGAGTTTTAATCACAGTTTCACAATCACAGTTGTGATTGGTCTGTTCATATTTTCTGTTTCTTCCTGGTTCAGTCTTAGAAGGTTATATACCTTTCTAAGACTTTGTCTGTTTCTTCTCGGTTGTCCATTTTATTGGCATAGAGTTGCTTGTAGTAGTCTCTTAGGATGCTTTGTATTTCTGCAGTGTCTGTTGTAACTTCTCCTTTTTCATTTCTAATTTTATTGATTTGAGTCCTCTCCCTCTTTTTCTTGCTAAGTCTGTCTAATGGTTTATCAATTTTGTTTATCTTCTCAAAAAAACAGCTTTTAGTTTTATTGATCTTTGCTTTTGTTTTCTTTGTTTCTATTTCATTTATTTCTGCTCTAATCTTTATGAGTTCTTTCCTTCTACTAACTTTGGTTTTGTGTGTTCTTCTTTTTCTAGTTCTTTTAGGTGTAAGGTTAGATTGTTTGTTGTTTCTTGAGGTAGGGTTGTATTGCTATAAACTTCCCTCTTAGAACTGCTTTTGCTGCATTCCATAGGTTTTGGATCATCGTGTTTTCATTGTCATTTGTCTCTAGGTATTTTTTGATTTCCTCTTTGATTTCTTCATTGATCTCTTGGTTATTTAGTAACGTATTGTTTAGCCTCCATGTGTCTGTGTTTTTTACATTTTTTTCCCTGTAATTGATTTCTAATCTTATAGTGTTGTGGTCAGAAAAGATGCTTGATATGATTGCAATTTTCTTAAATTTACTGAGGCTTGATTTGTGACCCAAGATATGATCAATCCTGGCTAATGTTCTGTGTGCACTTGAGAAGAAAGTGTATTGTGTTATTTTCAGATGGGGTGTCCTAAAAATATCAATTAAATCTATCTGGTGTATTGTGTCATTTAAATCTTGTGTTTCCTTATTAATTTTCTGTTTTGATGATCTGTCCATTGGTGTAAGTGAGGTGTTAAAGTCCCCCACTATTATTGTGTTACTGTCGCTTTCCTCTTTTAGAGCTGTTAGCAGTTGCCTTATGTATTGAGGTGCTCCTATGTTGGGTGCATATATATTTATAATTGTTATATCTTCTTCTTGGATTGATCCCTTGATCATTATGTAGTGTCCTTCCTTGTCTCTTGTAACATTCTTTATTTTAAAGTCTATTTTATCTGATATGAGTATTGCTACTCCAGCTTTCTTTTGATTTCCATTTTCATGGAATATCTTTTCTCCATCCCTTCACTTTCAGTCTGTTATGTGTCCCTAGGTCTGAAGTGGGTACTTATAGACAGCATATATATGGGTCTTGTTTTTGTATCCATTCAGTGAGCCTGTGTCTTTTGGTTGGAGCATTTAATCCATTCACATTTAAGGTAATTATTGATATGTATGTTCCTATGACCATTTTCTTAATTGTTTTGGGTTTGTTTTGTCGGTCCTTTTCTTCTCTTCTGTTTCCCACTTAGAGAAGTTCCTTTAGCATTTGTTGTAGAGCTGGTTTGGTGGTGCTGAATTCTCTTAGCTTTTACTTGTCTGTAAAGCTTTTGATTTCCCCATAGAATCTGAATGAGATCCTTGCTGGGTAGATTACTCTTGATTGTAGGTTCTTCCCTTTCATCACTTTATATGTCATGCCACTCTCTTCTGGCTTGTAGAGTTTCTGATGAGAAATCAGGTGTTAACCTTATGGGAGTCCCCTTGTATGTTTTTCGTCATTTTCCTCTTGCTGCTTTCAATAATTTTTCTTTTTCTTTAATTTTTGCCGATTTGATTACTTTGTGTCTCAGCATGTTTCTCCTTGGGTTTATCCTGTATGGGACTCTCTGTGCTTCCTGGACTTGGGTGGCTATTTCCTTTCCCATGTTAGGGAAATTTTCAACTCTAATCTCTTCAAATATTTTCTCGGGTCCTTTCTCTCTCTCCTCTCCCTCTGGGACTCCTATATTGCAAATGTTGGTGCAATTAATGTTGTCCCAGAGGTCTCTTAGGCTGTCTTCATTTCTTTTCCTTCTTTTTTCTTTATTCTGTTCCTTAGCTGTGAATTCCACCATTCTGTCTTCCAGGTCACTTATCCGTTCTTCTGCCTCAGTTATTCTGCTATTGATTCCTTCTAGTATATTTTTCATTTCAGTTATTGTTTTGTTTATGTTTGTTTGTTCTTTAATTCTTCTAGGTCTTTGGTAAACATTTCTTGCATCTTCTCGATCTTTGCCTTCTTTTTCTGGAAGATTGCCTATCTCCACTTCATTTAGTTGTTTTTCTGGGGTTTTATCTTTTTCCTTCATCTGGTACATAGCCCTCTCTCTGCCTTTTCATCTTGTCTGTCTTTCTGTGAATGTGGTTTTTGTTTCACAGGCTGCAGGATTGTAGTTCTTCTTGCTTTTGCTGTCTGCCCTCTGGTGGATGAGGCTATCTAAGAGGCTTCTATGTTGATTTTTAAATGACTACATTTAAAATATCTTCAGAGTTTCCAGTCTTGGTTAAAAGGTAACCGTTTGTATATGTAGTCAGAAAGAGTTCTTACAATATTTGTTTTTTTAGAAAAAATGTCAACTCTTTAGTCCACCTGCTGTTCAGTACTATGTATGATATAAAGGTCTAACTTTTTTAAAAGATTTATTATTTATTTTATTTTATTTATTTTTGGCTGCGTTGGGTCTTAGTTGTGGCACACAGGATCTTTTGTTGCAGCGTGCGGGCTTCTTTCTAGTTGTGGCGTGTGAGTTTTCTCTTCTCTAGCTGTGGTGTTCAGGCTGCAGGGAACGTGGACTCTGTAGTTGTGGTGCAAGGGTTCCAGAGCATGTGGGCTCTGTGGTTTGTGGCATGTTGGCTCTAACTGAGGCATCTCAACTCAGTAGTTGTGACACGTGGGCTTAGTTGCTCCGCAGCATGCGGGATCTTAGTTCCCTGACCAGGGATCAAACCTGTGTCCCCTTGCATTGCAAGGCAGATTCTTTACCACTGGACCACCAGGGAATTCCAGTCTACTCTTTATTCTGAATTGAATTTGTGTCTTTATCACTAACTGCTATAACATGTAAATCTCCCCAATCTCAGTTGCTTAACATTATAAAAATTATTTCCTTTTTGTCAGAGTGTCCAATTTGGGTGTTTCTGGGTGGAAGCTCTCCTGGGTTGTCTCTTCCAACCAGTGATTCAGGAACTCTGACTCCTTCTACCTATGGCCTCTCTGTCTTCAACATGAGGCTTCTAAGCCTACCTAGGGAGTCATCACTATTCCAGTTAGCCAGAAGAGGGAAAGTACGTAGAGAATCAGGCATGTAAGCTTGGAGGTGGTAAACAACATTTCCATGGTCATTTTATATTCCAGAGCTCAGATGCATGGCTACTCCTAACTACAAGGGAACATGGGAAATATATTCTAGCTAGTGCCATTGATCTGTTTGTCAGTTTCTATGCTGATGCCATGTTGTTTTGATTATAATGACTTTGTAGTATGTTCTGATATTTTTAAAAGAAAATCTCTTTCACTGGCTCTCTTTTTGTATTTTCCTTCACTTTTCTTGGGCATTATCTTTCCATATAAAATTTAAATCTATTTAAATCTATTTGATTCACTTATGAAAACAAAATGAAATAACTGTAAAAAAGCTCTCTGTTGAGATTTTATTTGAAAATGTATTCAACTTAATATTATTTGTACTTACAAGTGGTGATATTCATATGCTATTAAATCTTCCCAACCAAGAACATGTATCTTTTTTTTTTTTCTTTTTAGGTATTAGTTTATGTGCTTTCTTAAGATTGGATTGTGAAAGAGACCGAAAAGGATCAGAAAGTTTCATGGCTGAGTTTTTTAAAATTGAAATATAGCCTACTTTTTGTGAAAAGGACAGATCTTAAACCCCTATCAATATACGGAACATGAGCATCACTTCAGAAGGTTCCCTTGTGCCTCTGCCGATGAATCCTTACTGCAAAGGTAAGAATTGTTCTGATTTTCAGCATCATAGAGTTAGTGGTGCTTATTCTTGAATTTTATGTAGTGGAATGATCGTCTGTGTTGCTACAATTATCAGTTTGTTCCTTTCTATTACTGAGTAGTATCTCATTGTATGGATATACCACATTTGTTTATTTTCCATATGTTGAATGACATTTGGGTTGTTTCAGTTTGTTGCTATTATATTTAAAGCTGCTATGGACATTCATGTGCAAGTTTCTGTGTGGTCACATGTTTTTATTTCTCTCTAGAAAATACTTAGGAGGGGAATTCCTGGGTCATAAGATGAGTATATGCTTAACTTTATAAGAAACTGGCAATTTCCCAAAGTATTTGTGTCATTTTATACTCCCAACAGCAATGTCTTCTCCCCATTAACAGCTGTTGCATATTCCATACTTACCAACATTTGCTGTTGTCAGTCTTTAACTGTAGCCACTTGGGTGGGTGTATAGTATTTCATGTACCAACTTTATTGCAGTATAATTTATGTACAGTAAAACACACATTTTCAAGTCTACAGTTCAGTGAAGTCTGACTAATATATACACCCATATAACTACCACCACAATTGAAATATAAAGAACACCCATTACCTCCAAATACAAAACATTCCTATTACCCCTTATATCCTTTTCCTTTCAATCCTCACGTCTCACCCCCCACTTCAAGCAACTGCTAATCTGCTTTTAATCACTGTAGATTTGTCATTTTAACAGTTTCACGTGAAAGGACATAAAGTATGTACTCTTTTGTGTGTAGCTTCTTTCACTTAGCAAAATGTTTGTGAGATTTATATATTTTTATTGTGCAGAGTGGTAACATGTTCCATTTTATTGCTGAATAGTATTCTATTGTATGAATATACCATGGTTCTCCTGTTGATGAATATCTGGGTTGTTTCTGGTTTCTGGCTATTTTGAATAAAGCTTCTAAGAATATTTATGTATAAGTCTTTGTATGAACATATGCTTCCATTTTTCTTGGATGAAAACCTAGAAGTGGAATTGCCATATCACATAGTAAGTGTATATTTAACTTTGTAAGAAACTGCCGAACTATTTTCCAAAATGGTTACATCATTCAGCATTTCCAACATTAATGTATTAGAGTTGCAATTGCTTCACATATTTGTCAACACTTAGGGTTACCAGTCTTTTTAATTTTAATCATTGTAATTGGCTAGTATCTTTTTTTTTTAGTATCTTATCTCTGTTTTAATTTTTATGTCTCTGATGACTAATTAAGTTAACCACCTTTTGATGTAATTGTTTGATATTTAAATGTGTTCTTTCATGAGGGGTCTTTTCAAATATTTTGCCCATTTAAAAAAATTGGATTGCTACTTTTTTTTTTTTTGGCTGCATTGGGTCTTTGTTGCTGCACGTGGGCTTTCTCTAGTTGTGGCGAGCGGGGTCTACTCTTCATTGCAGTGCACGGGCTTCTCATTGCGGTGGCTTCTCTTGTTGCAGAGCACGGGCTCTAGGCATGTGGGCTTCAGTAGTTGTGGCTCACGGGCTCTAGAGTGCAGGTTCAGTAGTTGTGGCACCTGGGCTTAGTTGCTTCATGCCATGTGGGATCTTCCCAGACCAGGGATCTAACCCATGTCCCCTGAATTGGCAGGCAGATTCTTAACCACTGTGCCACCAGGGAAGTCCGCTACTTTTGTTATTACTGAGTTGTAAGAATACTTTATACATTCTGGGTATAAAACCTTTATAGATACATTGCAAATATTTACTTCCAGTCTCTAGATTGACTTTTTAAAAAATAAATAAATTTATTTATTTATTTATTTTATCTTTGGCTTCTTTGGATCTTCGTTGCTGCGCGCGGGCTTTCTCTAGTTGCAGTGAGTGGGGGCTACTCTTCATTGCAGTGCATGGGTTTCTCATTGCAGAGCACGGGCTCTAGGCATGCAGGCTTCAGTAATTGTAGCACATGGGCTCAGTAGTTGTGACTCATGGGCTCTAGAGCGCAGGTTCAGTAGTTGTGCTGCCTGGGTTTAGTTGCTCCGTGCCATGTGGGATCTTCCTGGACCAGGGCTCGAACTGGTGTCCCCTGCATTGGCAAGTGGGTTCTTAACCATTGTGCCACCAGGGAAGCCCAAGATTGACTTTTCATTTTCTTTCTTTCTTTCATTATTTATTTTTCTATCATTTTCTTTACAGTGTCTTTGGAAGAGCAGAACTTTTTAAATTTTGAGAAGTCCATTTTTCTCAATTTTTTTTTTATGGTTCATACTTTTTGTGTCCTGTAAGAAATATGCCTGTGTTAGGTTTGCAATAATCTTTTGTTATGTTTATAATAAAAGTTTTTTAGTTTTAGCTTGTACATGGGATCTATTTTCCATCTCTGTTTTTGTGTATCAGATGAGAGTGTGTTGAGATTCAGTTTTTTTTCCATATGAGTATTGATTTGTTTCAGTATCATTTATTGAAAAGATTTTTCTTTCCCCATTGAACTGCCCTTGCTGAAAATCAGTTGACCATATAATGTGGGTCATGCCGATCTCTTTATTCTGATCCTTTAATCTATTTGTCCATTGTTATGTCAATACCATACTTTCTTGATTATTGTAGCTTTAAAGAAAGTCTTAAAATAAGCTAGTGTGAATTTTCCAACTTTATTCTTCTTTGGTAGCATTGTTTTGGCTATTTTAAGTCCTTTGCATTTCCATATAAAGTTTATAGTCATCTCACTAATTTCTATTTTAAAGAAGACTGCCAAATTATTATTGGGATTTTCCAGTTTTCTTAAGGCTAATATATAATAAGTTGATTGTATATTGGCCCTGCATATTGCAACCTTACTAACCTCACTTACTAGTTTTAATATTTTTATTGTAGATTCCTTAGGGTTTCCTTTTTAGATAATAATGTCATCTGTGACTAAAGTTAATTTTATTCCTTCTTTTTAATTTTGTGCATTTTATTTTATTGCCTTATTACACTGGCTAAGACCTCCAATGAAAAGTTAAGTAGAAGAGAGTGAGAGTGGACAATTTAATTTTTTTCTCTATCTTTAGGAGAAAAGCTTCAATAGTTCACAAATATGTATAATGTTACCTGTAAGCTTTTCATAGATATCTTTTTATCGAATTGAGGAAGTTCTCTTCTAGTTTACTGTGAGTTTTTATCATTAATGGATGTTGAATTTTGTCAAGTGCTTTTCTTGTAGTTACCACTGGAAAAAAGAAATTATCAGGACCAGATATATTTACCACTGAGTTTTATCTAACCTTAAAGAACAGATGGGGCTTCCCTGGTGGCGCAGTGGTTGCGCGTCTGCCTGCCAATGCGGGGGAACCGGGTTTGCGCCCCGGTCCGGGAGGATCCCACATGCCGCGGAGCGGCTGGGCCCGTGAGCTATGGCCGCTGAGCCTGCGCGTCCGGAGCCTGTGCTCCGCAACGGGAGAGGCCGCAGCAGAGGGAGGCCCGCATACCACAAAAAAAAAAAAAAAAAAAAAAGAACAGATGATTTTTGTGTTATTTAAACTTTTCCAAGCTTTAGAAAAAGCTTGAAATCTTTCCAAGTCATATTCTAAATCCAGGGTAACTTTAATACTAAGCCATTAAATTCTCTGGAATGTACACCTAGGAGTGGAAATGCTGGGTTGTATTGTAACTGTACATTTAAGTATTTGAGGAACTGCCAAATTGTTTTCCAAAGTGTCTACACCATTTTAAATTCCCATCAACAATGTATGAAGGTTCCAGTTTCTCTACATCCTCATTAACACATATTATTGTCTTTTTTATTATAGCCATTCTAGTTGGTATGAAATGGCATCTCACTGTGGTTTTAATTTGCATTCCTCTAATTACTAATCATGTTGATCATGGTTTCAGTGCTTACTGGCCATTTGTATATCTTCTTTTATATCAAGTTGTCCCAGCACCATTTCTTAAAAAGACTATTCTTTTCCCCATTGAAATTTTTTGGCATCCTTGTCAGAAATCAGTTGCCTTCAAATATGTGGGTTTCTTTCTGGACTCTGAATTTTATTCCACTGATCCATATGCCTATGCTTTTTTCAGAACAACATGATTTTGTTTATTTTAGCTTTGTAGTAAGCTTTGTAGTAAGTTTTGAAATCATGATATGCAAGTCTTTCAACTTTAATTTGCAAACAAGATTGTTTTGTATTCTGCGTTCCTGCATTTCCATATGAATCCCACTTGTGAAGAAAAACAGGTGGGGTTTTGATAGGGACTGCACTGAGTTTGTAGAACAACTTGGGTAGTATGGTCATCTGAACAAAATTAAGTCTTCCAGTCTGTGAACATTGATGTCTTTCTGCTTTCTTAGGTCTTAATTTCTTTCAACATGTATAAATATTACATTTATTTTGTTAAATTTATTCCTGACTTTTATTCTTTTGTAGATGCTATTGTAAATGAAATTGTTTTATTAATTTTATTTTGGGGTTGTTCATTGTTAGTGTATAAAAATACAATTGATCTTTATATGTTGATATTGTAACCTGCAACTTTGCAGAACGCATTGATTAGCTCTAATAGTTTTTTGTGGATTTCTTAGGATTTTCTACATATATCATATCACTTACAAATGGAGATAGTTTTACTCCTTCCTTTCCAATTTGGATGGTTTTTATTTATTAACCTTGCCTAATTGCCCTGTCTAGAACCTCTGGAACAATGCTGAATAGACGTGGTAAGACTAGACATCCTTGTCTTGTTTCTGCTCTTAGGAAATAAACTTTCCATATTTCACCATTGTTTCACCATTGTTAGCTGTGAGTTTTTAAAATTTATTTTATTTATTTATTTTTGGCTGCATTGGGTCTTTGTTGCTGCACGTGGGCTTTCTCTAGTTGCAGTGAGCGGGGGCTACTCTTCATTGCGGTGCGCGGGCTTCAGTAGTTGTGGCTTGCGGGCTCTAGAGCGCAGGTTGTGGCGCACGGGCTTAGTTGCTCCGTGGCATGTGGGATCTTCCCCGACCAGGGCTCGAACCCGTGTCCCCTGCATTGGCAGGCAGATTCTTAACCACTGCGCCACCAGTGAAGCCCTAGCTGTGAGTTTTTGTTGATGCCCTTATCAGATTGAGAAAACTCTCTGCTATTCCTACTTTGTTGAGTGATTTTATAATGGAAGGGTGTTGGGTTTTGTCAAATGCTTTTTCTATGACTATTGATATTATCATGTGATTTTTGTCCTACTAATCTGGTGTTTACATTGATTTTTGTATGTTGAACCAATCTTATATTTCTGGGATAAATTCTACTTGGTTATTGTTTTAAGATGTGGGTTTTATTATTATTCAGAGGTGGTGAGGCCAAAAGATCAGGAGACAGTTGCTATCAAAAAGATAGTTTATTGCTCACAGTTTCCAAGAAGAGGGACATGTTATGCCATGTGGGGTGGAAGGGGCACATGGAGGAAGCACCGTGGGCAGTCAAGAGATAGAAGGAGGGAGGGAAAAATGTGGGCAAGTATCTTTATTGTGGTTTCCATGGGAAGAAAAGGGGAAAGCAGGATAACCAAATTTAGGGCTGGCTAGTTTGAATAATTTCAGTGGGCTCTGGGCTGTAGGTGCTGTCTCTAGTTGTCTGGTACCTGGCTCTGGATGTTTGGGGTAGAGGAATAGTGGCACAGACTGTGAGAACCCTGTGAGAGACTGATGAAAGAGGTAGTTGAGGTAGGGCTCTGAATTGGTTGGTTTGCATTTGAGAAGAGCAGGAAGAGATGAGTTGTTTACTATCTCTAGGATTTGGCAAGCCCCGGGAGGTACAGAGTCAACAAGGCCTCAGATTTCAAAGCATCAGGATAAAAAGACATGCTTAGCATAGTCATGGTATATAATTCTTTTGCTATGTTGCTGGATTCAGTTTGCTGGATTTGTTAAGAATTTTTGCATCTATATTCATAGGGGAGATTGGTCTGTGGTCTTCCATCTCTTGTGATATCTCTGATTTTGGTATCCAGGTAATCCTGGCCTCATAAAATGAGTTGAGAAGTGTTCCCTCTTCTATGTTTTGGAAAAATTTGTAAAGTATTAGTGTTAATTAATCTTTAAAAGTTTAGTAGGATTCTTCAGTGAAGCCAGCTTACCCTGGGCTTTTTTTATTTCTGGTGAGTTTTTTGATTATTAATTTAATCTCCTTATTTGTTAAAGGTCAATTCAGACTTTCTTCTTGAGTCAGTTTGATATTTTGTGTCTTTCTTGGAATTTATCCTTTTCATCTAGGTTCTCTAATTTGTTGGCATAAAATTTATACATTTTGTTATATACAGGAGATACAACTTTTCGTCAACACACCATTTCATAAAATGAAGCAAAACCACATGAAAGTCCATGTTAAAGTACCTGGGGTGTCATCTCAAAATAAATCCTCCTGTTTGGAGAGACAGAAATAAAGATATTAAATTATCATAGTTGATCTGTTCTTTAAGGATCCTTTGGTTATCAGAAACCCACCCAAACTGGCACAAGTGAAAAGATGAGTTATTGTAAGAATGACAGTACATTAGAATGGAAATTTCAAACACTAGAGAATATAAAGGTTTGCGGTGTTGAAGATTAAGGAGCCAGAATTTGGGAAAAGTATTTCTTAGAGTTGTGCTGTGTGCTTTCTCCCTCCCTTTCTTCAGAGGGTAGAGGTTTGTGGTGTCTGGTTCTCCCTTCTAACCTAGGAAAGGTGGTTTCAACAGGATTAACTGAGAGAGCAGGTGGAGGGCACTGAGCATTGGTGTCTGACCTGATGTGCCAGAGCAGACTGCGAGGAGGTTGCTTTGGGGTTAGGCTGCACTCCTCAAATTTTCCAGGGCAAAGATGCCCAGGTGCCTCCTGAGGATCACAGGTGGACCATATACATCAGAGAGTCAGTGGGATGTTGGATTATGTTCTTTCAGTAGGGCCATCAGAATGGGTGATGGGATTGCAGCAGATAGAGGCTGAAGGTGGATGGCCAGATACTTTGGGGCTGTGAAAGAAATAATGGTGTCATCCTATTGAAAGATACATTCATCTGAGTCAGAGGAACTTCCAGAAGAGATGCCTAGCAATGGATTCCTTAAAGAACCCATACAAGCAATGCAGACATATATCAGGCTTCCAGAGGGGGAGAAACCTGCTTTTGACAGTGAGAGGTAAGAACCTTCTTTTCCTTTGCCTCTCCATCCTCTCACTGACCACTCCCTTAGCCCTTTAGGAACCAGAAAGTAGCCAGTGAGTAGAAGAGGAAATGGTGAGAACTGATGAAACGGCTAGTATTACACATTTCCCTGGGTGAAAGTTCCTACCTGGAGGGAAGGAATTGTCAACAACTGTGAAGGGTCTGAGAGTTTCCCCTACTTGCAATTTAGCCTACTGTAGTTTCATGGATGCTGGTAGAAGACAAAAGACTCCTGGGCCAGAGACAAAGAACAGTTTTTGTTGTTTAGTTTTGTTTTTTTTGTTTTTTTTTTGCGGTACACGGGCCTCTCACTGTTGTGGCCTCTCCCGTTGCGGAGCACAGGCTCCGGACGTGCAGGCTCAGCAGCCATGGCTCATGGGCCCAGCTGCTCTGTGGCATGTGGGATCTTCCCGGACCGGGGCACGAACCCGTGTCCCCTGCATCGGCAGGCGAACTCTCAACCACTGTGCCACCAGGGAAGCCCCAAGAACAGTTTTTTAGTCACAGCAGTGGTATTTTTAAGCGAGTTCCCTGAGCCTCAATTCCCACAGGGTGATGCAAAGAGGGACAGATTGCACCTGCATACACAGTGGATTCTGCTATAGGAGGGGAACTCTAAACTTAGGGAAACTGAGTGTTGTTGTTGTTTTTGAAGTATAGTTGATTTACAACATTGTCTTAATTTCAGGTGTGAATCAGTCATACATACATACATACATATATGTATACACCTGAGTGTATTCAGTTATATATACATATGTGATTCAGTTATACATATATATATATGTATACACCTATATTCTTTTTTTATTCCATTATAGTTTATTACAAGATATTGAATATACTTCCCTGTGCTATCCGGTAAATCCTTATTGTTTATCTATTTTATATAGTGAGGTTAATCCTATACTCCCAGTTTATCCCTTCCCCACTTCCCCTTTGGTAACCATAAGTTTGTTTTCTATGTCTGACAAACGTTTTTTAATGAATAGTAAACATGCCTGCCCTTTTCTCCAGAGGGAGACATTTTCTTTATTATACTGAACAGCAAGCAGTCTGCTCTTTCCTCCTAAGGAAGACACTGTCTCTGTCTAAGGCTGTTCACTATACAAAGAGCCTTGAAAAATGGTGCAGAACAAAGGAAAGTCAGTGTCTCTAGCAGCTATGCAGAAACATGAGAGACCCGTGGAGAATCGTATCCCCCATAGGAAGTAGCTATAACTTTGAGGGAAATTGGAAGCTTTGCCCCTAGCATTGAACTGGACATTATAAATAACAAGATTTGAGACTATTCTTCACTATTTAGATTGATCTTCAGGTGTTATGTTGTATGAGCAGAAAAGAAATTTCAAACGGGTAGGGAAAAAACTCTCCTACCCCAACTAAAATGTAAGGAGGAAACAGGAGACAAAAAATTCAAGTTGCTTTGATTAATATCCCCTTTTTATAAGAACATGATGAACAACCCTAAAGTCATCTATGGCCTACTAATCTGGAAGCAAACTATAGCTAAACTTTCTGCAAACTGGAAAGGAGTATTATGATGTCAGAATTAAGTAAATTCTGTCTCTCTCTTTGATTTTGTTTTCTTTCTCTGTTTGGTCTCTCACCTCTGATTTCTCTGTTTGTCTGTTTATTTTACTTCCTGTGGATCAACTTCCTCTTCTTACTCAGATCTCCCATAATCTCAACGTGTGATCGGCTCTAACTTGCCATTGCTCCAACTCTGGCTTTGCCTCTGCGTGAGTGTTAGTGCTAAATCCCAGTACCATTTGTCAATAGTCATTTTGCTTTTGGTTCAGATTCTTCAGAGAGGGAATCATATAGTTATTGTTCAACCAATAGATTAATTTCCCTTAATCCAATAAGGGAAGTGGTCCAATAATCTGGAGATGGGGCTTGGACTGGCATCTGGTGAGGGTCAGAGGCAATAATAAGTCCATAGCAGCTACAAACATGAGTATATTCTGAGAAAAGGTAGCTGAGGGAGGGGCAAGTGCCCCCAAATACATTTCTAAATCCTGACTTGAATATGAGCTGAATTCAGAAGAATTTCCAGGTATGATACATAGAATTTTAAATAAAAAGTCTGACTTATTTTTTGGTAATTTCTATAAAATTTCAAGGAAATTGTAATTGAATTCTGTAAATACCTGGTATTGGTCCTAAGAGTTTGGTGAGTAGAGCTGGGTCAGGTCAAACCCATCCTATTCACAGACAACCCAAAGTACATGTTCACCTGATGGGAGTTATGCCATCCTGCTGACAAAGAGCAAATGCCTAAAGTAAGTGAGAGGGACATGTAGTCATCATCCCTAAAATGCACACCAAGGACATTTTTCAAGGTAGTTTTCTTATTGTGGACAAATCTAATGGAATTATGCTGTTAGTGTTATTTCTTTTAACAATTTAAATGACTCTTTAAAAGATAAGAAACAAGGAAAGACAGGCATATTTTTGTTCCTGGATAAGAACTGAAAATTTGGGGTAAGACTAAATCCTCTTATTAGCAAAAGCAATTTTTATTAGCACACATGACTGTTGGCTTAAGGAGGACTGTGGGTATTTTAAAGTAACACAAAGCAATGATTCTTTTTTTTTAAATTCAAGCAGAAAGTCACAAAAATTATAATCATCCTCATCAGTTCACTCAGTCCCATGTAATTAATTTTTTTTATCTTGATCTTTTGTTAGCACTTTTATGAGTTCATCAGTTTTCCATTAGAGTTCTGAAAATGCTTATTCCTTCAGTTCAGCAGTATAGTCAGTTACCAGAAACCTGTACTTGTCAGGGTCTTTTCCACTTATTCCTTTAAGATGAAACCCTTTTATAGGAGCATATTTGCAAAAGCATCAGAGTACACCCAGAACTGTCTGTAAATGACAAAAGACGTAAAAATGACCACGGTTAAAGATTTGATGAAAGTTGATAATAATGCAATTGACAAGGAAATTACTTATTTCTGAGATATACATTTTAAAGTAATAACTAGAATTATGACTTATAACATTATATCAGAACATATAAGATTTTTAGAAATTTCATGTAATGTCTGAAACATTTATATTAACATATTTCCATAGAAATAATCCAATGAAAGTTTAGTATTAGTTGTTTGTTTGTTTGTTTGTTCTTATTAGTCATCAATTTTATACACATCAGTGTATACATGTCAATCCCAATCGCCCAATTCAGCACACCACCATCCCCACCCCACCGCGGTTTTCCCCCCTTGGTGTCCACACGTCTGTTCTTTACATCTGTGTCTCAACTTCTGCCCTGCAAACTGGCTCATCTGTACCATTTTTCTAGGTTCCACATACATACGTTTATATATGATATTTGTTTTTCTCTTTCTGACTTACTTCACTCTGTATGACAGTCTCTAGATCCATCCACATCTCAACAAATGACTCAATTTTGTTCCTTTTTATGGCTGAGTAATATTCCATTGTATATATGTACCACATCTTCTTTATCCATTACTCTGTTGATGGACATTTAGGTTGCTTCCATGTCCTGGCTATTGTTGTGCTGCAGTGAACATTGGGGTACTTGGCTCTTTTTGAATTATGGTTTTCTCAGGGTATATGCCCAGTAGTGGGATTGCTGGCTCATATGGTAAATATATTTTTAGTTTTTTAAGGAACCTCCATACTGTTCTCCATAGTGGCTATATCAATTTACATTCCCACCAGCAGTGCAGGAGGGTTCCTTTTTCTCCACACCCTCTGCAGCTGATGATGCCCATTCTAACTGGTGTGAGGTGATACCCCATTGTAGTTTTGATTTGCATTTCTCTAATAATTAGTGATGTTGAACAGCTTTTCATGTGCTTCTTGGCCATCTGTATGTCTTCTTTGGAGAAATGTCTTTAGGTCTTCTGCCCATTTTTGGATTGGGTTGTTTGTTTCTTTAATATTGAGCTGCATGAGCTGTTTATTTATTTTGGAGATTAATCCTTTGTCCGTTGATTCGTTTGAGAATATATTCTCCCATTCTGAGGGTTGTCTTTTCGTCTTGTTTATGGTTTCCTTTGCTGTGCAAAAGCTTCAAAGTTGTTTATTTTTGTTTTTATTTCCAATTACTCTAGGAGGTGGATCAAAAAAGATCTTGCTGTGATTTATGTCAAAGAGTGTTCTTCGTATGTTTTCCTCTAAGAGTTTTATAGTGTCCAGTCTTACATTTAGGTCTCAAATCCATTTTGAGTTTATTTTTGTGTATGGTGTTAGGGAGTGTTCTAATTGCATTCTTTTACATGTAGCTGTCCAGTTTTCCCAGCACCACTTACTGAAGAGACTGTTTTTTCTCCATTGTATATCTTTGCCTCCTTTGTCATAGATTAGTCGACCATAGGTGTGTGGGTTTATCTCTGGGATTTCTATCTTATTCCATTGATCTATGTTTCTGTTTTTGTGTCGATACCATATTGTCTTGATTACTGTAGCTTTGTAATGTAGTCTGAAGTCAGGGAGTGTGATTCCTCCAGCTCCGTTTTTTTCCCTCAAGATTGCTTTCACTATTCAGAGTCTTCTGTGTCTCCATACAAATTTTAAGATTTTTCATTCTAGGTCTGTAAAAAAATGCCATTGATAATTTGATAGGGATTGCATTGAATCTGTAGATTGCTTAGGGTAATATAGTCATTTTCACAATATTGATTCTTCCAGTCCAAGAACATGGTATATCTCTCTATCTATTGGTATCGTCTTTAATTTCTTTCATCAGTGTCTTATAGTTTTCTGCATACAGGTCTTTTGTCTCCCTAGGTAGGTTTGTTCCTAGGTATTTTACTCTTTTTGTTGCAATGGTAAATGGGAGTGTTTCCATATTTTCTCTTTCAGATTTTTCATCATTAGTGTATAGGGATGCAAGAGATTCCTACGCATTAATTTTGTATCCTGCAACTTTACCGAATTCATTGATTAGCTCTAGTAGTTTTCTGGTGGCATCGTTAGGATTCTCTATGTATAGTATCATGTCATCTGCAAACAGTGACAATTTTTTTTCCTTACACACACACACACACACACACACACACTGTATATTATTTTTAAAAGAAGTAAATAAACTGACACTATGCATTCTAAATGGATGACCACAACAAAAGCAACAATGATTGCAATTACCAAACACAAAACACACTCATACTATCTCATGATATTGACATTCAGTCCAGTAATCCTCCAAAACAGTGACAGTTTTACGTCTTCTTTTCCAATTTGTATTCCTTTTATTTCTTTTTCTTTTCTGATTGCCATGGCTAGGACTTCCAAAGCTATGTTGAATAATAGTGGTGAGAGTGGACATCCTTGTCTCGTTCCTGATCTTAGAGGAAATGCTTTAGTTTTTCACCATTGAGAATGATGTTTGCTGTGGGTTTGTCGTATATGGCCTTTATTATGTTGAGGTAGGTTCCCTCTATGCCCACTTTCTGGAGAGTTTTTATCATAAATGGGTGCTGAATATTGTCAAGTTTTTTCTGCGTCTATTGAGTTGATCATATGGCTTTTATTCTTCAATTTGTTAATATGGTGTATCACATTGATTGATTTGTGTATATTGAAGAATCCTTGCATCCCTAGGGAAAATCCCACTTGATCATGGTGCATGATCCGTTTAATATGTTGTTGGATTCTGTTTGCTAGTATTTTGTTGAGGATTTCTGCATCTATATTCATGAGTGATATTGGTCTGTAATTTTCTTTTTTTGTAGT
>NC_041219.1:80080262-80081191 GCF_002837175.3 Physeter macrocephalus | reverse complement strand
ATAAACTTCCCTCTTAGAACTGCTTTTGCCGCATCCCATAGGTTTTGGATCGTCATGTTTTCATTGTCATTTGTCTCTAGGTATTTTTGATTTCCTTTTTGATTTCTTCAGTGATTTCTTGCTTATTTAGTAACGTATTGTTTAGCCTCCATGTGTTGGTGTTTTTTACATTTTTTTCCCTGTAATTCATTTCTAATCTCATAGCGTTGTGGTTGGAAAAGATTCTTCATCTGATTTTAATTTTCTTAAATTTACTGACACTTGATTTATGACCCAAGATGTGATCAATCCTGGCTAATGTTCTGTGCACACTTGAGAAGAAAGTGTAATCTGCTGTTTTTGGATGGAATGTCCTATAAATATCAATTAAATCTATCTGGTCTTTTGTGTCATTTAAAGCTTCTGTTTCCTTATTTATTTTCATTTTGGATGATCTGTCTATTGGTGTAAGTGAGGTGTTAAAAATCCCCCACTATTATTGTGTTACTGTTGATTTCCTCTTTTCTAGCTGTTAGCAGTTGCCTTATGTATTGAGGTGCTCCTATGTTGGGTGCATATATATTTAAAATTGTTATATCTTCTTCTTGGATTGATCCCTTGGCCATTATGTAGTGTCCTCCCTTTTCTCTTGTTACATTCTTTATTTTAAAGTCTATTTTTTCTGATATAAGTATAGCTACTCCAGCTTTCTTTTGATTTCCATTTGCATGGAATATCTTTTTCCAACCCCTCACTTTCTGTCTGTATGTGTCCCTAGGTCTTAAGTGGGTCTCTTGTAGACAGCATGTATATGGGTCTTGTTTTTGTATCCATTCAGCGAGCCTGTGTCTTTTGGTTGGAGCATTTAATCCATTCACGTTTAAGGTAATTTTCGATATGTATGTTCCTATGACCATTTTCTTAATTGTTTTGGGTTTGTTTTTGTAGGT
>NC_041219.1:80067965-80079713 GCF_002837175.3 Physeter macrocephalus | reverse complement strand
CATCTTCACTATCATTGTTCTGAATTCTTTTTCTGGAAGGTTGCCTATCTCTACTTCATTTAGTTGTTTTTCTGAGGTTTTATCTTGTTCCTTCATCTGGTGCATAGCTCTCTGCCTTTTCATCTTGTCTGTCTTTCTGTGAATGTGGTTTTTGTTCCACAGGTTGCAGGTTTGTAGTTCTTCTTGCTTCTGCTGTCTGCCCTCCGGTGGTTGAGGCTATCTAAGAGGCTTGATGGGAGGGACTGGTGGTGGGTAGAGCTGACTGTTGCTCTGGTGGGCAGAGCTCAGTAAAACTTTAATCCACTTGACTGTTGATGGGTGGGGCTGGATTCCCTCCCTGTTGGTTGTTTCGCCTGAGACAACCCAACACTGGAGCCTACCTGGGCTCTTTGGTGGGGCTAATGACACACTCTGGGAGGGCTCACGCCAAGGAGTACCTCCCAGAACTTCTGCTGCCAGTGTACTTGTCCCCACGGTGAAACAGATCTACCCCCTGCCTCTGCAGGAGACCCTCCAACACTAGCAGGTAGGTCTGGTTCAGTCTCCTATGGGGTCATTGCTTCTTCCCCTGGGTCCCGATGTGCACACTACTTTGTGTGTGCCCTCCGAGAGTGGAGTCTCTGTTTCCCCCAGTCCTGTTGAAGTCCTGCAGTCATTTCCCACTAGGCTTCAAAGTCTGATTCTCTAGGAATTCCGCCTCGTGTTGTCGGACCTCCAGGTTGGGAAGCCTGACGTGGAGCTCAGAACCTTCACTCCAGTGGGTGGACTTCTGTGGTATAAGTTTGCCAGTCTGTGAGTCACCCACCCACCAGTTATGGGATTTGATTTTACTGTGATTGCGCCCCTCCTACCATCTTATTGTGGCTTCTCTTTTGTCTTTGGATGTGGGGTATCTTTTTTAGTGAGTTCCAGTGTCTGCCTGTTGACGATTGTCCCAGCAATGATTCTTTTGAACAGAACTAGGAGTAAAGAGCACTAAGTGTGAAGCAAGAAAATGAGACAGGGTGTCAATTTTGCTAATTCTTTAAAAAAAACTCTTTTTCCTTCTGTTTGTTTTTCTCATCTAGTTCTCAATTTTTTCTTTCTTTTTTTTTTTTTTGTGGTACACGGGCCTCTCACTGTTGTGGCCTCTCCCGTTGCGGAGCGCAGGCTCCAGGTGCACAGGCTCAGCGGCCATGGCTTACGGGCCCAGCCGCTCTGCGGCATGTGGGATCTTCCCGGACCAGGGCTCAAACCCATGTCCCCTGCATCGGCAGGCGGACTCGCAACCAGTGCGCCACCAGGGAAGCCCTGGTTTTCTATTTTATGGTGTAACAAATCAACTTTGCAGATTGTTTTAAAAGAAATGAGCTTTGAAAAGATGGCTTCTTCTCTGGTCTCATTTTAAGGGTCACTTAAGACCAAGCTGCTTCAGGCCATCTTCCATTTTCATGTAGATTTGCTGGCTATTTTTTTTTTTTTTGGCCCAGAAAAAGATTTTTTTCTCTGTCCTAAGGCTGGCTTTGAAAAGGAAGCTAATCATATAAGTGAAAATAGTCAATTATAGTCATTGGCTAAATCCAATATATTGTTGGTTTCCCCATCAGCCTGGCTCTAAGACACCAACCAGATCAAGGGCAGAGATGCTTAAGGGATTTTGCCTGGCTCTGGTATGTGTGTGTGTGTGTGTGTGTGTGTGTGTGTGTGTGTGAGAGACTGAGAAGCAGACTCAGAAAAATTGCAGAATGAAGAGCAATACTCCAAATGTAGAATTTTGTTTGTAAACAAACAAACAAAATAAAGACAATAAAGGGTGGATTTATATAGTTAAAATATACTGATTTGTAAGTCAGTCCAATAATATGAAATGGTACGACCACTAGAAAAGTTTAGCTGTTTTTTAAAAAGTTAAACATACACCTATCATATAATCCAACCAGTCAACTCCCAGGTGTCTACCTTAGAGAAGTGAAAACGTATGTCTACACACACAGTGGTATGTGAATGTTCCTAACAGTACTATTCAAAATAGTCCTAAACTGGTAACAGCTCAGTGTCCATCAACTGGTAAATGGACCAACAAAATGTAGGTAAATCTATTTAATGGAATACTGTTCAGCTATAAAAATACTTGTGACCACATGCATGATCTCAAAAACAGCATGCTAAAATAAATGCACCAGATACAAAAGATGATTTATGATATGTCTTAGTCTGTTTGGGCTGCTATAACAAAATACCAGAGACTGGGTGGCTTATAACCAACAGAAATTTA
Organism: Physeter macrocephalus; assembly: GCF_002837175.3. Classification (NCBI taxonomy): domain Eukaryota; kingdom Metazoa; phylum Chordata; class Mammalia; order Artiodactyla; family Physeteridae; genus Physeter; species Physeter macrocephalus. The sequence continues at coordinate 80,077,459 of NC_041219.1, read as the reverse complement.
TTTCTTTCGGTCTGGAGGCTGGGAAGTCCAAGATGAGAGTGCCACCATGGCCAGGCCCTGAGAGTGCCACCATGGCCAGGCCCTGAGTTGCAGACTGCCGACCTCTCGTATCCTCACATGGTGGAAGGGGGTCGGGGAGCTCTCTGGAGACTCTTTTATAAGGGCACTTATCTCATTTTAAAGGCACTTAGCCTCCTGATAACTCAAGCAGTCATTTAATTTACTTGTTTGTTTGCTTGTTTTTCTTGGCTTTTTCACCATCACTGAAATCAATGTTGCAGTAAGGCTAGCATCTCATATGTTACATTTTTCAGAGCACATGGAAAGAAAGGCTGAAAAATATCCCTTTACTGATGTAGGAATAGGAAAAGCTTATTTATTCATATTTTTTGCCACTAAATTATTCATTCTTATTTGGAATGTTTGTGCTTAAAATCTGAACTATTCCACATAGTTTCTTTTTATACTTTTGGGTATGTTACCCTTTTGCTTTCTGATGTTTTTGGAATCATATTTTACCCTATCTCTACTTCTAGATAGATCTGTATTTCATTTCGGAAGTTAAAAAAAATCATAACCCTCTAAAATTGAGGTATTTCTTTTGGCCCTATCACCCTCACTTGAAGAAAAATGATAGCCACATCTCGAATTCTAGATTTATTTATAGGTGAGGTAAATTATGGGCACAGAATTCAAATCCAAATCTGTGTGACTCAAATCTTGTGTTTTTTCCAACCATCTTAGGCATACTATAAGTATTTAGAAATAAAAACAAATTGGTTTATCTCAGAAAAGTTTTAAGCTACATGGATAGAAACAGAAATAATTTTTTCCAACTAATGAGAAAATTTAATTCACCATTTTATTATAGTCACTAAGGGTCCTATTTGGCTGATTATTGTACAAAACCCACAGACAAACTACATCTTCAGTAATGAGTAAGGCTATGATTTTGGAGTCAGAACACGTTATCAACAAAACAGCAGTCTGAATGGAGGAAACATACACTAGCATCTCAAAGCACCTATAGTAGATTTAACTGAAAAAGAAATACAGTGAGAATTTTGGAGATAATTTTTCTCAAATGATTAATCATAACAGCTCATATATATCAAGCACCTATTTGTGGCAGACATTGTGTTAGGCCAGGTATGTGGAGGGTCTTGTTTAATCCTCAATTGAACCTTATGTGTTAAGAACACTCTTCATCATCAAGACCCCATTTTACAGGTGGGAAAACTGGAACTTACTAGTAGAATCTCACCTGATGACACGCACTGGTACATAGTGTGGGACCAGGGATTGACATCAGAACCTGCTCTGTCAGACAAAAATTTACTCTAGGAATTTACTGGCAACAGAGTCAAGTAATGTATTATTTACTCTCCAAATTAGATTATTTTTTTCCACAGTGAGAATTGTTACCAACACTGTAGCTCCAGGACACACGCCTAAGATGAAATAAAAATGTCTTGGTTTAATGAACACTTGTCCCTATCCACTTTTTTTTTTTCCACCTGAAATTGGAGGACTGGTGCATTTTGAGCATAAATGGAAGCTGGCAAACAGGACTAGGTTTTGAGTAAAAAGACAGGTCAGACATATGCTATTCAGTTATTGAAAGAGAAGAGACTCCCGATACTGCAATCAGAAACTTTCAAAGAAAGCAGAATACCTCGATCATTTCCATATAAAAGACACAGGGTAGGAATTCAATATCTGTTTATTCTTTGGAGAAAAAGAGTGTAGTTTTTTGCTTGCTGATAGAAATTTGATCAGGGGAAGAGGGGCCCATGTGCTTCTTTCAGGCAGAGAATAACTTCTGTGACTGCTGTTTTGTGCTCAAGGTCTTCCCATGTCATGCTATATGTCTAGAAGATGATGTCATTCACCTCCAGAGCAAAAGCAACCAAGGGCATCAGTAGAGTTGCATGGGGTGGCCAGGTCATTCATATCTACTAAATTTGCATTACTGAGGTGTAGGCCAAGTTCTTACCTTGTTATTCATTTTGCTGGATGCGTAAGGCCAGGTTTGGGAGCTTCCAAGTTATTAAGAACTATAAGGCAAAACACTGGGGCAGGGAACCACATGACACAGGGCTTAGGTGTGTGAGTTCGTGTTTGACTTCATGGGTTTGTATCCCAGCTCTCGCTCTTTGAGGATGTTGATGTTAAAAGGGGTTTTTATTTTTATTATTTCCTTTTAATTTTAATTTTTGTTTATTTATTTATTTTTGGCCGTGCCGTGCGGCTTAAGGGATCTTACTTCCCCGGCCAAGGATTGAACCCGGGCCCTCAGCAGTGAAAGTGCCAAGTCCTAACCACTGGACCACCAGGGAATTCCCTGAAAGGGGTTTTTATTTTTTAAAATTATTTATTTAATTTATTTATTTTTGGCTGCGTTGGGTCTTTGTTGCCACGTGCTGGCTTTCTCTAGTTGCGGCGAGCGGGGGCTACTCTTTGTTGCGGTGCACGGGCTTCTCATTGCAGTGGCTTCTCTTGTTGTGGAGCACGGGCTCTAGGCGCGGGCTTCAGTAGTTGTGGCACAGGGGCTTAGTTGCTCCGTGGCATGTGGGATCTTCCCCGGGCCAGGGCTCGAACCCGTGTCCCCTGCATTGGCAGACGGATTCTTAACCCCCGCACCACCCGAGAGGCCCTGAAAGGGCTTTTTAAATGAAGGTTGGTTGTATTATACAGTCTTCTCTCAGTGTCTGTGGGATTGGTTCCGGAACCCCCTGTGGATACCAAAATCCATGGATGCTCAAGTCCCATAAAATGGCATAATATTTGCATATTACCTATGCACATCCTCCCGTGTACTTCAGATCATCTCTAGATTATTTATAAGGCCTAATACAACGTAAATGCTATGTAAATAGTTGTAATACAATGTAAATGCTATAGTTGCTGGTGGGGCAAATTCAAGTTTTGATTTTTGGTACTTTCTGGAATTTTTAATTCCCAAATATTTTCCATTTGCAGTTGGTTGAATCCCAGGTACAGAACCTGTGGATATGGAAGGCTGACTGTATATGTAAAGCAATTAGAAAAGTACACAACTCAGTTCAGCTTAACATACAGACACACACACATATCCACACACACACTGACATTGCACGTCAGTCCAGTTTAATATGTTTGGTGTTCTTTAGATTTTCTTAAAAGGAGTACATCTTTTATGACAGGCCCTGTTTAAAGTGTTTAACTTGTCCTGACCTTCAACTTTCATGCCAGCTGCAGCTCCCTATTCTGCTTTCTCCGGGGGGAGCCTCACACTGTGTCAGTCAGAAATAACCCAAAGAATATGGTATTTCTCCACCTTTGAGTTTTTGGGTTTGTTTTTGTTTATGACCATGTCCCTAGATGTGGAGATTTTAACTTGGTTTGGTGCCTTTCATTTTCTGGGCACATTTGTGTATCAGAGCTAGCATTTATTGAGCACTTACTATTTGCTAGACACTGTTAAGTATTCTAAATACATTTAAAATAATGTGGATAGTATTAGGTCCAATTTACCTATGGAGAAACCAAAGCCCAGACTGATTAAAAAACCTAACAAGCGTCACAGAGCTGGAAAGCCACAAAATCGTTTTACCAATCACCTTTATATATTCATCTGCAAAAGATGAAAGTCCCGACCTAAGCTGGCCATCTTGTAAATACAATCTATAGTTCACGTGGAGAATAAAGTCAATAAATGTACACGTGGGTGGGTGTAGCCCATGACCACTACTAGAGATACAATTCAAAGCCTATTTGTGTTTGGTTAGAGTCCAAGAGTGAGACCAGGAACAACTCCCTCTTATAAAAAAGTGGACCTTAGACTGAGTGTACAGATTCAAAAATTAGGGGAGAAACAAATGCAAGCCTTAGTGCTGCCTCTTATCCTCCCTAGACTTAGTAGGGAGGAAAGGGGAAATTCAGCCCTGGGAGTAGAGGGTTATGGTTTCTCACCCTCAGATACCAGCACCTGCAAACAGTGGAAAGGGGGATGTTTTCTTGGTTCCTGGTGGGCATCCAAGGAAACTGGGAAGACCTTAGTCCCCGTTCTGTTAGGAAAAGCAGGTCTTCTTCCAGTGGGTCTTAGCAGGTATGACAGCAGCTGCAGGCCCCGAATATGCAGCCTGTTGCCTCAGGCTGCCCTGGAAGCACCTCTTTTATGGGGTAGCTAACATAGTCCTGACTTATATCAAGAGCAGTCAGGCATTTAGAATCTGGGATGCCCAAACAAAATGACCCGTCCTTCTTTTTTTTTTAATGTTATTTATTTATTTATTTTTGGCTGCGTTGGGTCTTCGTTGCTGCGCACGGGCTTTCTCTAGTTGCGGCGAGCGGAGGCTACTCTGTTGTGGTGCGCGGGCTTCTCGTTGCGGTGGCTTCTCCTGTTGTGGAGCACTGGCTCTAGGTGCGTGGGCTTCAGTAGTTGAGGCTCACAGGCTCTAGAGCGCACAGGCTTCAGTAGTTTTGGCACGTGGGCTCAGTAGTTGTGGCTCACGGGCTTAGTTGCTCTGCGGCATGTGGGATCTTCCCCGACCAGGGAACAAACCCATGTCCCTTGCACTGGCAGGCAGATTCTTAACCACTGCATGACCAGGGAAGTCCCAGACTGCCTTCTGACTCAAGATGCAACATCAACACTTTCTGGAATTTCCAGCCTGCTGGTCTGCCCTACAAATTTTGGCCTTGCCAGACTCCACATTCTCATGAAGCAATTTTAAAAAATAAATCCCTGTCATCATGTATCGTATTGGTTCTGTCTCTCTGGAGAACTCTGACTAATATGGTAAAGATGAAGTTATTATTTAACTCTGAGACCATTAGCTTTGTGTAAAACCTGGCTTGGGTCACACTAGCTTGTACAATTTAAGAACCACGTTTTTGGGCTTCCCTGGTGGCGCAGTGGTTGGGAGTCCGCCTGCTGATGCAGGGGACACGGGTTCGTGCCCCGGTCCGGGAAGATCCCACATGCCGCGGAGCGGCTGGGCCCGTGAGCCATGGCCGCTGGGCCTGCGCGTCCGGAGCCTGCGCTCCGCAACGGGAGAGGCTACCACAGTGAGAGGCCCGCGTACTGCCAGAAAAAACAAAAAACAAACAAAAAGAACCACGTTTTTCCTGAGATCCCCCTCCCAGTCTTGTTTCACAGAGAGGATCTGGTGTCCAGGGTCAGGGAGGAGACTACTTTAGCCTCTCCTCTTTACTTCTAGTTATCATATGTCTCTGAGGCCCCCATAGAGTGTGAGTGTTCTCTCTGATCCTGGCAGATAAGTTCTTGGCTCCTGTGTCTCTGATTAATGTCACTGAAGGCAGATGTGTTCCTGAGTGATCATGGCGTTGAGGCAGGCTTAGAGGGGTGTGTGTGTGTGTGTGTGTGTGTGTGTGTGTGTGTGTGTGTGTGTGTGTGTGTGTGTGCCATGTTGGTCATGGAAGGGACCCTCACAACCTTTGCTGGGACATATGCTTCCAGCACCACACAGTGACACAAGCTCTCCCAGGCCCCATGGCTCTGGAATGGGGCACATACTTCCCTCTTATATCAAGTGTTCACTTAGGTTTCTCACATGGGCTGGTAGCCCAGTGCAGCAGTTTCTCTAACATCTCTTTGGCCATGCTACTCCATCTTTAAACAGAGGTTTACATGAACGTCCAACATACACAAGGGAGAAAAGTGGAGTGGCTGTGTTGAGGTGGGATAGGAGGTCATCTTTGTCCTCTCTCCCCACCCTCTGGGCAGGTTCCTGAGCAGACTTTGTGGAACTACTGGGGCTTTGAGGAGTCGTTTGAACGCCACTGAAGCTCAAGGGTGGTAGGGCCAAGTCTGTAACCTGCCCCGGATCTCAGCTTTCTCTAGACAACGTTGATGTTCCGCTAAGTGATCACCAAAGGGGGCTTCAGCTCAAACATTTCAGGAGTCTATTATTTCTTGCCTCTAATAATAATAGTGACCTTTATTGGACATGGACTATATATTAGGTACTTTATCCATGGTTGTGTTGACCTAAAATAAATGGGCTGCCAGATGTTTCTCCAGCAAAGAGGGGTTTATTTGAGATCAGCAGAGAATTGCAATTTGGGGTCTGCAACCAGGGTGAGCCATGTGCAAGATCCCCCCTCCCTCCCCCAGCAAGGGAAGGAGAAGGCTGTTACAGCGGGGAAAGGGAAGTTGGGTGGGCTATAGTAAACACAGAGTCCATGGCTTTTCATTAGCTGAGTCCTTGCCAAGAAAAAGAGTTTTTCTTCTTGCATTTGGGCTCTGTATTGTCACAGGACATGAGAGCTTCCCCTTCTGATCGCCCTACTCTATTTAACTGAGGTTTCTGTTTATTAATTTTTTATAGTTACTACCTCAGTTAATATGACCACCCTATTGAATAGGTATATTATCCCCATTTTACAGAAGAGGAAATGAAATTTCAAAGAAGTTAAGCAGTAATTAGGTAGCAGAACCAGATCATGAACCCATTTATGCATGACTCCAATGACAATGCTCTTTCCACTGGACCATACTACTCTTCAAGAAGCAAGCAATTCAGGTGAAGAGTCCCTGAAAAACCTTGATTCCTTTCAGAAGCTTTTTGTTTCTCTGCAGTTTTGACCCTTGGCTGCTCCTTTAGGTGCCCTATTATTTGTGTAATCTGCCCTGAAAGTACAAGTCTGTTAGCCAGTCTTAAGATGGTTCAAAGGCAGATGTCTCAAATTCGCATGCTTTTCCATTCTTACTTACCTTTTATGAGCTATCCTAAAGTTCACAAATGGGGATCCTTATCATAGAAATGGCATTACCTACCAAACAAACAAACAAAAAAAGTAATTTCTTGGATGCCTCTCGTTGTAGATGGGCAGCTGTTACAGTCCATAAGCCTTGTCTGTTTCCTTTCAAGCCACCAGATGCTCTTTGGAAACACGCTAACATGTTCTCCTCTGTCGTGGTTTTCCAAGGATCCCTCTCTACAAACTTCTTTCTTATTCATAAAAGCACCTATATATTCTTTGTTATGTTGATTAAACACAGACTGAACATGAATACCCCCATCCAAAAAGAAAGAAAGTCAGCTTTTGGACTGCAGTTTGTTGTAATGACTATGCAGGGAGATTGAACCAATCCCACCATGACATGAAGCCCATTAAATCTTATTCTTCTAAGAACTGTCCCTTTAAAATAGTGCCATATTCTTTTTCATTCTTTTACTTACTGCCAGTAAATACTCCACAGTTTTCATTTTGCTCCACGTCGTTACTACCCGTGGCATCAATTTTGTTTTTCCATTATGAAATGTTAGGAGGTTAGGAGATCAAATACTCAACAGCTACATCCCTTTTGTAACACATATTCTTTTATTTAAGAGGCAACATCCTAGCTAGCCTAAGATGAAAGCAGGTTGTATTTTCCATCTTTTTCAACCCTCTTTTCCATTATTTTTCAGCCTAGGGTGGCTTCATTTCTATCAATGTTTAAGTAGCTGCCGATAGTGGAGTTAGCTAGAGGCTCTTCTGAGAGAAAGTTTACATAGCTGATAGTGGAGTTAGATAGAGGCTCTTCTGAGAGGAAGTTTACATACGATGGGAGACTCTTATTCCCCTCCTCTCCTTTTCTAATTATGGGAAGATAGTTCTCCTGGATATCCATGGCATTTTGTTATTTTAGAGAGAAACAGGAATTTTGCAAACATATAAATGGATTCTCTGTAATGCACTATGCTTTGATACAAATAACATAGTAAAACAAGCCAATTATGAGCTATTTTATAAAGGTATGCCACTTAAATTTTACTTTTCCATAGTTACCAAAGAAGTAAGTAGTTTAATTAAATGACAACTCCGGAGACTTTTTGCTAAGTATGTATTTTTTCTCAGCTTTATTGAGGTATAATTGATGAATAAAATTGTAATATACTTAAAGGGTACAATATGATGGTTTGAATCCTAATATAAACTGTGGACTTTGAGTGATTATGATGTGTCAATGCAGGTTCATCAGCTGTAACAAAGGTACCACACTCTGGAGGGCATTATTGACAATGGGGGTCTAGGGACAGCATGTATTTGGGAAATCTTTGTGCCTTCCTCTCAGTTTTGCTATAAACCTAAAACTGCTGAAAAAAATAAAATCTATTATGAGGAAAAAATGTATATAAGGTTATTGCCACAATTACAGGCACCATCTAAGTATTCAATAAATAGTTATTATGTTAATGCATCTAACAATAAGAGAATAAAAATTACATTATGGTTCTTCTGTATAATGGAGTAAAATAAAACCACTAAAATTATGATTATGAAAAATAAGGATAGAAACAAACCAACAAAAAGGGTAGAAACAGTATTCATGATAAAATATTAAATAAAAAAAGATGAGTACCCAAAATTGTGTGCACAGTTTCACTTAATTTTGAAACATGTGCAAGTATATTTCACTATTTTTATAAAAGAAAGACTGGAAGAAAATACCATGAGATACCATTTTTTCACATTTTTCAAATGTGAGAATGTTGAACATGGTTATCTCTGGATAAGTGATACTGTCTTTTTTACATAATTTCTCCCATTTACTGTAAGCTCAGATTATTTTCCTAATCAGTAAAGATATGTACTCTTCCTTCCTATTTCCCCAAAAGACAAAAAAATACCCACAAGAGTTCTTGCCATTGTAGGATATTATCCTATTTGATAAATGCTATTTTGTTATCCAATTTAAAAATTTTAAAATAAGTGCCTTAGGTATTAATTTTTTTGTAGTTCTGCGTTTCCTTTTGGACTATGTTTTTGTGTGTGTTGGGAAGGACAGAGATAAAAAAAAAACTAAAAGGGAACATTAAGAAAGAGAAAAAGAAAAATTTAGGCTGTTAAGATCTGGGACAAAGGCATAGAATTTAAGAAAGGAGTGGTGCTTGTTTAATCAGGGAGTTAGCAGCCAACAAAAAGGATGTTTGACTCTTTATTTGTATATTCTTTGAGAATATTACTTTTCTAGTTTTGTGTAGCCTCTATACAATTATGCCTTTGGGGCAACTCATGGGTGAGACACAATACATCCGAGAGATACAATTTCAGGAAACTCCTTTGGGTGTGGTTTCCAATGGACTTGTCGTACACTTAATGTCTGCCTTATTACAAGAACATCATGATAGTAATAGATCATATGTCTACAATGCTAATGTTTGTAAACTGCTTTGACAGTTCTTCCCTCACTGTGATCCTGTGAGATAAACGGAGCATGGGTTATCTCACCCATCTTGCAGAATAGAAAAAGAAGATGGGGACATGGAAAGAATTGTCTAGTATGCTGCAACTAGAGCACACTAACAATTAGAACCTGGATTCCTCCCTCCCAAAGGCTTATCCACCTCAAACATGCAGGGCTTTTTTTTTTTTTTTTTTTTTTTTTTTTTGTGGTATGCGGGCCTCCCTCTGTCGTGGCCTCTCCCGTTGCGGAGCACAGGCTCCGGACGCGCAGGCCCAGCGGCCATGGCTCACGGGCCCAGCGGCTCCGCGGCACG
>NC_041219.1:80037010-80067955 GCF_002837175.3 Physeter macrocephalus | reverse complement strand
GTGGGATCCTCCCAGACCGGGGCGCGAACCCGGTTCCCCCGCATCGGCAGGCGGACGCGCAACCGCTGCGCCACCAGGGAAGCCCAATGCAGGGCTTTTTTTAGGGTATCTTATAACATAAACAAGAACACAAGGAAAAGAGAAAGTGAAAAATGAAAAAAATGAGTAAGGATGAATGAAAATGGTAATACTTGATTATATTTTATATGATTTCCTGTCTCTGAGAACATACTAGTTTGACGTGGTCAAAAAATACAAACATTCGGGGGCTTCCCTGGTGGCGCAGTGGTTGAGAGTCCGCCTGCCGATGCAGGGGACACGGGTTCGTGCCCTAGTCCGGGAAGATCCCACATGCCGCGGAGCGGCTGGGCCCGTGAGCCATGGCCGCTGAGCCTGTGCGTCCGGAGCCTGTGCTCCGCAACGGGAGAGGCCACAGCAGTGAGAGGCCCGCGTACCGCAAAAACAAACAAACAAACAAAAAAAACATTCAAGTCCTGATCAGTCACACATGTATAGATGTGTAATGCTTGGTTTTAGAGCCGCTTGAGGAAAAAGTAGATAATGGGAATAGCTTTATGTGTAATTATAGCTGTGCTTCTTGCAGTAATTCTGCTACAGTCAGAGGTCTGGCAGCTTTTCCTTTTAGTTCTTGTATAAATACAGACCTAAGTACAGAATTGATTTTTAGAAAAGAACATTTACCAATATTCTGAAAACACTTTAACCAAAGTATTTCCAACATTAACCCTTTCCAAGTAAAATCAGCCCCTCTAGAGGAACTGTTAAATAATAGAGAGAACACTGGACATCTGGTCAGGACAGCTAAGTTCTTGGCCACTAGTGTCTGGAACACCCTAGACAAATGATATAAACTCACTTGATCTGAGTTTCCTTTTCTGTAAAGTAGAGGGTTTGAATTAGGCTAGTGGTTCTTGACGCACGGTGCCTGACATAGAACATAGCGTTTTACAAATGCTGATGTTTGACCTGACTTTCAGACTTAGTGGATCTGGATGAATCTCTGCAGGTGATGCCGACACCAAGCAGCTTTAAGAACCATTGGGTCAGGTGATCTTTGAGATGCTTCTAGCTCTGAGATTCCAGGATAATGTGGTTGTATTTTTCCTTCCCATAGCAAATCAGGAGGTGGCATAGTATTACCTCTTCCTTTCTTCCACTCTTAGAATAAGTTTCTGACTTGTGCTTAAAGTAGTGATTTTCAAACTTTAGTGGTGACTAGTAGTAAACAGAAAGTTAAAAATGCATATTCCTAGGACCCACTCCATGAAATTCTGGTGATGCTGACCTGGGGCACTGCCCAGGAATCTGTATTTTTCACAAGTACCAGGTGATTCTGAGACCATTGGTTGAGAAGCATACTTTAAGATGCTGTCAACAGTATAATTTGTAACTTGAAGGATGGGATTTGGCCTGGGGAATCTTGGGGATTCTGGAATGTAGCTTTCAGCTAAATGATGAAGTAGATGCAGTGACTTTGAGCCTCAGAGCTCTGAGCCTTCCTCTTCATTTGAGCCAGGTAGCCAGGATCCTGACTTTCATCAAAATCTTCTGTGAATAGGTAAGAGAGAGAGAATTAGAATCCAGAATAGACAAATAGTTTGCTAAATAAATAGAAACATAAGAAACTACAATGGAAAAATGGGCCAAAGATATGAATAGGCAACTCACAGAAGAACAAACCCAATGGTGAGTAAGCATTCATAGTATCAGAGCAATAAAAACTAAAAAGAGTGAGATACCATTTTTCACCAATCAAGTTGGCACACATTTAAAAATTTTGATAGTATCCAGTGACTGTGAGGGAAACTGGTAATCTCAGGCATTCATGGGGGAATATAAACTGGATGAGTCAGTTTAGAGGGCAAGTTGATTGTATCTATTTAATATGTTTATACCTTACAATGCTAAAATATAACTTCACTTCTCAGTATTAACCTTAGAAATACTGGAATATAAACAAAAATAAATACGTTCAAGAATTATTATTATTATTATTATTTTTTTTTTGCGGTACGCGGGCCTCTCACTGTTGTGGCCTCTCCCGTTGCGGAGCACAGGCTCCGGACGCGCAGGCTCAGCGGCCACGGCTCACGGGCCCAGCCGCTCCGCGGCATGTGGGATCTTCCCGGACTGGGGCACGAACCTGTGTCCCCTGCATCGGCAGGCGGACTCTCAACCAGTGTGCCACCAGGGAAGCCCAAGAATGATTTTTTAAATTAAAAATATGGAAACCATCTAAATGTCCCTAAAGGAGCAAGTATCTAAATAAATTTTGGTATGGTCTTAGGCGATGTTATGCAGCAATTAGAAGAAACGAAATATGGACCAACTTGGGTAGCTCTCCAAGACTTATTGCTGAGTGAAAACCTAGTTACAAAATGCTATTCACTGTGGTAACTTGTATCTAAGGTGGCCATTACTTCCTTCCCTCTGTATGCACGTGCCATTCCTCCAGCAAGAGGCTGAGTCTCTTCCTGCCCTCGCCTTGAATCTGGGATGGTCTTAATAACTTCCTTAACCAATAGAATATGGCAGAAGTGATTCTGGGACTTCTGGGGTTAAGTTGAGAGAAGCTTTGCAGCTTCCTCCTGGGTCTCTTAGACCTAGTTATTGTAATTCTTGCTCTGGGGAGAAGTCATCTGCTATGTAAGAAGTGCAGTTGTCCTGAGAATGCTGTGTGTGGAGAGAGGAAGATGTCAGCCAATCCTTGCTATTTCAGCCATTCCACCATCTCAGCCAAGGCAACAGACATGTGAGTGAAGCTGCCATCTTGGCCATCACAGTCCCAGCAGATGCCATGTAGAGAAAAGCAAGGTCCTGCACATATGGGCTAGTCAAGCCATCCCAGCCATTCCTCATCTTTTGAGCCACCCAGACTGAGGCCCCAGACATGTGAAGCAAGATGAGCCATGTCTCCTATGCCCTGCCCTAATTTCTGACTCACAGAATTGTGAACATAGTAAATGTTAGTTGTTTTTTACACCAGTAAATTTTTGTGTGGTTTGTTACACACCAGTAGATGACCAGAACACTCACAATACATTGTGTGTTAGAAAAACATACAAAACAATACCAGACATTTTGTGTGTGTGTGTGTGTGTGTGTGTGTGATCCAGAAGGACAAACACTAAACTGATGACAATATTTATGTCTGGGCCAGAGAGGAAGTCAAGGAGGATTCAATATGGTGAGCCTTAAAAAGGACTTTAACCCTGTGTAGAGTCAAGGTTCAGTCAGGAAAACAGAAGTTGCTGTGTAGCTTCAAGTGGGAGGGGTTTAAATTCAGGTAATTAGATGTTGCCAAAAGGGCAGGAGAAGAGAAGGTAAGGGAAAGCTGACATTAATGATCAGGTGTGCCATTAACTTTCAGAGAGTGAGGAAGTTGCAGGAATTGCAGGAAAGAACTTGGGGTGGTCCCCCCTGCTGGGAGCACCAAAGGAAATGTTTGGAGGCTGCTGCAAAGCCTCACAGCCACATAATAGCTGCCCACACAACGTGGGTGCAAGGATGGGTCTGTCATCCCCGCTTCTGCCTTCCAGACCTTGACTGAGGGCCTCCCACTGATGAAATGTAACTCAGAATCCTCTTGGCAAGGGGTTCCAGGAAATATAACACAGAGAATGCAGGAGATTGTGCTCAGATGCCAACAGAAGACCCTGCTCTGAAAAATTTGTGAAACATTAGCCTTCTAAAGTGTATATAATTGGAAGTTGCTTCAGCTGGTAACTCTTTTACAATGAGGAAGATTTTAAGCTTAAGCTCATTTTAAAAACTAGTTATTTTCAGTATTTATTTTTGCATCTTTCCCTCTTTGACAGCAGATAGTGAGGTGGCAAGACAGACTCTGAAGGTGATCCCAAGATCCCCACCTCCTAATACTCATTCTCTTGTGTCTTTCCCTTTCTCTTGAGTTTGGGTGGCACCTGTGACTTCCTTCTAAATGTTAGGGCACAGGTGATGGAGGGACATGATTATGAGTTAATGATCATGTGATTACATTGCATAAATTTGTAGCTCTGGTCTTGCTGGTTCTCTGTCTCTCCCTAGCTGGCTGTGAGGAAGGAAGTAGCTACGTTGAGGAACCCCATGTGGCAAGAAACTCTGGGCAGGCTCTAGGAGCTAAGAGCAGCCTCTGCCCAACAGCCAGCAAAACCCAGAAGCTCTCAATCCTACAGTCACAAGGACCTGAATGCTGTCAACAGCCATGCAAGTGGGGAGGTGGATCCTTCCACAGCCCAGCCTCCAGATGAGAACCCAACCCCGGCCAATAACTCAGTTGCAGCCTTGGAGGACCTTAAGCAGGGGACCCTAAGCTAAGCCATGCCCAGAATCCTATCCCAGGAAGTGTGATGTAATCAGTGCCTGTTGCTTTAAGCCACTAAGTTTGTGGTACTATAGTTATGCAGCAGTAGAAAACAAATACAGTGACTTTTTCTGCCTCTGGTTGGGCCTGGCCCTGTTGTGGACCCATGAGGCCCTACTTTGGAGGTCCTGTGTTTAATTGGACCCCTCCTCTAGCAGTGGTCACCAAAGCAGGGGACAGGAAGGGGGTGTCAGCCTTAGGTATGGGCACAATGATCCATTGGCATATGAAAAGAAAATATTTGAATTTCTATTTATTTTTTGCTAAAATTATACAAAGGACTTTAAGCTTTCAGAATATTTAATATATATATTGACACTCGGTTCAGTGCACATGTCAAAGGGTCACAAATTGTGGAGGTAGATGAAATACTTTTAGAGCAGAGCAGGAGTCCGCCCACAGGAAGAGGCTCACACACAAGTGGCTGTCTTGTCTCATTCCTTCCTCTATTTCAGTGCATTGTGACATATGATAGTGCAGGGGAATTAGATATTATTTTATCTGGCTTAAGTAAGATAATCTTCCCCAATGGATCAGTGGTGTAAAGAGATTCTTACAAAGAGTATAAGAAACTATAATACTAATAGTACAAGCATAAGTCATCTACAAGAAAATGGTAGTACAATTTTTTATTAGTGTGAATTTCTTCATATTATGAGATTAAAAACAATTATAATATCTTGTATAATAAAATGTAAAATTATTAAACACTATTTGAAGTATGAATGGATGCAAATATTATAGCATGTTTTTGTGGGATTACTTCTTTAACTTCTATAGCTGTTAAACCAAGTATCCAAATAAACTCAAGCCTTTGAATTGCAATAATCTTGAGAAAAAAATGATGTGAGAACAAGAAGGTGTTTTTGTGGCACTAAAAAGATGATGCAGAATTATTTAAAATATGTTATATCTTTCAGTCATTTAAAAATTCTGTTCTTGTGTGTGTGTTGAAATGTTCCTAAATATTTGTAATTTATAAGTAAATTATAAACATGGAGGCAAGAGTTCAATCATATTGGTATTATAGATTATTATAATAATACTTAGATTGAAAAATATTTTTGTGCCCTTATAAATGAAATAAAATATATAATTAACTAAACATATTTTTATTTCAACTTTATTTTATAATATTTATTTTTCCATTTGAGTATGTTTTGAAATATAAATAAATATTAATAGATATGCATATTTGTAATTTATAAATACATATCTATATATTAGGGATGCATGCCTATATATATATATATGTGTGTGTATATATATATATATATATATATATATATATATATATATATCTTTTTTTTTTTTTTTTTTTTTTTTCGGTTGGCATGTGGGATCTTCCCGGACCGGGGCACGAACCCGTGTCCCCTGCATCGTCAGGCGGACTCTCAACCACTGCGCCACCAGGGAAGCCCAAGTTTGCTAATATTTTGTTGAGGATTTTTACAGCTATGTTCATCAGAGGTATTGGCCTATCATTTTTTTGTTATATGATGTCTTTGGTTTTGGTGTCAGGGTAATGTTGGCCTTTTAAAATGAGTTAGGTAACGTTCCCTCTTCAACTTTTTGGAAGAGTTTGAGAAGGATAGGTATTAGATCCTTCTTGAATGTTTGATAGAATTCACCTGTGAAGCTATCTGGTCCTGTACTTTTGTTATTGGGAGGTTTTTTGATTACTGATTCAACTCCTTACTAGTAGTTAATCTATTCAAATTTTCTATTTCTTCCTGATTCAGTCTTGGAAGGTTATATGATTCTAAGTATTTGTCCATTTCTTCTAGGTTGTTCAATTTGTTGGCATATAGCTGCTCGTAATAGTCTATTATAATCCTTTGTATTTCTGTGATATCCATTGTTATTTCTCCTTTTTCATTTCTGATTTTATTAGAGCCTTTTCTTTTTTTTTTCTTAATGAGTTTAGTTAAAAGTTTGTCAATTTTATCTTTCAAAGAACCAGCTCTTTGTTTTACTGATTTTTTCTATTGTTTTTTCTTTTTTTGTCTCATTTATTTCACTCTGATCTTTATTATTTCCTTTCTTCTGCTCTGTGTGGCTGCCTGCATGGTTTCCTGACTGTGGGGGCAGCAGTCATATCAACTCCTCTCTAATAGGTAGACTCCAGAGTTGGGCGGTGCATACCCAGCACAGTTGCATGTGGTGGCCCGGTGCCTATCAGTAGAATGCCTTTACTATTCCAAGAATATGGAGGTTATCTTCTCAAGCAAAGTGAGGCAAAAAAAAATCCCAGCACACTCAGGCTGCTGATTGGCTGGAGAATTTTGGCATGGTCTTAGGTTTGATTTTCTCCTTGCTACTAACTAGTACAAGTTTTTTTTTTTTTCTTTTTAATTCCATGCCCTCCAGATAATGTATTCTCACAATGCACATATCCTGGATTCACTTTGAACATTATCTAATTCTGTCTGATTTGAGTCTGAAAATCCCAACCCAGCTTACTTCACCACTTGATTGAATTAAACTAATGTATTTATTGCTTGCCGCTTCTCGGTTCTTCCTGTCTAAAGCTATCTAAATATCCTCTGATTGAATCCTGGATCTCTCTCTCTCTCTCTCTCTTGTCTTTCTCAGCAACGCAACAGGAGAGTGGTTATGAATGAGGGAGTGGTGACATAAAATGAGGCTGAAGATGTAGGCAGAGGTCAGTCATAAGGAAACAAGCCTTTGAATGGTGGTGTTTTTTTTTTCCACAAGGAAATCTATATTTTATTTTATTTTTTTCAGTTTTATTGAGGTATAATTGACAATAAAATTGTAAGATATTTATTAATAAAATGTACATTGTGGTGATTTGATATATGTACATGGTGAAAGAATTCCCCCAGTCATTAATTGATACATCTGCCACCGCACATATTTGTTTATTTACTATTATTTTTTGGTGAGAAAATTTTTGTTCTACTCTCTTAGCAAATTTATATTATATATGACAATGTTATCAACTATAGTCACCATATTTTACATTAGATCCTCAGACCTTATTCATCTTACAGTTGAAAGTTTGTACCATTTTATCAGCCTCTCCATATTTCTCCCACCCCATAGCCTCTCGCGCTATTTTTCTGCTCTCTGTTTTTAAGAGTTTGACTTTTTAAAAAACTTCCACGTATAAGTGATACCACGCAGTATTTATCTTTCTCTGTTTGGATTATTTCACTTAGCATAATGCCCTCAAGGCCCATTTATGTTTTTGCAAGTGGCAGGATTTCCTTCCTTCTTATGGCTGAATTCCATTGTGTAGTGGAATAATGTATATACACACACCACATCTTCTTTATCCATTCATCCATTGATGGGCACCTAGGTTGTTTCCATGTGCTGGCTATTGTGAATAATGCTGCAGTGAACATGGAAGTGCAGATATTTCTTCAATATCTTGTTATCATTTCCTGTGGACATATACCTAGGCGTGGGATTGCTGAATCATATGGTAGCTCTATTTTTAATATTTTGAGAAACCTCCATACTGTTTTCCATAGTGGCTGCACCAACTTGTATTCCCACTGAGTGTGAGCAAGGGTTCCCTTTTCTCCTTATCCTCATTGAAAGTTTTTAAACAGGAGCCAGTCTTGAATTAGTGTGAGTTTTAAAAAGATCTCACTGGCTGAGTTACAAAGAATGAATTAGAGGGGCAAGTGTGAATGCAGAGAGAAGAATTAAAAGCTTTTTGCCAGGTTAACATGGAGTTGGGTGGCTTGGATTAGTGTTAGTGGAAAGAAAGACTGGTAGATGGATTGGCAAAGGATTTTGGAAATAAAACTTATGGGACTTAGTAGTGACTGGATCTAGGGAGTAAGAAAAAAGAAGAGGTAAAGGAAGATCCTTGGTGATAGCTGGTAGATTGCTGTGATGTTTATTGAGATAGGGGGCACCTTGGAGGTAGGGATGGTGAGGCAGGGGAGGGAGAGCAGGGAAAGACCCCAGGTTCAGTTTGAGGTGACTGTAAGAAAGTTATTCAAGTGATGATGTTGAGCAAACATAAGATATATGGTTTGAGAGGTTGCTAATGGTAACTGGAGCAGACATGGAGTCCTTAAACTTTTAAAAAATGCAGTCTTTAATGAGTGGGGGTGGGGTGGAGGAAGAATAAAGGTAGAATAAAATGTAACAAAAAATTTTCTATCCATTCGTGCTACATTCATTAAAAGAATACTAATCGAGGGCTTTACTTACACTTGATAGTCTAAGTGCTGAGTGAAGCGGTGAACTGAAGTCCCTACTTTCAAAGTGCCTACTCTCAGTGGAAATAAATTCAGAATGTTGAGATTAAATGGCCAATGCTGCCTTCAGAAAGAAATAAACAGATACAATTTGGTTTTATTTATTTATCTATTTAGACATGTCACATTGATACTGCTTTTTACATTATTTTGTTGAACTTTTTCTAAGTGCTCTATTGGCCAGTAGTGCTAGTTAATTTCCATAAAATGTTTATATTTATATATCCAGAAATGCTGATTGATAGAGTGTTCTTCTTTTATGTATTCTTTCTTGAACTTTATTAGCATCAAGAGTCCCCTAGATATTACCCACTAGATGAAGAAGCATGTCACAAGGAGAGGCTTTTATTGTATGTGTGTAAAATAACTTTATAACCCAAAATATGCTACTAAAAATCCTTCATATAGCTGTTTTACAAATATAAGTTTAAAATATTCAATAGAATTCTTTGCAAAGAAAAGCTTTCTTAGTACAGAAAGCTAAATTCTATGGAAAAGTATGCTTTCCTTAAAAATCTATTTAGGTTGAAATCATGGCATACTATGTTTAAAGCAAGGAAAATAATCTTGACAGTAGAAATAGGGTGTTCTTCTAAAATACATTCATATAAATTTTGGAAAACAAGTCATAATTTCATTGAATATATCCAAGTTCTAAAATTCACTTGTTTAGAAACGTGCAAATTTGCAAATATGAAGTGAAAGTTGGGTTGCTTTAGACCAAACAGAATAAATAATCCATGACCCCCTCTGAAGGTCTTTGTGAGACAGGCCAACTTTGGGACTTTTATTTATTTATTTTTTTACTATATTTATTTATTTATTTGGTTGCACTGGGTCTTAGTTGCAGCAGGCAGGCTCCTTAGTTGCGGCTCCAGGGCTCCTTAGTTGTGGCTCTCTGGCTCCTTAGTTGTGACACGTGGGCGCCTTAGTTGTGACATGCAAACTCTTAGTTGTGGCATGCATGTGGGATCTACTTTCCTGACCGGGGATCGAACCCAGGCCCCCTGCATTGGGAGTGCGGTGTCTTACCACTGTGCCACCAGGGAAGTCCCCCAACTTTGGGACTTTTAATGTAATAGTGCTATATTGCTGCTTATTGCTGATAATATTAAGTTGTCAATAACAGTTGGGCAGGGAGGGATTCATTCTGCTCAGGCAAATCAAAATGCTAAATAAGCATTTACTGAATTCACAGGGTCTTGAGCTACAAAGATAAAAAGACTCAAAAGCTCTTAATGCAGAGAAAATTTCTTTCCTCAGTATCTGTCTAGGAAACATACATGGGTCCTAATGTGTTATATATGGTACGCATGGCTGGGAACACTCACCAATATCCACCCATTCCTACCTGTTTTAGCAGCATGGCTTACTTTTTCAGGTTTGCACAATCCTTTTGTTTAGCATTGCTGAGAAGTGAAATGTCATATTAACACATTTTCTAATAGTTTGGATAACATGTTTAGTCATTATATTAGTGAGCGTTCTTTTAAGCAAATAGAAATTACTCTTTGTATCTGAATATAGTGGATTAGAGGTTTCCCACCTGTCAGATGGGATAGGGAAGGGCAGGTCAAGAAGCTCACTGCCAATAATCTCAGCCAGCAACATTGCAGTGGGGGGTCCCCAAGTGCTGTGTGCTTCTCATCCATCATCTGCTCAGCATCTGCCTGCTACTGCCAGGAGAGAGTAATGGTCTCTTCTTCCCTTTGGAATCTCTCCAAGTGCCCCATTCCAATTCTCATGGTCCCATTCTTTTCCAGTCAACACCCTAACTTTTACAAAAGATGCTTGACAAAGTTCACTATGCGTTCAACTTTCATAGTTATCCAGCCAACGATAGGATCATATTTCGGTTTTGATTTTCAGATATCTCAACCCTGTAGCTACAAGAAATAAAAGGTTCTTTCAGGACAGTCCGAAAGGCTCTTTGGTTCTCTGACTTCTTGAGAATTTAAAAGTTTTCCTTCTGTAAGCTGCAGTGTTATATATTCAGTCAGCTCTCTAGTCCCTGTCATCAGACTTCCTACTAGAACATTCTATTGCAATAGTCCTTTAGTCTTTCAACACTTAGTTCTCTCTAGATACTTAATTCTAGGCAACCAGAAGTGGAAATTTTAGGAATGATTTTGCCACTGCATGTTGTGCACCAAAAAGTGCACTTTTTACTAGCAATGAGGTTATCACGTCTTTTAAATTCATTTAGATTGTGGAACAAATTTCAGATTCTCTTATTTGAGGTTCTGTTTCACTGAAACTGCTGCCAATACTAAATGTTCTAAGAGCCAGAGTTTGGTCATTAAAGCAGAAATCACTCTGTATGTTTCAAGCATGAAGTGTTTTAAAAGAGGAAATTAAAGACCTACAAACCATCTGAAAGGCTAGGGAATCAGAATCAGAGAAGCCATTTCTGAGAGTCCCATCCCGAAACACTGAAATGGGTGGATCTTCAGAGCTCACTAAGACACCACTGTAAATCTGCTGACTCTCTGTGTGAGGGGTTGGCAAACTATGGCCATGGGAAAAATCTGGCCTGCCACCTATTTTTGTACAGTGTGGGAGCTAAGAATAGACTTACGCTTTTAAATCGTTGAATAAAAAAACAAAAGCAGACTAATATTTTGTGACATGTGATGATTACATGGAATTCAATTTCAGTGTCCATAAATAAAGTTTATTGGAACATAGCTATACTCACTTGTTTATATATTGTTTATGGCTGCTTTTGCTTTACAGTGACAGAGTTTAGTAGTTGTGACAGAGAATGTTTGGCCTGCAAAGACTAAACTATTTACTATCTAGCCCTTTACAGAAAAAGTTGATTGATTCTTGGTCTGTGCATCTGACTGCAAGTTCTTCTGCCAAATATAGCTTCTCTTTCTCTTCTGCTTTCCAAGTTTAATGAAAATGTCTCTCACTGGCAAATCCTCATAATCATATGGGGAAAGTAATTTTGAGAAATGTCACTCTTGGGTTCGCTGGATGGCAAAGAAGTAGTAATACTGAGTTGACAACAAACAATTGAGAACAATCACAGTATGGTTGGTAATCCCCAAGGCCACTTTTAGGTTAAATGATTAGCAAGAAGGACTCACAGAACTCAGAAAAGCTGTTATATTCACTTCTATGGGTTATTATAGCAAAGGGATACAGATGAAAAGCAACAGAAGTAGAAGGTTCATAAGGCAGAGTCCAGGAGAGACCAGACATAAGTTTCTAATGTCCTCTCCCAGTAGAGATACACAGACAGTGTTTAATTCTCCCAGCAGTGACACGTCACAACACACATGAAATACTGTCTGCCATGGAAGCTCAACCAAACCTTGGTGTCCGTGGTTTTTATTGGGGGTTGGTCACATCGGCATGGTTGATCGCGCATATGGGTGGCCTTATTTACTCAATCTCCATCCCCTCCAAGGGTCAAGCGATTACTACATAGCACACAGCCCCACCATAAATAAATACACATTGTCAGTATAAATTATCTGGAGTGGTCCAAGGTCCCAGGAAAACAGGAATACTCTTATTCGGCAGGATGTTGCAAAGTCTTAGAGATTATCTCTCAGGAACGAGACGAGGACCAAAATTTTCTTTGGAATGTGCAAGATTTGGACAACCCAGGCCTGCTGAGATAATCCTTTATTCCACCCATAGACTCACTGAAATCTGGATCTCTAGGAACCTCAGAGATTATCCAATTAAACCTCCTTTCGATAGATGAACAAATAGAGGCTTTGGAATCAAATAGATGTGGTTTAAATCCCAATTTCATTGCTTACAAGCTGTGTGGCCTTGGAAAAGTTATCTAACTTTGTAAGGCCCAGTTTTTTCCTCACAGATTCATAGTTAATAGGATTGACAGTCCTCTAATTATCAAAGTGGTAATTTTTAGAATCAAAGTAAACAAAGCTTCACCTAACAAGAAAGATGTTCACTACTTCCAATGTGTTGTCAGAGAAACAACTTACCAGGCACCATGAAAACCCATAGTAACCCAGTATGACAAAAAGAAAACGACAGTTCTCCTGAAACCAAACTTCAAGTCATGATGAAGTATTGTGATCTAACTGAAAGAGAATTCGAAATAGCTGTTGTGAAGAAACTCAACAAGCTACAAGAAAACTCAGAAAGGCAGTTCAGTGAGTTCAGGAGTAAAATTAATGAAGAGAAGGAATATGTTACCGAGGAGGTAGAAATGCTAAAAACCCCAGAAGTTCTGGAGCTAAAGAACTCAATAAATGAGGTGAAGAATGCATTGGAAATAGAGCAGATGATATGGAAGAGAGAATTCACCAGCTTTGAGAAAAAATCTAGCAACAGAACCCGCCTCTGCCCCTCCACTCTGCCCTGCGCCTTTGCCCGCAGGCTCAGCTCTGTCAGGGCTCAGTGCCCCTGCGTTCCCCCCAGGCCCCTGGGTGATGGCCTTGACAGTGGCCGTGTTCTTGGACTGCGCCTTCCTAGCCTTCGGTCCTGTGCCAGCCCTCTACATCTTCACCGTCACCACTGGGCCCTCGCACCTCATCTTCCTCATCATCAGAGCTTCTGGCTGCTGTCTCTGCTGCTTTCCTCCCTTGTTTGGTCCATGGCAGCATTCACTGCTGACAACAAAGATGGACCAGTACAGAAATATCTGCTGACCTTTGGCATGTTGGTCTCAGTCCTTATCCAAGAAATGTTCCAGTTGGCATATTACGAACTTTAAAAAAAAGCCAGTGAAAGTTTGAAGAGTATAAACCCAGATGACATAGCACCCTCTGTGCGATTGCTGGCTTATGTTTCTGGCTTGGGCTTTGGAATCATGAGGGGAGCATTTTCCTTTGTAAATACCCTGTCTGACTCCTTGGGGCCGGGCACAGTGGGCATTCATGGCAACCGTCCCCAGTTCTTCCTAAATTCAGCTTTCATGACGTTGGTGATCATATTGCTGCGTGGGTTCTGGGGCATTCGTGGTTTTTGATGGCTGTGAGAAGGAAAAGTGGTACGCCCTTCTGTAGTTCTTCCCACCCATCTGCTGGTGTCAGCCCTGACCTTCATAAATCCTCGTTATGGATTAAATCTGGTGTCAGCATACGTCATCCTGGTGCTCCGGGGCATCTGGGCATCCTTTGCTTCTGGAGGCAGCTGCCAAAGCCTGAAACTCTGCCTGCTCTACCAGGACAAGGGCTCCCTCCTCTTCAACCCGCGCTCCAGATAACCTGTGAGAACCACCGCTTACCAAACACTAAGCTGCCTCTTGAGAGAGGCACAGCTCTGCCTTTTTCTAAAAATCCCTTTTCCTGGTGGGGGTTAGAAAAAACAAAATTATCTGCATACAATATGGCTTTCATGCAACAGCTTTCTGAAAGGGATACATCAGTGGTGTACAGACTGACTACATGTTAGAATCACCTGGGGAAACATAAAGAATACTGATTTCTGGGCTCCACCCTCCAGATTTAATTGACCTGGGCATTTGGTAATTTTTAAAGCTTCCTAGATGCCTTCGATGTGCAGCCAGCTTGAGAACCATCGATGTCCAAATAGGAACTTCCTGAGCACACTGTAACTGAATAAGAATCAGATGTTTAGCTATCTCCTAACTCAGCTTGTGCTTAGCAAGCAAGTATCTGAATGTCAAATCCTGGTTAGCCTTTGTCTTTTGAAGTTGTGAAGTGACAAAAGGCTAAAGGGCTGTCATCTCTGTGAACTGTTTTCCCATGCTTCACTTGTACCCTGTTTCTTGAGAACATGGTGGGCTGTGCTTCTAACTACAGTAATAAATTGCACTGACTTACTAATGATCATTTAGCCAAAGTAAACTATTGATTAACGAGGTATATTTTTCTGTAGTTTTTCCATTCTCGATTTTGCTTTTCTGAGGTATTATATTGTTTTTGAGAGTAGATTCCCTTTCTGTAACTAAAAACCAATTATTTTCTGACTTCCTGGGAAGGTATTCTGAAACCAAGAGTTTTTGTGCAACTTCTGCAAGTCTTTCCTGGGCTTAAGGCTTTTCATAGGCTCTGCCCTAAGGCAGTGTCTACCAGCTGAGTGCTAGCTGCTGGACTCGTTGAGGTGAAGCCCATGATCTATTTCTGAGCAGCTGTGCAGGTTGCTGAGTGATGTACCCTGGGACAGGCTTCACTGGAGCTGGCAGAAGTTTACCAAAAGCAGGAGGAAAACAAGCCAATAGGGTGGGGTTGACACTTAACAATTTGCTCCTTTAATACTAACTAGCACTTCTCCCTAAATGGTGTAGTGGAAAATTGGAAATGTGTCTTAAACTGCCAAATTCATGCTTTTACATATTCCATATATTCTTTAGATCTAGTAGATGTCTCTGGGTTTTGGTAGCAGATACAGCATTCCCTTTATAGGAATATCTCAGATGTTCATTCAGCTTCCAAACAACCCTTTTGTTTCCCTTTATAAAGAGTAATTTGTGCCTTTATTAACTAGAAGTTGTTCCCAGTTGATGGTTTTTAGGGAGCTGATGGTGTGAAGTGGAAATTCCCTACACATTAAAGTGAGAACCTCAGTGACCCTGTGTGCAGTGGAGCATCCAAAAGACATAGAAGCAGCAATGAGAGGGCTCACCAGTGACATGATAGATGGGAGAATTTGACATTACTGTGACGGACAGGTTTAAAATGGAAACATAGCCAGTGTCTTGGGCTAGTCACATATCTTTCCAGGGACCAGAACCTTACACGGGAACTAGACCTTTATCAGTGAAATCCCCTCTCATGTTTAAATTATTAGAATTTTTTCAATCTACGTATGCAGGAGGAGTAGGGTTTCCAGTAAGGCTGCAAACAGTCCCATAAGCAATTATAGTTATTCTCCTAAAGTTTACTTCAGCACTAATACTAATGCCTCCACCGGGGTTTGCAATTTTCCACCATTATACAAGACTTTCCTTAGACTTAGATGAGTCATAGGAAGAGTCAAGGACATAGAGATTGAACAGTGAAATTTACTGTGCACAGTTGAGGGGAACAAGATACTCATTGAACTGGGCTTCATTCCTATTGGAGTGTGGTGTTCTTTGATGAACAGGGTAAGAAAAATATAGAGTTGGTTGTTAATGTTGACTTACAAATCTCTTAAATGGATAGCCTGATAAAATATTTGCTGATCTGTAAAGTGTAGCAATATCTGAGAATATTAATATTGCTCATACTTGAGGAGTCCTCTGTGCATTAATAGTTTAATATTAAGTAAAAAATCTGGAATTTTGTGAAATCTCAGTTATAAAAACATCTCAGGCAAGAAGAAAATTTTCCTTGATAGTGAGACTGTTATCTTAGTTCAGGAAATCATTTAATACTCCCCGATTACCTATGAATAAAGGAGCTTTGTAATCCTTATTTCTCTTGTGAGCATTGCTGTAGTCAGCTTAGGCACTACTGTTGCAAATAGCCTTGCTTTGCCTGATGCCACAGAAGCCCAGAGGGAGAGTAGTCTTCCTCTGTTGCTGTGTGCATATTGAGATGCATTTTTTTTCTTCTTTTGCATTTGTTATCTATAATGAGCTTTCTGAGCCCTGATAGTATTTGGAGAGGAGGTAGTGGTGTTAATCTTGTATGTTCTCCACACAGGGCTTTCTGTGTTTTGGAGGGAAGTGTGGCTATAGTTAAAGTTGACCTTGGAATGTGAATATTGTTGCAGCACTTCACTATGTTGCCATGTGAATAATAGAGATTGATTTTGGCTTTTTAATACATTTGTATTCATTTTTAACTGATATGAATTAGTAGGTGTAACTGGAGAAGTTTTGTTATCCTCAATCCCACCCTGCCTGACTGGCAATATATTATAGTAGTAGCAGCCCCTTTTAGAGCATTTTAGTGAAAACATGGCTGAAAGGAATAAATGGTATCTGCAGACTGTGTAGAAAATGGCTTTTGTTCCCAATGTTAATATCTTTTCAAGCACATTTCAGTGTTTGCTGAGAGTGGCAGATACACGTCAAAATGCTAGGTGTTCTTATCCATAGAGTTGGTGCAAGATAAGCAGTTGAGACAGAAGCTTCCTCCTACCCAGTACTCTTCCCACTAGTTCATCAAACTAGCCTCAAGACAGGGATTAGCAGTTAGAGTGGGCCTGAGGGCTCCAGGGAAGCCAAGGTGGCAGCCCATCTCGGGCATCTGCAACCTGCTTCCTGGGAAGAGCTCCTTGAGAGTGCTAGCTTTTTGTTAGTTAAGTTATTCCTGGACCCCACCATCCCTAACTGCAGGTAAGCAAAGTAGATGTCACAACAAAACAATTTTAAAGTTCTTTGCTTAGAGCACTTTGTTTATGATTGCAATGTTTATGTTTCTCATTTAATAAAAAGCTTTACTTCATTCCATTAAATTTTAGTGTTTAGAGGGGTGGGCACTGTCTCTATGTACAATATGTATCATTTTATATAAGTTATACTGTTATGTCATATATACTTGCAATATCAGACCTTGCATTTAATACAGAAGGCAATAGACTCTTTCCAGACCTGTATTTTTCAGTGAACAATAAAAAGATGGTTTGTCACTTTAAAAAATCTAGAAAAGAATTCAGGTAGAAGATAAGAAAGAACTAAGATTTTTTTTTTTAATTAAGAAATTCTAAGAGAACTATCTGACTCCCATTAGGAAGGGCAACGTAAGAATAATGAGTATCTCAGAGGGAGAAGGGAGCAGAGAGTTTATTTAAAGGAATAATAGCTGAGAAGTTCCCAAACCTGGGGAAGGAACTGGATATACAAGTCCATGAAGCTAAGAGAATATCTAACTACCTCAGCACAAAAAGACCTTTTCCAAGACACATTATATTAAAAGTGTCAAAAATTAATGACAAAGAAAGAACTTTAAAAGGAGCCAGAGAAAAAGGAATGTTATCCCTACCGAGGACCCTCCATTAGACTATCAGCAGATTTCTCAGTAGAAACTTTACAGGCCAGGAGAGAGTGAAGTGACATACTGAAAATACTGAAAGATAAAAACTGTCAACCAAGAATACTCTACCCAGCAAAGTTATCCTTCAGATACGAAGGAGGAATAAAGGCTTTCCGAGACAAACACAACAGCACTTCTTGCTTTATAAGAGGTGTTTAAAGGAGCTCTTTTACCTGAAATGAAAAGGCAAAAGTACACAAAATTTTAAGTAAGGTGATAAATAGAAGCAAAAAATTGCAATTTTATATCAGAATAGGTTGTTAAATACTTAATTGTAGCTTAAAGGTTAAAGGGAGAAAAGCAGTGAAAATAACTATAGGTACTTCAATTTGGTAATAAATTCACACATAAAAGGAGATAATTTGAGACAGCAAAAACATAAAAGGGTAAGAAGAAAAGGACAGAAGCCATATTGTCAAATGAAGATTAGATGCTATCAGCAGAAAAAGGACTATTTTGTCTATGAGATGTTTTTATATAAACCTCATGTAACCACAAAACATAAATCTAGAGCTGAGACACAAAACATCAAAAAAGAGGAAACTGAGGGCTTCCCTGGTGGTGCAGTGGTTGAGAGTCCGCCTGCCGATGCAGGGGACATGGGTTCGTGCCCCAGTCTGGGAGGATTCCACATGCCGTGGAGCGGCTGAGCCCATGAGCCATGGCCACTGAGCCTGCGCGTCTGGAGCCTGCGCTCCGCAATGGGAGAGGCCACAGCAGTGAGAGGCCTGCGTACCGCAAAAAAAAAAAAAAAAAGAAAAGAAACTGAGAAAAACATCATCGAATACCACCAAACTAAAATGGCAGACAGAAACACAAGGAAAAAGAGACAATGGACATATAGAGCAAGCAGTAAACAAAAGGTAAAATGGAAGTATTAAGTCCTCGTTTATTAATAATCATCCTAAATGTAAATGGATTGAATCCACTGATCAAAAGACACAGAGTGGCTGTGGGTGGAGTAATAAGCAAGACCCAACTATATAATGCCTCCAGGAGACTCATCTCAGCTCTAAAGACAAATATAGGCTCAAAGTGATGGGATGGAAGATGATACTTTGAGCAAATGGTAAGCCAAAAGAAAGTGGGTGTAGCTATACTCATATCAGATAAAATAGACTTCAAGCCAAAAAAACCAAACCAAAGCAAACAAACCAAGAGACAAAGAATGACATTTTGTAATGATAAAGGGAACAACCATCAAGAAGGTGTAATATTTATTAATATATATGCATTTAACATAGGAGCACCAAAATATATAAAACAATTATTAACAGACCTAAAGAGAGAAGTTGACAGCAACACAATTATAGTAGGAGATTTTAACAGCACGCTTATATTAATGGATATGTCATCCAGACAGAAAGTCAACCAGGAAACACTGACCTTAAATGAAACATTAGACCTGATAGACTTAATTGATATATATAAAACATTCCATCCAAATGCAGCAGAATACATTCTACTCAAGTGCATGTGGAATATTCTCAAGGATAGACCATATGTTGGGACACTAAAGAGTCTCAATAAATTTAAGAAGACTGAAATTATATCAAGCACTTTTTTTCTGACAAAAACAGTATAAAACTAGACATCAACTACAAGAAGAAAGCTAGAAAAATCACAAATAGATGGAGGCTAAACAACATGCTACTGAACAACTACTGAGTCAATGAAGAAATCAAGGAGAAAAAAACCCAAACAAACCTGAAGACAAGTGAAAATGAAAAAAATGACATACCAGAATCTATGGGATGCAGCAAAAGTGGTACTAAGAGGGAAGTTTATAGCAATACAGGCTTACCTAAAGAAACAAGAAAATTTTCAAATAAACAATCTAACCCTACACCTAAAGGAACTAGAAAAAGAACGAACTAAGCACAAAGTCAGTAGAAGGAAAGAAATAATAAAGATCAGAGTGGAAATAAATAAAATGGAGACTAAAAAGACAATAGAAAAGATCAATGAAACTAAGAGCTGGTTCTTTGAAAAAATAAAATTGACAAAACTTTAGCTAGACACACTGAGAAAAAAAGAGAGAAGACTGAAATAAAATCAGAAACAAAAGAGAAGTTACAATGAATAGCACAGAGATACAAAGGACTGTGAGACTCCTGTGAACAGCTATGCACCAACAAATTGGAAAACCTAGGAAAAAAATGGATAAATTCTTAGACTCATACAACCTTCTGAGACTGAATGAAGCAATAGAAAATCTGAATTGACAGATCACTATTAAGGAGATTGAAGCAATAATTTAAAACTTCCCAAAAAACTAAAGTCCTGACTGGATGGCTTCATTGGTGAATTCTACTAAACATTTAAAGAAGATTTAATACTTGTTCTTCTCAAACTCTTCCAAAAAGTTGAAGAGGAGGGAATGCTGCCTACCTCATTTTAATGAGGCTAATATTACCCTGAGACCAAAACCAGACAAGGACAACACAAGAAAATTACAGGCAATATCTCTGAGGAACACAGATACAAAAATCCTCAACAAAATATTTGCAAACCAAATACAGTTATACATTAAAAGGATGATACATCAGGATCAAGTGGGATTTATTCCAGAAATGTAAGGATGGTTCAACATCTGCAAATCAATCAAGATGATACACCATTTTAACAAAATGAAGGATAAAAATCATATGATCATCTTAATAGATGCATAAAAAACATTTGACAAGGTTCAACCTCCATTTATAATAAAAACTCTCATTAAATTAGGTATAGAAAAGTTGTACCTCAACATAATGAAGACCATATATGACAAATCCACAGTTAACATCATACCCAATGGTAAAAAACTGAAAACTATCACTCAAAGATCAGGAACAAGACAAAATTGCCCACTCTCGCCACTCTCCCTCAGCATAGTACTGCAAGTCCTAGCCAGAACAATTAGGCAAGAAAAAGAAATAAAATGCATCCATATTTGAAAGGAAGAATTAAAACCATCACTATCTGTGGATGACATGATTTTATATATAGAAAATCCTAAAGACTCCACCAAAAAAACTGTTGAAATGATAAAAGAATACAGTAAAGTTGAGGAGAGAAAATCAATATATAAATATCTGTTGTGTTGCTATACACTAACAATCAACTAGCAGAAAGAGAAACTAAGAGAACAATTCATTTGCTTTTGCAACAAAGAAAATAAAATACCTAGGAATAAATTTAACCAAGGAACTGAAAGATCTGTACACTGAAAACTATAAGACATTGATGAAAGAAACTGAAGAAGACACACAAAAAATGCAAAGATATTTCATGCTAATGGATTGCAAGAATGAACATTGTTAAAATGTCCATATAACATAAAGCAGTCCATAGATTCAACACCATTCCTATCAAAATCTCAGAGACATTTTTTCACAGAAATAGAACAAAAATCTTAAAGTTTATATAGAACCACAGAAGACTCTGAATAGCCAAAGCAATCTTGAGAAGAAAGAACAAAGCTGGAGGTATCACACAGCCCGATTTCAAATTATTCTACAAAGCTATAGTAATCAAAACAGCATGGTATTGGCAGAAGTGGACACACATATCCAATGGAACAGAATTGAAAGCCCAGAAATTAATCCACATTGTCCATATTGTCCATATATGGACAATTAATTTATGAGAAAGGAGTAAAAAATATACAATGGAGGAAGGACAGTCTCTTCTCTAAATGGTGCTGGGAAAACTGGACTGTCACAAGCAAAAGAATGAAATTAGACCACTATCTTATGTCATACACAAAAGTTAACTCAAAATGAATTAAAGACTTAAATATAAGGCCTAAAACCATAAAACTCCTAGAGGAAAACATAGGCAGTATGCCCTTTGATATCAGTTTTAGCAACTTCTTTCTGGATCTGTCACCTCAGGCAAGGCAAACAAAAGCAAAAATAAACAAATGGGACTACATCAAAATAAAGTTTCTGCACACCAAAGGGAACCATAAACAAAATGAAAGACAACCTATCTTATATCCAATAAGGGGTGAATATCTGAAATAAAGAACTCATACAACTCAACAACATAATAAACAGCTGATTAAAAATTGGGCAGAGGATCTGTATAGACATTTTTCCAAGGAAGGCATACAAGCAGCCAACAGGCATGTGAAAATATGCTCAACATCACGAATTATTAGGGAAATGCAAATCAAAACCACAATGAGATATCATGTCAGGCCTGTTAGAATGACTATTGTCAAAAAGACAAGAAATAGCAAGTGTTGGAATGGATGTAGAGAAAAGGGACCCCTTGTGCACTGGTGGTGGGAATGTAAATTGGTGCAGCTACTATGGAAAGCAGTATGGAGGTTCCTCAAAAAATTAAAAATAGAACTGCCATTTCACTTCTGGGTATTTATCTGAAGAATATGAAAACACTAATTTAAAAAGTTACCTGCACCCTATGTTCATTGTGGCATTGTTTATAAAAGCCAAGATGTGGAAGCGACCTAGCTGTTCATCAACAAGTGAATAGATAAAGAAGATGTTATATACATACATACATACATATACACCTGTATACGATGGAATGCTACTTGGCCATAAAAAAGAAGGAAATCCTGCCATTTGCAACAACAAGGATAGCTCTTGTTGAAGGGTATTATACTAAGTGAAATAAGTCAGACAGGGAAAGACAAATACTATATAATTTCACTCAGATGTAGAATATTTTAAAAACCCAAAATAAACAAACGAAGCAAAACAAAAACAAGTACATAGATACAGAGGACATATTGATGGTTACTAGAAAGGGATGGAGAGGGAGAGGGCAAAATGGAATATTTAAAAAACCCAAAATAAACGAAGCAAAACAAAAACAAGTACATAGATACAGAGGACATATTGATGGTTACTAGAAAGGGATGGAGAGGGAGAGGGCAAAATGGGTAAAGGGGGTCAATTGTATGGTGATGGAATGGTAACTAAACTTTTGGTGGTGTGCACACTGTAGTATATACAAAGGTCGAATTATAGTGTTGTACACATGAAATTTACATAATTTTATAAACCAGTGTTACCTCAATTAAAAAACATGGTAGGTATAAAAACAATAATTAATTTTCATTTATTCAGTAAGCTCATTGAAAGCCTGTTATTGTACCGATGTAAGTGGAAGAAAAAGTTGCTACTGTATTAAAAATAAGGACTTTGATACACTAACACCATGGGTAAAATTTATATCGGGAGAGAAGTCACTTTGTTTTGGAAAATGTCCTGATGGCCTCTTTGAGAGTGGAGAGGAAGGCTCTTAGTCTGCAAAGAAATGGATGAATTAATTGCTTTGCAAAATAAGGGAGTGAAAAGGCAGTGTAATGGGAGAGAGGAAGAGAAGAGGGCTGGAAATAGGGTAAAAATGAGGAGTTGAAAATATTCATTGGGAAGCTGGTTGGTGCCAGATTGTTAAAAGTCTTCAGTTCCCCATAAATGAAGCCCAAGGTTGCAAAGCTAGTTAATGGTAGAGCTGGAACCAAAGATCTTTCTAGAAAGCCATATTGCCTCTCAAAGAACCAAAGTTTTCATTCCAGCCACTTTCAATATGAAATAGTGCTTCATGCTTGGCTGCTTTTGGTGTTTTGTTATAAGCAACTGAAATTTCTTGAGCTTACTGCTATTCCTTTGAATTCATAAATGTACATGGTCTCATCCAGCTGACATTTTTATATAGTAACAAGGAAATGTAAAACTTTTTTAGTTTTTGGAAACCAGGAAATCCTGCATTTTGCAAGTGTTGATATCTAACATGTTACAGTTCAGTGGAACTTCACTTTAGTCACATATCTAGAAAAATAATCCAAGCCAAAAAAACACATGCAATAAAGAAATGGAGAAGTTTAGAAAGCATTTTCTTTTTGTCATTGTCGGTTTGTGACAGTGAGCAATTCTGGCTCCTGCTGGATGTGTCTGGAGTTTCTGATAGGGCCAGGCTTTCAAGGCTTCTGTACTAGAAGTAAATCCTTATGTCGGTCCCCAAAGTAACCTGCAGAGCAAGCCTAGCGATAACAGTTATTTCCCTTATTTCTAACTTTGAGGGAGTTTGGCTTGGGATGACCAAGAAAGAGCTGCAGGCTGTCCTTATATCAAGGGGAAGCACCCTTTTTGAATGACGCTGTGCTCACCAGCATGTTGGGTTCAGACTTGTTAGGTATGACCAGAAAATTAATTGGCTCCATTTGTTTGTTTTGAGACACCAAAGAATCTCCTGGGAGCGAGTTCCCCTCTTGGTACCTCCAGCTTGACCTAGAAAGAAAGAAGTGAGAGTAATTCCGAGAACTTTGTGTTGTTTCTTTGGCTCCGTCCTGAGCCCAATCCTTATGGACTAAGGGGGGATGGATGCAGTGGGGGCGGAGTGGTAAGGATGGTGTGTCATCAGTGCAATCTGAAAGAGCCTTAGACCTTAGGGTGCCAGGACCAATGTCTTCGGCACCTAAGGGGCTCCACTGTGACACTGCTGGGTGACAGTGCTGGGAAGCTTCGGCAGTGGTATCTGGTGGGATACTACAGTACTTGGAGGACGTTATGAGGTGAGGGTGGCAAGTTATCAGAGAGCTGGAGCAGAGTGAAGAAACAGGGCAATTTCAGAACAGCTAAATGGACAGTATACTTCATTTGTTTGTAGTAGGTAGAATTCAGCAGGTTGGAGTCCCACATGGGGAGGCAGGAAAGAGAGCAAGTAAAAAAGAAATTATTTGAGAGCCAAGCACTTTAGGTAGATTGTATCATTTAATCCTCACAACAACCTTATGAACTGCATACTAATTTGTCCCCATTTTCTGGATAAGACTTTCAAGGAAGATACAATTTAAGTAAATTGTCCGAGGTCAGTTGGCCAGCAAGTGAAGGATACAGGTTTAAAACTCAAGTAATCTGATTCCAGAGCCCTCATTTTCGGTCATTTTCTCATGTGTGCCCTCATATTAGTGAGCACTGGAAAAGCTAAGGTTAAATACTCATTAGGTGCAGTTGGCTTGCTCTGACACCGTTTATAGGGTTGGAAATCCCCGGTTTCACATTGGAGCTCTAAGCCAAGATCAGGATTATTCCCAGCAATGTTTTAACAGAACTACCATCAAGGGTATTATAATTATCCTGTGGCCAGTTTTTTGGTTTTTTTTTTTCAGTATGCGGGCCTCTCACTGTTGTGGCCTCTCCCGTTGCGGAGCACAGGCTCCAGACGCGCAGGCTCAGCGGCCATGGCTCACGGCCTCAGCCGCTCCGCGGCACGTGGGATCCTCCCGGGACCGGGGCACAAACCCGTGTCCCCTGCATTGGCAGGCGGATTCTTAACCACTGCGCCACCAGGGAAGCCCTGCAGGACTCTCAACCACTGTGCCACCAGGGAAGCCCCTTATTTATTTATTTATTTCTGTGGCCAGTTTTTAAAGACACTTTCTTCAGGGAATAAACATTACACTGAGGCATGCATTATCACAGCAACAAAAAACATGTTTAGCATCTGTCCTGTTTTTTTTTTTTTGACTGTGAAAGTTTTAGAACACTAAGCAAAACTTTCCTGTCCTCAAATTTTTCTAGGTGATAAGGTATCTGTGGATTAGGGAATAGACAGAGAATTGACTGCCCTCTTGAATTAATAAAATGAGATGGGGAGGAGAATGAAGTGCTTGTCTTATTTTTGTAAGGTGGTGCCACCTACCTAAAGAAGGCTGAAGCAGAAGTGTGTTCAATAATATCCTGGGATAAACCATAATGGAAAAGAATATGAAAAAGAAGGTATATATATGTATAACTGAGTCACTTTGCTGTACAACAGTAATTAACACAACATTGTAATTCAACTATACTTCAGTAAAAAATAAATTTAGAAAAGCATACCCAATAAAAATTAATTTATACATTATCTTTTTTCTGAAGAATTAAAAATGGTTTCATAATAAGATTTCTTATCATCACATAGTCTTTTTTGTTTGTTTGTTTTTTTGCGGTACGCGGGCCTCTCACAGTTGTGGCCTCTCCCGTTGCAGAGCACAGGCTCCGGACGCGCAGGCTCAGCGGCCATGGCTTACGGGCCCAGCCGCTCTGTGGCATGTGGGATCCTCCCGGACCAGGGCACGAACCCGTGTCCCCTGCGTCGGCAGCAGACTCTCAACCACTGCGCCACCAGGGAAGCCCTCATCACATAGTCTTTTGAAATATAACTATCTATTCATTTCCTGTTTTAGTCAGTAAACATTTTTGAATGCCCATGTTATGTCAAGAGTCACCATGCTAGATGCTGTTGACATAAAAATGAAAGTACGCCATCCCTGATTACTGGTCTGTAGAACTGCTATCTAGCGGAAGAAAGAGGTGAAAAAGCAGATACTTAAGCAAGGCACAATGTAGATAAATATGTTAAGAATAAGGGAACTGATTTACACAAGGCATTGTTGAATTATTTAAACTCATCTCTAGGGATGGGGACATGAGTGTGTAGGAGTGAGAGGGTGGTTCTTGAGGATGGAACTCCTTTTCTGGGTGCTGCATGGTAAACAAAGTTAGCCACGCAGAGGAGGGGCACGGCCGTGGGAGGAGCAGCCCATCCATGCATGACCCGCAGAGGCAGCTTGAGCAAAGGGAAGGTGGGAAGCGTTTCAGTGGTGCTGGGTGTGGGTGAGCAGTGACAAGCTGCTGGGTCTTAGGCTGGGAGGGATAAGCCAAGAATGGCAGCCAGGGGCCAGCTCCCTGCAGGCCTTGAATACCATGCTAGACTCTGCAGAATGGAGCCAATGGGAGATAACAATTTCACCTCTTGGGGGACGTGTGGAGAGTTTTTCACAAACTTAAATTTTTTCAATGGAAGAGACTGACAGTTTCTCTGAGACCACATTGTGTGCACATGCGTGTGTATGTATGTGCATAGTTTTAAATTATCTTTTCCTTTATGGAAGGATTTTGATAGAAGATAGTTTTTTGTTTTAAATTGTCCTTCCTTAGCAAAATGTAAATTTGGCATCTTTTTGTAAGTTTCTAGTTAAAAATAAATTATCCTGTAAATTGAAGAGTCTGAGGGCTACTTCTGCCGACAAGGGAGACGTTGAAGGGATTTAGCCTTGGAATGCCGTAGCTGGACTGCCATGTTAAACGATTTCTTCAGCTGTGTGGAGAGTGAATTTGAGGGAGGCAAGACCAGAGTCAGGAAGACGATTTATGAGGTTAATGCTCTAATATGAGTGAAAGATAATAAAGACCTGACCTAGGGCTGGGACACTAGAGATGACTGGGAGTAGGAAACATTTAAAAATGTATTTATAAGATAAAATCAGCAGGACTCAGTGACTGGATACAGGAATGAGGGAGAGGACTGAATATCACCATTCCATTCTGTACTACATCACTGGGGTAGAGTGAGTTTCCTCATGTTCATCAGTGGCTGCTGAGGCAAATCTAGTTTTTTGCTCCCATTTATCTCGGTCCAGGACAACTGGCAGAAAGATGGAGGAAGACAGCAAAGTTACCTTCCTGTAAGACCAGTTGCTTTCCAGCTCAAACCACTTTGGGAAAAAACCTCCACATGCGTGAGCTTTAAGTTGGGTGTGAATAGAAGTTCTTTGTGGGAGGGGCCTGGTGCAGAACAAGGGGGTATAGGGTGGCTGTTGGTGTCGGCAGGCAAACAGGAACGACATCATGAAAGCCCAGCAATGATCCAGGACACATTTGTCCTGTGATTCACACGTGCGATGCTTGCCCTGCTTCTTTATACAATCCATGGAAATGTTCATGTCTTCTCCGTTTACCTCATTGAATTAATCGTGGTTTCTATTTTCTGTGTTTTATGAGGCTAAGCCTGGAGAGACCGCCCCCCACCCCCCACCCCGGGCTAGCTAATTCCTACAGATAGAGTAAACAACTTGCCTGTGAGACTTTCATGCGCAAGCCAACCAATTCAAAGGCTTTATCACCAACCACCTCCTTTATTTGACTCCCACACACTGAGGCAACATTTCCCCTGCCCTAACCACCACTAGACACGACCCCATAGCCCTGAGCCCACTGAAATTATTAAACGATCCAAACCTGAGCTTGCTCAACTTGCCTGCCCTGCCTTGCCCATTCCTTCCTTCCTGTAGAAACTACAGTAGTGGGCCATGCTTTCCCTTCACTCCTGCCTCCTCACTGACCCTGGCATTAACCCATGTGCCCTGTGTAGCATGGCACATCCCCTCCTCTTGGGTAGTGTAAGTAACTTACACTTGCCTCCTCTCTAAAGGAAATTGTCTCTGTGTCTGTTACCTTACATTCTGTGATTGAAACATCGTGGGTACATTTAACACACTCACATCTTCTTCTACACCCTCCACCCCAGCTCCTACAAGAAACTGAAATCATCAGTCAGCTCTAGTCAGGAGTCAGAGCTCAGGCAGGTCTTGGTTGCAAGGGCAACCATAAACCTTTGGTTTCCTTAGAGAAAGCTGGGTCTAACCAAGTATCTGATTGGAACAACTTGTAAAATCACACTGCTTTTACTACTGAAGCACAAACCACACCCTATAGGTTAGTTGAGTGCCCTCTGGAAACAAGTTTTCCTCTGTGTAAACATGGTGAATTAGTCTGGGAGCTAGAGTACAAGTTACAGATCTTTTGACCCACCATGCATTATGCTCAGCAGAAAGTAATATTGCAAGTTAAAATAAGGAGACCCTCTGATTGGGAGCTGGTGAAAGATACAGAAGAACCCCCAGAGAATTGCTGGGAAAAGATTCATTGAATGATAATAAGACAATACAAGATCATGTCCCCTGAGCTTTGATTCTTCTTGACCCTGACGGAAAAGTGTGCTTAAAATGTGGAAAACAGTCTGAAATGGACTTGAATTTTGGAAGGCTGCATCACATTGTATTACAGCAAGAAATTAACTTTGATAGGAACGCAGCATGGAAATAAGCAAGAAGGGTGTTGAAGACAAGACTACTGATACACCTGGTTCTTAAGTGAATGGCATGTCTGAATTCAACAGCCAGTAGTTAAATTGAAACTTAAATAATCATTCTTAACAGTTCACATTTAAGAAGCGGGAGGCAGAATTGTATTCGTTTTTCTGAAATGACTCAATCCTATCATCTCAAAATGCTTAATGCAGCTGTGAGGAAGAGGAGATAAGTGACTTTCAGTTACATTAACTTTCAGTAAGCAAATAGTGGATTTAGAGGAAATTAGTTGATAAAATCTCATAAAAGGATACATTCATCAGGGATGTATGGAGCACCTGTATGCTGGAGGATTCCACGTTCTGGGTGCAGTGCACATGGCTCGTTGCCTGTGCACCATCTATTCCCTTTCTTCCATCCTTCTAATAGTACCCAATTTCGCTCTGGGAAACCACAGCTCTCTCTACTGTGGAGCAGCCCTGCAGCTTGGGTGCCATTGACCCCGCCTTCAGCAGCTTGTGAGATCATCCTCCATGTCCCAGGGATTGGTTGAAGGGCCCCAGGGGCAAGCCAATCAGTGCATGATTTTATCCTGGCCAGAGGGTGATCCAATCTGTGTGACCATGGAGGACACAGAGGGAAAATGACCCAAACTTCCCCTAATCCCTTCCCCAAACAGACTAACCCTGTTACAAGCCTCCCCCTGGGTGTTAAGACATCATTTTATGTACATGTAGCAAGAGGCTGGTGCTTGAGTTAAGATTAGTATAAACATGCCTGACTAATTAGTGGGGTGGGTCTTCCAGGGGCTTATGTGCACAAAGGACTGAGAAATCTCCCAGGAGAGATCTCATTTTCTGAGAAGTCCAGGAGGCAAGCTTGATATAGTGAACAAAACCTTAATTTTTACAGCAGAGAAATGATTCCGAGTGGAGCCCCAAGTGGATTCATGTGTGGTTCCTGAGATGGGAAAAAGAGGGCTGTGGGTAAAAAATGAAAGAAGATGAAAAAAGAAGAGAGAATGAGAGAGAGAGGGGGAAGAGAGGAAGAAAAGGAGAGAGGAAGGGGTAGAGAAAGGAAGGGAGGGAGGGAAGAAGGGAGGAAGGAAAGAAAAGAAAGACAAAAGCATGCGGCCGGGTAGGAGTGATTTCAGGTGGGCTGTGGCCACTGTCCTGTGAGTGAGCCTGGGTTTCTGCTGCTTTTCCTGGCACGGCTGTGTCTCTAGCCTAGTCAGGGTAACAGCGACACCTGGAGTTCTGACCATCAGCTTAAAGAAAGCAAACAATCTGAAACTCCAGGATGATAAAATAAAAGGAGATAACAGCAGGGAATGTATCTAGAAACAATTGCCTGGAAGGAAAGGCTGCGATTTCAGAGGAAATTACTAGTTCTTCAAACATTAACAAGGTATCACAATTGCTTTCACCAGAAAAATGTGGGGAACAGCTTTATTGCTCTCTGGTGCAAAAGAACACCAATTTGATGGATTTGTAGAAGAATATCAACGGGTTCTTCTCTCAAACGAAATTCCGATGCCAAGGAAAAATATGTCATACGAGAAATTACGTTGATGTGATGGTAGCCTCTCAGTACACTCCGGGCAAGCCATCCCAGAGGTTGTAGAACAGAAAGTCTCACAGGCTAGTTAAGATGCTACAATCACATCGTTTATTGATTGACAGAAAGCACATCGAATAGCAAGAGAAAAGAGGAATGGGGTAAGTTGACACAATTAGGATGGAGTAGAAGGACCGCATTACTGAATCCTGTGTTACTCAACCCTTCCTATGTCCTTTCTCTTTCCTTCTCTCCTCCCTTTCTCCCTCTTCCTCCTTTCCACCGCCTCTCCCCCACTCTCTCTTTGTTGCATGGTGTGGTTGCAAAGACCAGAGCTGAGTTTGAACAAGGGGGCTTAGCAAGCTCAGAGTGTGTGGAGTCGACACATGTCTGTTGATACGGAGGCAAGGATGCCGGGCCACAGCTGGAGCTAACCATTAGCTTGCTGGGCAGCCATGAGCTTTCTTTCTTTGGCAGAGTGCATGCAAAGCCAAAAGGTGGCCCCCATGGCTGGCCAGCTGAGAGGTGAAGTGTGTCAGTCTGAAGGAGGCTTGATTTGTACCTTATGATTTGGTCCTTCCATCATTTTCCCTATATAAGTAAGCACTCTGAATATTCTACCTCTTAAAAAACCATATATTTTATTCCTTCCATCTTGAACATGTCTTACTGATTGCCAACTGTTTGTACTTAACTGCACACCTTGTGAATTCCTCTCACGTCTCACAAGAGCCACTTGATGACTCACTATCTTTTTTTATTTTTTATACAGCAGGTTCTTATTAGTTATACATTTTATACACATCAGTGTATACATGTCAATCCCAATCGCCCAATTCATCACACCACCACCACCGGCCCCCCGCCGCTTCCCCCCTTGGTGTGCATACATTTGTTCTCTACATCTGCGTCTCTATTTCTGCCCTGCAAACTGTTTCATCTGTACCATTTTTCCAGGTTCCACATATATGC
>NC_041219.1:80028858-80036932 GCF_002837175.3 Physeter macrocephalus | reverse complement strand
CTGTTGATGGGCATTTA
Source organism: Physeter macrocephalus (assembly GCF_002837175.3). Lineage (NCBI taxonomy): Eukaryota > Metazoa > Chordata > Mammalia > Artiodactyla > Physeteridae > Physeter > Physeter macrocephalus. Next base: position 80,036,915 of record NC_041219.1, on the reverse strand, counting down.
GGTTGCTTCCATGACCTGGCTATTGTAAATAGTGCTGCAGTGAACACTGGGGTTCATGTGTCTTTCTGAATTATGGTTTTCTCTGGGTATATGCCCAGTAGTGGGATTACTGGGTCATGTGGTAATTCTATTTTTAGTTGTTTTTTTAAAAAAATAAATTTATTTATTTATTTTATTTATTTATTTTTGGCTGCATTGGGTCTTCATTGCTGCGCGGGCTTTCTCTAGTTGCGGTGGGCGGGGCCTACTTTTCCTTGCGGTGTGTGGACTTCTCATTGCAGTGGCTTCTCTTGTTGCGGAGCACAGGCCCTAGAGTGTGCAGGCTTCAGTCGTTGTGGCACACGGGCTCTAGAGCGCAGGCTCAGTAGTTGTGGCGCACGGGCTTAGTTGCTCTGCGGCATGTGGGATATTCCCGGACCAGGGCTCGAACCTGTGTCCCCTGCATTGGCAGGCAGATTTTTAACCACTGCGCCACCAGGGAAGCCTCTCTTTTTAGTTTTTTAAGGAACCTCCATACTATTTCATGTGCTTCTTGGCCATCTGTATGTCTTCTTTGGAGAAATGTCTATTTAGGTCTGCCCATTTTGGGCTTGTGTTGTTTGTTTTTTTAATATTGAGCTGCATGAGCGGTTTATGTATTTTGGAGATTAATCCTTTGTCTGTTGATTCATTTGCAAATATTTTCTCCCATTCTGAGGGTTGTCTTTTCGTTTTGATTGTAGTTTCCTTTGCTTTGCAAAAGCATTTATGTTTAATTAAGTTCTCACTTGTTTATTTTTGTTTTTATTTCCATTACTCTAGGCGGTGGATCAAAAAAAGATCTTGCTGAGATTTATGTCAGAGTGTTTTCCTCTAAGAGTTTTATAGTGTCTCGTCTTATATTTAAGTCTTTAGTCCATTTGGAGTTTATTTTTGTGTATGAAATTAGAACACTACCTAAAATCATTCTTTTACACGTAGCTGTCCAGTTTTCCCAGCACCACTTATTGAAGATGCTGTCTTTTCTCCATTGTATGTTCTTGCCTCCTTTGTGATAAATTAGGTGCCCATATGTGTGTGGGTTTATCTCTGGGCATTCTATCCTGTACCTTTTCCTATGTTTTCTTCTAAGAGTTTTATAGTGTCCGGTCTTACATTTAGGTCTGTAGTCCATTTTGAGTTTATTTTTGGTATGGTGTTAGGAAGTGTTGTAATTTCATTCTTTTACATGTAGCTGTCCAGGTTTCCCAGCACCACTTATTGAAGAGACTCTCTTTTCTCCATTGTATATCCTTGCCTCCTTTGTCATAGATTAATTGACCATAGGTGCATGGGTTTATCTCTGGGCTTTCTATCCTGTTCCATTGATCTATATTTCTGTTTTTCTGCCAGTACCATATTGTCTTGATTACTGTAGCTTTGTAGTATAGTCTGAAGTCAGGGAGTCTGATTCCAGCTCCATTTTTTCCCTCAAGACTGCTTTGGCTATTTGGGGTCTTTTGTGTCTCCATACAAACTTTAAGATTTTTTGTTCTAGTTCTGTGAAAAATGCCATTGGTAGTTTGATAGGGATTGCATTGAATCTGTAGGTTGCTTTGCATAGTAAAATCATTTTCACAATATTGATTCTTCCAGTCCAAGAACATGGTCTGTCTCTCCATCTGTTCGTGTCATCTTTGATTTCTTTCATCAGTGTCTTATAGTTTTCTGCATACAGGTCTTTTATCTCCTTAGGTAGGTTTATTCCTAGGTATTTTGTTCTTTTTGTTGCAGTGGTGGATGGGATTGTTCCCTTAATTTCTCTTTCTGATCTTTTGTTGTTATTGTATAGGAATGCAAGAGATTTCTTTGTATTAATTTTGTATCCTACAACTTTACCAAATTCATTGATTAGCTCTCTTAGTTTTCTGGTGGCATCTTTAGGATTATCTCTGTATAGTATCATGTCATCTGCAAACAGTGACAGTTTTACCTCTTTTCTGATTTGGATTCCTTTTATTTCTTTTTCTTCTCTGATGGCTGTGGCTAAAACTTCCAAAACTATGTTGAATAATAGTGGTGAGAGTGGACAGCCTTGTCTTGTTCCTGATCTTAGAGGAAATGGTTTCAGTTTTTCACCATTGAGAATGATGTTTGCTGTGGGTTTGTCATATATGGCCTTTATTGTGTTGAGGTAAGTTCCCTCTATGCCTACTTTCTGGAGAGTTTTTATCATAAATGGGTGTTGAATTTTGTCAAAAGCTTTTTCTGCATCTGTTGACTTACTCACTGTTTTTATTTAGCACGTCTGAGGAGTTTAGCCATCCTACTTGTTTTTCTTGCCTGCTACAGCAGCACTAAGATTCCCCATCTATGTCAAACACACAGTACAGAATACACACTTGCCTGCCTCCTACAGAGAGCACATCGCCATTTTCACCATCACCTACATTTCAATGAAAGAACGGTGCAAAACAAACTATAGTTTGTATCCTTCAGCATCTTAGTAATGAAGACTACTACTGGTCCTGCTGCTGTCATCTTTTATTGAGTGTTTATTATCCCAGATAAATGTTTGACATATATTTTCGTATCCAGTCCTCACAGTGAACCACGAGGTAGGTATTATTGTATCAGGTCTATGGGGAGAGAGCTGTTTGGAGAAGGAAGGTGACCTATCAGGGTCAAGTGGTATGGGGGGAGCAGAGCAAGGAAGGGATCCCAAGACTCTCTGAACCCCCAATCCTTCTTCTGGTCATTGGACTAGGCTCTTCCATCTCAGAGCCTCTTAGGGACCCCAGGCATTCCACTTCTTAGAGCCCTCTCCCATTCCCTGCCCCTAATATATGAGGGCTTTGCTCCTACAGGGACCTCCAGGGTTGCTTATTCTTTTTTTTTAATTTTATTGACGTATAGTTGATTTACAATGTTGTGTCGATTTCTGCTCTACAGCAAAGTGATTCAGTTATACATATATTTACATTTTTTCATATTATTTTCCATTATGGTTTAACACAGTATATTGAATACAGTTTCCTGTGCTATAGGACCTTGTTGTTTATCCATCCTATATATACTAGTTTGCATCTGCTAATCCCAAACTCCCAATACTTCCTTCCCTCACCTCCTCTCCCCCTTGGCAACCACAAGTCTGTTCTCTATGTCTGTGAGTCTGTTTCTGTTTGGTAGATGTTTATTTGTGCCATATTTTAGATTCCACATGTAAGTGGTATCATATATTAGTCTTTCTCTTACTCACTTCACTTAGTATTATAATCTCTAGGTCCATCCATGTTGCTGCAAATGGCACTGTTTCATTCTTTTTTAATGGCTGAGTAGTATTCCATTGTATATATGTACATCTTCTTTTTCCATTCATCTGTCGATGGACATTTAGGTTGTTTCCATGTCTTGGCTATTGTAAATAGTACTGCTATGAACATAGGGGTTCATGTATCTTTTTGAATTATAGTTTTGTCCAGATATATGCCCAGTAGTGGGATTGCTGGATCATATGGCAACTCTGCACCAATTTACATTCCAGAGTGGCTTATTCTTCAAGTGCTCATTTCACATAATGATGTGGCATTAAAATTCAGGTCACATCAGAAGAAAATTAAAGAGAATCACTAATTTTAAAATAAATCAAAGATCCTCATGGCTCATTTGGTCTCATGGTAGATGTAAATGGGTTGTGAAAGTAATGTGTCAGAGGGAATGGCCACATTGTTTAGTTAGCAAAGAAAAACCCTATAGCTGGGCAGAGGCGGCATCTATTAATAGAGGACAGCACTCATGTGATGAAGAGAGTAGCTACAATTTTCTGAGTGTTATTATGAGCCAGGCGTGGTACATATATTATTTCAAATCTATAGATGGATATATATCTGCCAGATGGATATACAGAGGAAAGTGAGGTGCAGGCTGGTTAATCATGTGCTCCAAGTCACTGGGCTAGGAAGCAGTGGGTCGGGGTTTTGGTCCCAGATTGCCCCTGCCCTTTCTCACTACCAGCCTGCACAAGAGGGCACCCATGGAAGAAAGAATGTGGTGGGTAAAAGGGAAGGTAGAGGTCCACAGGACATATTTTGGGTCTGTTTCAGACAGGAGCAAATGGAAGCCCTTGAAAATGGAATAAATGAAATCAGAATTATACGTTTCCTACTAAGAAAGAAAGTGCCTTTGGATAAATGAAAAGGATACAACCTTTATTTATCCAAAGTTATCCAAATTCAGTATAGTATATTTTCTATGCTCTGAAATGTTTAATCCCTTTGGGGGTGGTTTACAAAGGTCATTAGCTGGATTTATTAAGCTAAAGACAAAGGTCTCAAATCAGATTACTGTTCGCTCAGTATTCTGAGCTTTCTCACCCATGGGCCAAGGAGATAAGAACTGTTAAGTGTATACTGCATGTATTCTTATTTATTTATTTATTTATTTTTGGCTGTTGGGTCTTCATTGCTGCACGTGGGCTTTCTCTACTTGTGTTGAGTGGGGGCTACTCTTCATTGTGGTGCACGGGCTTCTCACCACGGTGGCTTCCTTGTTGCAGAGCACGGGCTCTAGGCGCACAGGCTCAGTACTTGTGGCGCATGGGCTTAGCTGCTCCGTGGCATGTGGGATCTTCCCAGACCAGGTCTTGAACCCGTGTCCCCTGCGTTGGCAGGTGGATTTTTAACTACTGTGCCACCAGGGAAGCCCTGCATGTATTCTTATGTGTTAATAAATACAAATCTTAGTTTCTTCATGTTCATGGACATCACATTTTGTAAAAATAACTTAGACAATTATAAAATGTTATAACATATGACTAGGCCAGAGGTAGAAATATTTCATCGGTTGGACCTATTGTCAATCATTTTAGAACTCTAACTACTCAGATTGAATTCACTGGGATTTCTTTCTCATTTCTTCGTCTCCTGCCTTGAATTACATTTTCCCTCCACTGGCTATATAATATCTTGGTTTAACTACTGATGGCTAGAATAGTTGTTATAATTGATATCTTCCTACTGAAGCTATTTTTGACAAGCTTAAATTAAATAAAAACATATCTGGGGCTTCCCTGATGGCGCAGTGGTTAAGAATCCGCCTGCCAAGGCAGGGGACGAGGGTTCGAGCCCCAGTCCAGGAAGATCCCACATGCCGTGGAGCAACTAAGCCCGTGTGCCACATCTACGGAGCCTGCGCTCTAGAGCCCGTGAGCCACAGCTGTTGAGCCCATGTGCCACAACTACTGATACCCACGCGCCTAGAGCCCATGCTCTGCAACAAGAGAAGCCACCGCAACGCAATGAAGAGTGTCCCCGCTCGCCGCAACTAGAGAAAGCCCACGTGCAGCAACGAAGACCCAACGCAGCCGAAAGTAAAAAACAAACAAACAAACAAAAACCCTGACCGTTTCTAAATCTAAACACATGATTAAGTTGTACTCTTCCACAGGTCACAGAGTGAGTTACTGGCAAAATGGAATTATAACTGTGGTAGGAGATGTGTATTTAAAGGCAGCAGCCTTTAATTGGCCTACAAAATTGGTCAATATATTTAGTTACCTGAGAGTGCATTTTTCAGCTAAATTATATTGAAAAACTCATCAGGAAGTTATATTACTTAAAATTCGACATTTTAAGCATGCATTACTGAGTTTTAAGGGCTATAGTGGAAAACTAACAGATGCTTTCAAAATTTCAGGCTAAAAGAATCATTTTTGAGTTTTGATTGTTTAATTGTTTGTGGGAGGGAACAGCACAGAACTATTTTCTGGAGAAAGCTAGGCCCTGCCTGTAGGGACTCCCTTGGCCCATTTCTGTGGCAGAGGTGTGGTAGATCTCCGTAAAAGGCATTCGTCCTGGTGAGGCATTTTTAAAAAATGAAGTATAGTTCATTTACAGTGTTGTGTTAATTTTTGCAGTACAGCAAACTCACACACACACACACACACACACACACACATACACACATTCTTTTTTATATTCTTTCCATTATGGTTTATCTCAGGATATTGAATGTAATTCTGTGCTATACAGTATGACCTTGCTGTTTATCCATTCTATATGTAATAGTTTGCATCTACTAACCCCAAACTCATAGTGCATCCCTCCCCCACATCCCCTCCCTTTTGGCAACGACAAGTCTGTTTTCTATGTCTCTGAGTCTATTTCTGTTTCATAGATAAGTTAATTTGTGTCATATTTTAATTCCACATATAAGTGATATATGATATTTGTCTTTCTCTGTCTGACTTACTTCACTTAGTATGATAATCTCTAGTTCCATCCATGTTGCTGCAAATGGCATTATTTCATTCCTTTTTATGGCTGAGTAGTATTCCATTGTATATATGTACCACATCTTCTTTATCCATTCATCTGTCGATGGGCATTTAGGTTGTTTCCATGTCTTGGCTATTGTAAACAGTGTTGCTATGAACATAGGGGTGGATGTATCTTTTCAAATTATGATTTTGCCCAGATATATGCCCAGGATTGCTGGATCATATGGTAATTCTATTTTTAGTTTTCTGAGGAACCTCCATACTGTTCTCCATAGTGCCTGTGCCAACTTACATTCCCACCAACAGTGTAGGAGGGTTACATTTTCTGAACACCCTCTCCAGCATTTATTATTCGTTGACTTTTTAGTGATGCCCATTCTGACTGGGTGTGAGGTGTTACTGGTGAGGCATTTTGATTTTCACAAGATAACATCCTTGTTATATTTTTCTCAGCTGCTTGTTAAATCTTATTAGACTATTTTTTTTGGCCAGGAATAATGACTGTAAACTCCTGGTGACCAACTCTCAAAAGAGTGTCACGAGGTCATTGAGTCCACTGGTATTCTGAATTCTATGCCTGAATCAAGCCAAATCATGAGGGAACACATGGTGTTGGCCCTTGTGGAATTGTACTCTCTTGGATGCTGTGCTCTTGAAGCTTGTTGGGATATTAAGCTACCGCAGGTTTGTCACTGTAGAATTTATAAGTCACTAACAAGGCTCCTCCTCTCCATCTCACATAAATCTTCTTTTGTCACTCTGGCTTTGATGTCAGTAGCAGAAGCTAGAGAACTTTGCCTTGTGATCTCTTGGCCTGGGTGGTTACCTGCTGATTGGGACATCCCTCTGACTGTAATTTACAATGGGGTAGGTTGATGATAATGGGATGTTTGTGGAACAGTGGTCCATCACTTTTTGAATACCTACTCAAAGGTGTTTCCTGCTGGATGTCGCCTAGTTTCCTAAATATCTCCTCCCACAATCCTCCTTGTGGGTCCTTCCATAGTCTTCACTGCTGAATGCTGCCATCCTCTCCCACAGAAAAACAATGTTTCACTTAGGATAACATAATTCTGGCCCCAGGTTCTTATTCTATCTCAGGTTTCTCCTTCATCGTAACAGTATCTCTATGCACTCTAGCTTCTACTGACTTCTCAAGAGGGAAACTGAACAGTGGTCACAGGTCAGGAGAGGGGGAAGAGGTGGTGGGTGTTCCAACTCCATTAGAAGTCTCTAAAGTCAAAGACATTTCACTATCAATCTTAAGTATCCATCATGTATAGATGCAACTTCAATATCCACTTCAAATTGAGCTGCACCAAGCCCAGTTCGGTCTGAGTTCAGTTCCAGTCCAAGGTAAAGATTATCCTCTCATATGCTTCTTTCTATCCCAAATCTCAGCTCTACATCTCTTGAAACCAGTTGTTCCGTTTCCTTGAGGAATTTCTCCAAGAAGACCTCTGTAAAGAAAGTTGTAAAACTTTATTAAGAGCTATTAAAGAGAAACTGAATAGATGGAGAGACATATCATGTCTATGGGAAGGAAGACAATAGCATAAAGATGCCAGTTCTCCCCAAGTTGAATTTTAGATTCAAAGCAAGTGCAGTCAAACAATAAATGGTGGAGAGGGTGTGGAGAAAAGGGAACCCTCTTGCACTCTTGGTGGGAATGTAAATTGATACAGCCACTATGGAGAACAGTATGGAGGTTCCTTAAAAAACTAAAAATAGAACTACCATATGACCCAGCAATCCTACTCCTGGGCATATACCCTGAGAAAACCAAAATTCAAAAAGAGTCATGTACCACAATGTTCATTGC
>NC_041219.1:80022402-80028519 GCF_002837175.3 Physeter macrocephalus | reverse complement strand
GGAGGGGGAAGGGTAAGGTGGGACAAAGTGAGAGGGTAGCATTGACATATATACACTACCAAATATAAAATAGATAGCTAGTGAGAAGCAGCGCATAGGAAGAGAGGGAGATTAGCTCAGTGCTTTGTGACCACCTAGAAGGGTGGGATAGGGAGGGTGGGAGGGAGACGCAGGAGGGAGGGGATATGGGGATATATGTATACGTATAGCTGATTCACTTTGTTATACAGCAGAAACTAACAGAACATTGTAAAGCAATTATACTCCAATAAAGATGTTAAAAAAAAAAAGCAAGTGCAATCAAAATCATGGAATGTGCTAAGCTGTTTTCACAATTTATTTTTTACTTTTTATTTTTATAAATTTATTTATTTATTGCATTTTTGGCTGCGTTGGGTCTTTGTTGCTGTGCATGGGCTTTCTCTAGCTGTGGCAAGTGGGGGCTGCTCTTCATTGCGGTGCATGGTCTTCTCATTGTGGTGTCTTCTCTTGTTGTGGAGCATGGGCTCTAGGCGAGCAGGCTTCAGTAGTTGTGGCATGCAGGCTCAATAGTTGAGGCTTGCGGGCTCTAGAGCGCAGGCTCAGTAGTTGTGGTGCACGGGCTCAGTTGCTCCATGGCATGTGGGATCTTCCCAGACCAGGGCTCGAACCCGTGTCCCTGCATTGGCCGGTGGATTCTTTTTTTAAAAAAAACAACAAACCCTTTTTTTTTTTTTTAAATTTATTTATTTTTGGCTGCGTTGGGTCTTCGTCGTTGCACATGGGCTTTCTCTAGTTGTGGTGAGCGGGGGCTACTCTTTGTTGCAGTGTGTGGGCTTCTCATTGCGGTGGCTTCTCTTATTGACGAGCACGGGCTCTAGGTGCATGGGCTTCAGTAGTTGTGGCTTGCAGGCTCTAGAGTGCAGGCTCAGTAGTTGTGGTGCACGGGCTTAGTTGCTCCGCAACACGTGGGATCTTCCTGGACCAGGGCTCGAACCTGTGTCCCCTGCATTGGCAGGCAGATTCTTAATCACTGTGCCACCAAGGAAGTCCCAGCAGGTGGATTCTTAACCACTGTGCCACCAGGGAAGTCCCCGATGTTTTCACAATTTAGATGGAAGACAAAGGGTTAAAAAAAATAGCCAAGATATTTCTGAAGTACCGGGTATCAGTAATGTGAAGCTATAATTAAGACAGTGCGATAAGAGCATGTGGAGAAATATGTGGTGGATATTTACATAGTATCAAAGTACCCCCAGTTGGGCTTCCCTGGTGGTGCAGTGGTTGAGAGTCCGCCTGCCGATGCAGGGGACATGGGTTCGTGCCCTGGTCCAGGAAGATCCCACATGCCGTGGGACGGCTGAGCCCGTGAGCCATGGCCGCTGAGCCTGCGCGTCTGGAGCCTGTGCTCTGCAACGGGAGAGGCCACAGCAGTGAGAGGTCCGCGTACTGCAAAAAAAAAAAACAAACCAAAAAAACAAATTCCCCCCCAATACTTATTAATTTGATGTTAATTAATAAGCTCAAAATACTTACTACATAACTTTATAGTAGAGAAATTGGCCAGACACCAAATTATCCAGTTAATAAAAGTTAACTTCACCAGTTATGAGACAAATTAACGTCATGTGCTTCCATAAAGGGCACACTGAGAAGGACACAGAATCACTTCTGTGGTATTCTGGCCAATAATGCATAACCTAAAGGTAATTATGAGGAAACCCCCAAACAAGAGACTGTCTACAAAGTAACTGGCCTGTGCTTTTCAAAAGTGTCAAGGTCATGGAAGACAAAAGACCAACGAACTGTTCCAAACTGGAGACGAAAGAGACATGACAGTGACAGCAACATTTGATCTGGGATTACATCCAGGACCAGGAAAGAAACTGTGGGGACAATTAGCATAATTTGAATGGAGTGCATAGTTATGTATCAGTACTATTCTGTTGATTTCGATAGTCATATTTGGCCATGTAGGAGACTTTTGTTTTTAGAAAATACACAGTAAATTATCGATGAGTAATGGGGTGTCATGAAAACTTACTCTCTGAAATGGTTCAGAGAAAAAAAACCACACACGCGTGCACACATATGCAGGAAGGGGGAGAGAGAGAGAGGGAGAGAGAGGAAAATAAAAGAGAAAAGGAGAATAAGGCAGATGTGATAAAATGTTAACAGCTGTGGAATGGGTGAATGCTATACATAGAAATGCTTTGTATTCTTCTCTCAACTTTTCTGTAAATTTAAATTATTTGAAAATCAAGAACTAAAAGAGTACATTGGGACGTCCTAGAAACAAAAAGGAAAGCATAAATGACACAACATAAGAGTTTGGGGCCAGGGGACATGGACAGACATTTTACGCAAGAGGATAAGAAAGCAGTGGTGACGTACTTGACATCGTTCACGGTTCTGGTCAAGACCATAATGAGGCACATTTTTTAATCCATTTAACTGCCAAAATGAAAAAATCTGAACATATGAAGTGTTAGAGAGGATTTAGTTTCAAATAACCCATTATAAATTTCTGGAGGGAGTATAATTTGTTGCTGTCACTCTAAACGGCTTGTCATTATCTCAAAGTGTTGAACATTTGCATAGCCCGTGACTCAGCAATTCCTCTCTAGGAATATAGCTAAGAAAATCTCTAATGCATATGCACCTGGGGACATTGGCAGCATGAATGTAGAAGTACTATTTACAATAGGAAAAACCTGGAAAGGACATAAATGCCCATCAATGGAAGGGTGGGTAAGTGAACTGTGGTACATTTGCACTGTCAAGAATTTTATCAATATAATATGAAATGAAAAAGGAAGTCATCCTCCAGTCACATACAGCATGATACCATTTTTGCAAAGTGAAAATGAATAAAGATTTTAAAATGATGAACTATATAGTAATAGATTCAAAAAACTTTTAAAAATGCAAGGGGATAGTGAATACACAGGATGTGTGCTTTTATTGCCATAGAGAACATGCTGCCTTAAAGGTGAATTCATGTTCTCTAGAAAAAAAAAAATTTGGTAACTTTTAATTAAAAGGCTTTTTAAAAAACTTTTATTCATCAAGTTTCCAAAGTCTTACCATTTAGCTTTAACCAGGATACCTATTACACAGATTCCTGTATTTTATTGTAATGAACAAAATAAAAAATTTTTTTTATACTTATACATTAAATTTTATACACTAAAATATAAGCTCAATGAAGACAGAAATTTTTGTTTTTTGTGTTTACTATTGTGTCACAAGGGTCTATAGAAGATAATAAATAAATTTAACAATAAATAAATATGTGAATGAATGAAAACCTCTAATTGCCAATGTTAAAGGGTAACATTGCATTAACATAAAGTGTCCAGTGGGTGGAGCCCATGTTGCATTTTCATTACTGTTTGTTTGCTCTTTAGTTCTAGGTCCTTGTTAAACGTTTCTTGTATTTTCTCCATTCTATTTCTGAGATTTTGGATCATCTTTACTATCATTACTCTGAATTCATTTTCAGGTAGTTTGCCTATTTCCTCTTCATTTATTTGGTCTTGTGGGTTTTTATCTTCCTCCTTTGTCTGCAAGATATTTCTCTGTCTTTTCATTTTGTCTAGTTTACAGTGTTTGAGGTCTCCTTTCCCTAAGCTGCAGCATCGTAGTTCCTCTTGCTTCTGTTCTCTGCCCTTGGTGGTGAGGTTGGTCCAGTGGCTTGTGTAGGCTTCCTGATGGGAGGGACTGGTGCCAGCGTTCTGGTGGGTGGAGCTGAGTCTTTTCCCTCTGATGAGCAGGGCTGTGTCAGTTGGTGTGTTTTGGGGTGTTTGTGAGCCTAGTATGACTTCAGATAGTCTGTGTGCTGATGGGTGGTTTTGTGTTCCTGCCTTGTTTGGTGTGAGGTGTCCAGCACTGGGAGCTGCAGGCAGTTGGGTGGAGCTGGGTCTTTGATTCAGACAGAGAACTCTGTGAGAGCTGTTGGTGATTAATCTTTCCTGGGGCTGGGAATTCTCTAGTGGTCCAGCATCCTGCTCCCACCCCAGAGTCCCAGGCCCGACTTCGGGTCAGGGAACTACGATTCTGCAAGTCGCTTGTTCTGGCAATAAAGGAGATTAAAAAAAAAACTAACAAAACCCCAGACAAATGGTAAAAAGTAAAATCAAATAAACAAAAACAGAAACAAGGAAACATGCACACACACAAAAGAAACAAAAGCAAACCAAATAAAACGAAAAGCAAGAGAACAACCAGACAAACAAAAGAACCCAAGAACAAAATCAAACAATTAAAAAGAGAACTAACAAAAACACAAAAACAAAAAACAAAACCAATGCAGAGTGCCAACTGAAAAATGAAGCAAAGTAGCAAAACAAACCAACAATAATGATTTAAAAAAAAGAAAAAGGGGGGCTTCCCTGGTGGCGCAGTGGTTGAGAGTCCGCCTGACGATGCAGGGGACACGGGTTCATTCCCCGGTCCGGGAAGATCCCACATGCCGCGGAGCGGCTGGGCCCGTGAGCCATGGCCGCTGAGCCTGCGTGTCCGGAGCCTGTGCTCCGCAACAGCAGGGGCCACAACAGTGAGAGGCCCGTGTACCAAAAAAAAAAAAACAACCATAAAACAAAAATCAAAACAAAAAAAAAAGAAAAAAGGAGAAAAGAACAGAAAAGCAATGTAGAAATAGAAATATAAAAAAAAATAAAAAATATATTTAAAAGAAAAGACAAACAAAATGCCAAGCAAATGGTAAAAACAAAATCAAACAAACAGAAACAAGGAAACACACACACACACATGCAAAAGAAACAGAAACAGAACCAAATAAAACAAAAAGCAAGAGAACAACTAAACTGAGGAACCCCCAAATGAAATCAAACAATTATAATCAGAACTAACAAAAACACAAAACCTAAAAACAACACCAAAACAGTGTGCCAGCTGAAGAATAAAGCAAAGAAACAGAACCAATAAAGATGATTTTTAAAAAACGGAAAAAACACAAACAACAGAAAAGCAAAGTAAAAATAGAAATAAAAAATATGTTATAAAACACAAAGATCCCAAAAGACTAAATAAAATTTTAAAAATGCTAAAACAACAACAAACAAAAAACCAAAGAAAAGCCAGAACCAACAACAGAATTAATCAAAACATAATAAAAATATTAGTAATACTATGTTTCCCTGGCGTTCTTGCACACGTCTTGAGCCACAGCCCACCTCCGCCTCTCCAAGAGGCTCTCCCTGCCTCTGGGCTGGTCTCTGGACCTGCCGTCGGCCCTGTGAGGACCACTCAGACTCTGATCTGGCCCAATTCCTGCATGTGCTGCTCCCAAAGTCCACAGCTGCCAGAGTGAGACCGTTTTCATTTGTAGGTACACTCACTGTCTACTCAGTATTTCATAGACACAGGGTCTACCTAACTGATCGTTGGGATTTAATCTGTAGCTTGTACAGGTGATGGAAAGATTTTCCATCATCTTCATTAGTCGCCCCGTCCCTGGGGTTCAGCTTTGGTTTTATCCCCACCTCTGTGTGTGGTCCACCCACAGGAGTCTTGTCCTGAGGCTGCCTTGGAACTCTTGGGTCTGCCCCTGTGAGGACCAGGCGCAGAGGTGGTATGACTGCTTGGATCGCAGGTGCCCCAGTGGTGCCAAATGCACAGGGAAGCTGGTGGCCACAGACACAAGAGATATGGCCCTAGTGAGGGCCTTTTCTGGCACCTGGCATAAGGCACATGAGGGCCAGTCCTGGCCGGGGTTTTTCTGGCACCCAGCAGCAGGCATGTGAGGGCCAGCCCTGAGAGGGCTTCTTTTTTTTTTTAATTACCCTGCATGCAGTGTGTGAGGGCCAGCTCTGAGGGGGCTTTTTTTATTGCCTGGCAGCCGGCGCACAAGAGCCAGCCCTAAGCAGGTTTCTTTTATTGTTTTAGGCAGGCACTGGTGTGTGAGGAGAGAGAGGTTACAATAGTGGCTTCTCCCACTGTGTGTGACTCAGCAGTTGCGCCTTGCTTCCATGGCAGTCCCGTCTTCCTCCATAGGCATTCCCTGCTGCAGATTTCCTCCCTCCCATCCCCCAGTCCATCTCCCCACAGCCAACAGCAGCTCTCGCTCTGGGCCTGTTCTCCAATCCCCACGCACCAGCTCCCAACCCTCTCGCA
>NC_041219.1:80019264-80022347 GCF_002837175.3 Physeter macrocephalus | reverse complement strand
CACAACCAATGCAGAGAGCCAACTGAGAAATGAAGCAAAGTAGCAAACCAAACCAACAATAATGATTTAAAAAAAAGAAAAAGGGGGGCTTCCCTGGTGGCGCAGTGGTTGAGAGTCCGCCTGACGATGCAGGGGACACGGGTTCATTCCCCGGTCCGGGAAGATCCCACATGCCGCGGAGCGGCTGGGCCCGTGAGCCATGGCCGCTGAGCCTGCGTGTCCGGAGCCTGTGCTCCGCAACAGCAGGGGCCACAACAGTGAGAGGCCCGTGTACCAAAAAAAAAAAAACAACCATAAAACAAAAATCAAAACAAAAAAAAAAGAAAAAAGGAGAAAAGAACAGAAAAGCAATGTAGAAATAGAAATATAAAAAAAAATAAAAAATATATTTAAAAGAAAAGACAAACAAAATGCCAAGCAAATGGTAAAAACAAAATCAAACAAACAGAAACAAGGAAACACACACACACACATGCAAAAGAAACAGAAACAGAACCAAATAAAACAAAAAGCAAGAGAACAACTAAACTGAGGAACCCCCAAATGAAATCAAACAATTATAATCAGAACTAACAAAAACACAAAACCTAAAAACAACACCAAAACAGTGTGCCAGCTGAAGAATAAAGCAAAGAAACAGAACCAATAAAGATGATTTTTAAAAAACGGAAAAAACACAAACAACAGAAAAGCAAAGTAAAAATAGAAATAAAAAATATGTTATAAAACACAAAGATCCCAAAAGACTAAATAAAATTTTAAAAATGCTAAAACAACAACAAACAAAAAACCAAAGAAAAGCCAGAACCAACAACAGAATTAATCAAAACATAATAAAAATATTAGTAATACTATGTTTCCCTGGCGTTCTTGCACACGTCTTGAGCCACAGCCCACCTCCGCCTCTCCAAGAGGCTCTCCCTGCCTCTGGGCTGGTCTCTGGACCTGCCGTCGGCCCTGTGAGGACCACTCAGACTCTGATCTGGCCCAATTCCTGCATGTGCTGCTCCCAAAGTCCACAGCTGCCAGAGTGAGACCGTTTTCATTTGTAGGTATACTCACTGTCTACTCAGTATTTCATAGACACAGGGTCTACCTAACTGATCGTTGGGATTTAATCTGTAGCTTGTACAGGTGATGGAAAGATTTTCCATCATCTTCATTAGTCGCCCCGTCCCTGGGGTTCAGCTTTGGTTTTATCCCCACCTCTGTGTGTGGTCTACCCACAGGAGTCTGGTCCTGAGGTTGCTTTGGAGCTCTTGGGTCTGCCCGTGAGGACCTGGCACAGAGGTGGTATGAGGGCTTGGATCGTGGGAGCCCTGGTGGTGCCCCCATGTTGTATTCTCATGATAGTATGACAAAGCAAGAATTTTAAAATTTTTTGATGAATGCTTCCATGTTCTTGGGTGAAATTTAGGTGGTTCTGTGGGAACTCTGTAATAAGTTTAGATTTTCTTTGAAGTATATTAATTGGTACCAGACTTCAACCTTTTTTTTTCTTTTTTTGGTGGTACGCGGGCCTCTCACTGTTGTGGCCCCTCCCGTTGTGGAGCACAGGCTCCGGACACGCAGGCTCAGCGGCCATGGCTCACGGGCCCAGCTGCTCCACGGCATGTGGGATCTTCCCGGACTGGGGCACGAACCCATGTCCCCTGCATCAGCAGGCAGACTCTCAACCACTGCGCCACCAGGGAAGCCCCAACCTTTTTAGTTTGGTATTTGTGTTTGATCAACAGCTTTCTAATGGAAAGTTCATTTGGTTCTTGAGTTAATGTTAAGTGAAAAGGTTATCCTCTCTAGGAAATTCAACTCTATTGTTAATTTTACTGCATTTATTGATGGGTAAAAAACGAAGAGTACTAAAGAATGAGAACGATCTGTTTGATAGACAATGAGAGGTCAAACGGTGGTAAAGAATGTAATATGAATGGTGACTATGCTGATACCTTCTAAAGGAAAGCAGAATCAAAGCAGTTTTCCCTATCACTTAGTTAAAAGGCCTGGCATTCATGTAAATGAAGTGCATTTAAATTGAATTATTAGATTTATTTAGTTTTCATTTTATATTGAAGTATAGTTGATTTATAATATTAGTTTCAGGTATACAGCATAGTGATTCAGTATTTTTATGTTAAAAGTTATTACAAGATAATAGCTATTATTCCCTGTGCTGTACAATATATTCTTATGGCTTATTTATTTTATACATAGTAGTTTGTTTCTCTTAATCCCCTACCCCAATCTTGCTCCTCCTCCCTCCCCTCTCCCAACTGGTGACCCTTAGTTTGTTTTCTGTATCTGTTAGTCCGTTTCTGCTTTGCTATATTCACTCATTTGTATTATTTTTTAGATTCCGCATATAAGTGATATCATACAGTATTTGTCTGTCTGACATTTCACTAAGCATAGTATTCTCTAGGCCCATCCACGTTGCTGAAAATGGCAGAATTTCACTCTTTTTAGTTTTCTTTCTTCAGTCAGTTACAAGATGTTCATCCTCATATGGCTCTGTACATCTGCTATCCAGGCCTATTCCTCTCCTCTTTCTGCCTTCCTGTGCTCTTTGGGACCTTCCCTGTGCTCTTCAAAACTCAAGATCTGTCATCTGCAAAATGTGTATGTTATTCCTTTTACTTCTTTGCTTAATGGAAACCTGGCTCCTGCGTGAGGACCCTGCTTCCCTGATCCTCTCTCTCGTGCTGCCTTCCCTCCTGCACTCTTCTTATCACTGGGCCTGGAGGGGCAGGAGGTGCCTGCTGGCTTCTCATTGCCATCCCTGACCATGTTCCCTTCCACCTCCCCAAATCCAGCTTTGAATTCCTCACCATCAGATTATTCTACAGCCCCTGCTTGCTGCGGTTCTCTACTTCTGGTCCCTCCTCCTCATTTCTTTAATATTTTTAGCTCCCGGCTCACTGCCATTTTCTTAAAATTCCTGTGACAGTTGTTGGTTATTTCAGGACCCAGAAAATGATCTTTTTTCTTTAAAAAAAAAAATAAATTTATTTATTTATTTTTGGCTGCGTTGGGTCTTTGTTGCTGTGTGCAGGCTTTCTCTAGTTGTGGCGAGCGGGGGCTACTCT
>NC_041219.1:80013089-80019104 GCF_002837175.3 Physeter macrocephalus | reverse complement strand
GGGCTCTAGAGCACAGGCTCAGCAGTTGTGGCACACGGGCTTAGTTGCTCCGCGGCATGTGGGATCTTCCCAGACCAGGGCTTGAACCCATGTCCCCTGCATTGGCAGGCAGATTCTTAACCACTGTGCCACCAGGGAAGCCCTAAATGATCTTTACAACATCCCCTGCTCTTGGCTGCTTAACCTCCTTTTCTCCAGTGATCTTGTCCTTTTCCTTACCCCAGTCATTCACTACCATGGTCACACCCTTGCCTGTGTGTTTACCAAAAATTAGTTCCTACCTTAATCTCGGTTTCAAGCACCTACTTTCCCACCATTGCATCCTGTTTTGCTAGCTCACTCTCTCTGACGTGCTGTCCTCACTTTTCCAGCCCCACCAGGCCTTCAGTCCATTGATTGACCACCTCTTCTTCTTCTCTAACTCTCTGTCTTAACTTCATGTTACAGTCTTACCTGTCCTAGATTCCATGCTTTGACATTATAGTAACCCCCTTGCAGCTCCCAGATGCCCTTGCTTCATCCTTCAGCACAGGTGCCTGGAAAACCCCAATCCTAGTTAAATCTAACTCTCTGCTTACTCCATGCCTGCCTCGTTGCAGCTGAACATGACGGATAACCCTACAACCATGACTACTGGGCTCCCGTGAAGTTTATCCCCATTAGTCTCGAGTGGACCCTCCCTGCTGCCTGGCAGTCCCACTTCATCTCTCTAGTCCATGCCTTCTTCCACTTTTCTAGACCCTTGTTTTTCAAATTGTGTATTGAAAAAACTAAACAGGCGAGAACAGGATAGACCTGGGTGGAGTTCATAGCACATAACGAGAGTAAATATTGTTTCAGTTATTCATATACAGTTTCCCCCCTTATCTGTGGGGTATATGTTCGAAGACCCTGAGTGGATGCCTATAAGCATGGATAGTCCTAACCCCTGTATTTACTATGTTATTTTCTATGGATACATAACTATGGTAAAGTTTATTTTATGAATTAGGCACAGTGAGAAGTTAACAGCAATAACTAATAATAAAATAGAACAATTATAACCATGTACTGTAATAAAGTTTATGTGAATGTGATCTCTCTCTCTCTCTCAAAATATATTATTGTACAAATTGATTGCCTTTTCCATCTTAAGCACTTATTATGCAGTTTGAGGTTCAATATCAAAACTAGCACAAATTTCTCTTTTCCTTTTCACAGTTTCACAGATAGATTTGTTTTTATCGTAGATCTTAGCAACGTCAGCACTCAATTTTATTTTTCCTTATTAAGTCGAGAACTTTCACCTTTTCACTTAAAGGAAGCACTTTACAGCTTCTCTGGGCCATTATTAAGTAAAATGAGGATGATTTGAACACAAGCGCTGTGTTACCACAACAGTCAATCTGATAGCCGAGAAGTCTAACTGACTTAACAGATGAGGGTATGATGGACAAACTGATGATTCCTCCCTGTTTTAGCCCACTCCCTCCACTTGCCTCCTAAATCTCATCAACCCTCAACTTCTCAAAGACATTGCTTATTACTTATCTAGTAATTAGTCAGAACCCCAGTCAGATTCTTTCAATTTCCCCTTCTCTGCTAGATCATTTATTTTAAAAAATAAAGTAAGAAGAGGTCAAGGTTTATATTCTTAAGGGTATTAATGTCTTTTAAGGAGTAATATGATAGAAATATAGACCAGAAGGCCAGAAAGAATGTATTTTGCCTTCCTGAAAATGTCCATTCAAGAAGTGTTGAAACAGTACATAAAATAATAGCACATAACAATTAATTAGCAGATTTTAAATACTTGCATTTGCGAGTCCATAAGTTAATCTTATCAGTGTGAGAAAGCTCTAGTGTAGAAATCTGTTTT
The DNA here is from genome assembly GCF_002837175.3 of Physeter macrocephalus. NCBI lineage: Eukaryota > Metazoa > Chordata > Mammalia > Artiodactyla > Physeteridae > Physeter > Physeter macrocephalus. The sequence continues at coordinate 80,017,246 of NC_041219.1, read as the reverse complement.
TCCCTCATATCTTTCTGTTTCAGAGGATGTGGTGTCTTTTTCCATGTTCAAGGTCAGTCTCACTTGAGGCCCTTGGTGACTTTCTGCTGGTTTCCTCGGGGATGTTGCGTCATCATTTACTCACTAGCATATTCATTTAGCAGACCTTGGATACTTGTGTGTCAGGCGCTGTGCTGAGACTGAAGGAGAAGAAAAGAAAAAGACACAATCCAAGGCACCAAGGAGCTCATTTTTAGTGAGAATTACTTTTTTTTTCCTTTTTGTTTGTTTGGTTTATTGGTTTCTCCTCCCCAGTTCCCAGCATGCTCATAATTCTCCTGTCTAATTTTTCCTGTGACTGTGGAACCACCATTTCTTTTCCCTGCCCACCTCCAGTATTACCCTCTTTCTTTTTCTTCCCTTCTCATTCAGCTTCTTTAAGGGTCATCCCACACTCACTGTCTCCCCTTCCTCACCTGCTTTTCATGTATCAATTCTCTGCAATTTGGCCTCAGCCCCATCATCCCATGGAATCCTCCCTGCCAATGGCATTCATCTTGCCAAACCTAATGGTCATTTTCCTGCCCTTATCTTTTTGGACTACTCTACTGCAATTTTCACTCTCGATTTCGTCTTTCAAGCTCTACGTCCTTGACTTTGATCAACTACTCACCCCTGGTTATGTAACTTCTTCCTGTTTCCTTTGACCATCTTCCTGGGCTACTCCCCTGCCTCTTCCCTATGACCCTGAGCTCTGTTCTTGGTTCTTTGCTTCTTCTTCTGTACATGCTCTCCTCAAGCAATCTCATTTTCTTTTATGGTCTTAGATTTCCCACTCTGATTATAAGAATCTGGGTTAAATATCAAACTGCCCACTGCACACATCTGCTTATATATCAAACTGTCTACTGCTTATGGTGACTTGAGGCACCCCAGATATCTAAACTCTGTGTGTTGAAACTGGAACTCATTTTCTTCCCCATCCCACTCCAAACCTGCTCCTTTTCCACATGTCATCATCTTCCTCTCTCCCCCTCCTCCCCAATTCCATCATCATCAAGGATACTGATCCTAGGTCTATTTATTTCCTGAATTGAGCCCCTCTGCTCCATTGCTAGTGTGATTGTTTTAGTTCACGTCACCACCATCCCTTGATTCTATCACTCATAGCTTTTAGCCTATACTGTACTGTCTCATACCGCCATGCCCTTTGCCTGAAGTGCCCTTTCTTAAACTGATAGACATTCATCCTTCAGGACTTGCTCAAGAATCATCTTCTCATCTTTTCTGAACTGTGCAAAGTTTTATTTTGCTATATTCAATTTATTTTATTGAATTTATTAAAAAAAATAAATTATCTGCTTATGTGTCTTCTTTACCCCATTATATAGTAGATTTGGAGTACATCTGTATTCTCCTGATACCTTACTCAGTGCCTGGCATATAGGAGGTTATTGGACCTAAATGTAGCTAAGATTTTCCCACTCAGTTGCAATCTACAAGCTTTAGTACATCACAGAATGCTTGGCCTTTTCTACTTATTAAACATTGACTTGGTGCCTTTTGTATGTGGGCATTGTGAAGGAGTGATTGCATTGTGTTCTGTGTGTGGTCATAATGGGGTTTAGGAGGAGGTTTGTGGGAGGAACAAAACCAGAGAAGTAATCCAGGCCAGATCATGAAGGGCCATGCACACAACGAGTTTTGTTCAGAAAGAGCATTCTGTGGCGGAGTGAAAAAGGATGATGAGGGCAAGCTTGGAAGCAGAAAAGTCTATCATAGAAGCAAGTTTGTTATTTAGATCACACCTCATTATGATGTGTCTACTTGGGTTGTATTAACTCTCTAATAGAAGATTGTTGCTTTCAAGTATGTATTGAATTGTATTTAATCATGTATTCATCCTATAACATTTCCTAGTGATTATTAGGTGCTAAAGAGTACATATATGGTATCTTGGGGATCCTAGTGTAATAGACACTGTCCTTGGCCTCAGAGAACTCACAGTCTAGTGGTAGTACTAGATGCAGTAATGGACAAATGTTATTCGGCATCAGTGCTATGGGAGGGGTGAGCAGACGTTGCTTATGGAGCACAGAAGGGGAATGACCTCTTACGTGGGAGTCAGAGGGGCCCAGGGAGGGCAGCCTGGACTTCTGGCTCTGAGCTGAATTTTGAAGGATGAGTAAGAATTAGCCTCTCAAATAAACTGGAGTCTTGCCAGGTCACTCCAGTCAGTGGGAACAGCTTGTGCAAAGACTCAAATAGGATAGCTGAGTTTTTAGTGGCTTGAATTTATGGTGCAACGGGTGGTAGGATGAGGAGTAAAGTAGGAAGGGTAAGCGGGCAGGCCATGTTAAAATAAATTTCATCTCAACTGGGATGTCACAGAAGAGAGTGAAATTCTGACCTGCTTTCATTAACGGATTAGATAGAACACGGTAATAGTTATGCTATATATTTAAGAAACTGAAAGGTAAACAGTAAGACAATCAGAATCATCAGGGCTTTTTGGGAGAAATATTCTTAGAGAAGAAAGGTTATTCTTAGAGAAGAAAGGTTAGAAAGAACCTTTCTTCTCTAATATTCTTAGAGAAGAAAGCTTCTTTCTCTCGTCATCAATCCATATTTCTTGGTTTGGATCTGCCTCTGGCTCATATTCAAAAACTGAATCCAAGAAATCCTGCAGTTTCCCAGAGGGCCAGTAGTTCCTGTTATAACAACTCTCATGACGTTTCCTGGATATGATAAGTCCCATATTTACAGACTTATAAGTCAAAGATTTTCTTCAGAGATTTTCTTCAGCTTTCGCCCTCAGATCACCATGCAACGTGCCTCTGGCGAGGTAATGACTAGCCTGGCAGAGGAAGCAAGGGGGCCTCTATGGTGATGTTTCCTGGCTACAATATTATCTTCTCCTGGATGCACAGATTTAGTCAAAGTTTTATTTTTTTGTTCCAGGATAACGTGGGTTCATTAGAACACTGTGTCATGTGCCTTGAAACAAAATAATTACTCACCTAGCAAAGTGGTGAGTGGATCTTTACTGATTACAGACCTCCACCTTCAGGCTGGGTGGTGACCCTGTCAGAGAAGGATGAGGAAAGAATAAAGTTTTAGAATTTAATAGATGTGCAACAGCCTGAGTGTGATATTGTTTTCTGTGCTGGGTTTCAAGATTGCTGTGAATTAGAACATGTTCTTTTCAGATGGAAATAACACCACTGGTTTCCTCTTCATTGGTGGATGTTGAATGTTAGTTTTACTGTTGGGTCTGAGGAAGAAGCCAAACACCTTCCTTCTGCATAGGCTAACATTTTGTATCTTTAGAATCTTTGAGTAGATTTTGTTTTTCTGTCTATCTGGATGCTTTTTTTTTTTTTTTTTTTTTGCCTAGCACTAGTCAGTCTTTCTTGAATCCTACTGCCTTATGCACATGGAATTATAAGCAGCCAAACTTCTGAGGCCCAAAATGTAGGCCAAGCGCTTTTTTAAGGAATACTGTTATTTTTATTCAATTTTTAAAATACATTCATTTTGCCTGCACATAGTCTTTGATCTCTAAGCTTGTCTGAAGAAATGTTAAATAATAAAGCAGAGTTCTCCACAAAGATCTGCGTTGATAATAAGGGTAGACTGTGAAAGATTTAATAAAAATGTAAGATCCATTAGATAATACCACATATCTCCACAGAGCTGCTACTCTGTTAGTCTCAAATTTAGCACATTCAAAACTTAACCAATCAACTTCCCTCCGCTTTGACAGAGCCATCAGCATTTTTCTAACCTCCCAAGGAAGGTAGCGCAATGATTAGGAAAGTGCATAGGCTTTCTGACTCAGGCATAATTAGGTTTGGGTGCTAACTTTAAGAGCTTTGCAAGGTGGTTCAATTCTCGGAGGCTCTGTTTCCTTATCTCTAAAAATGGAATAATAATTCCAATGATGTAGCGTTGTGGTGAGAATTAAAAGAGCTATCAAATGTAACACAAGCATAAAGAGTAATGGGTATCATGAGAACTCCTGGTATCTCTTACTCTCCTTTTCTCTCTCTTCCCAATATCCAGTCCTTTTTTTTTTTTTTTTAACATCTTTATTGGAGTATAATTGCTTTACAATGGTGTGTTAGTTTCTGCTTTATAACAAAGTGAGTCAGTTATACATATACATATATCACCAT
>NC_041219.1:80010682-80011738 GCF_002837175.3 Physeter macrocephalus | reverse complement strand
GGGAGTGTTTTCTGAATTTCACTTTCAGATTTTTCATCATTAGTGTATAGGAATGCCAGTGATTTCTGTGCATTAATTTTGTTTCCTGCTACTTTACCAGATTCATTGATTAGCTCTAGTAGTTTTCTGGTAGCATCTTTAGGATTCTCTATGTATAGCCTCATGTCATCTGCAAACAGTGACAGCTTTACTTCTTCTTTTCTGATTTGGATTCCTTTCATTTCTTTTTCTTCTCTCATTGCAGTGGCTAAAACTTCCAAACTATATTGAATAATAGTGGTGAGAGTGGGCAACCTTGTCTTGTTCCTGATCTTAGTGGAAATGGTTTCAGTTTTTCACCATTGAGGACGAAATTGGCTGTGGGTTTGTAATATATGGCCTTTATTCTATTGAGGAAAGTTCCCTCTGTGCCTACTTTCTGGAGGGTTTTTATCATAAATGGGTGTTGAATTTTGTCGAAAGCTTTCTCTGCATCTCTGGAGATGATCATATGGTTTTTCTCCTTCAATTTGTTAATATGGTGTATCACATTGATTGATTTACATATATTGAAGAATCCTTGCATTTCCGGGATAAACCCAACTTGATCATGATGTATGATCCTTTTAATGTGCTGTTGGGTTCTGTTTGCTAGTATTTTGTTGAGGATTTTTGCATGTACGTTCATCAGTGATATTGGACTGTAGTTTTCTTTCTTTGTGACATCTTTGTCTAATTGCTTTAGGTGTAAGGTTAGGTTGTTTATTGGAGATGTTTCTTGTTTCCTAAGGTAGGATTGTATTGCTATAAACTTCTCTCTTGGAACTGCTTTTACTGCATCCCATAGGTTTTGGGTCATCGTGTTTTCATTGTCATTTGTTTCTAGGTATATTTTGATTTCCTATTTGATTTCTTCAGTGATCTCTTGGTTATTATGTAGTGTATTGTTTAGCCTCCATGTGTTTGTATTTTTTACACATTTTTTCCTGTAATTGATATCTAGTCTCATAGCTTTGTGGTTGGAAAAGATACTTGATACGATTTCAATTTTCTTAAATTTACCAAGGCTTGATTTGT
>NC_041219.1:80008222-80010213 GCF_002837175.3 Physeter macrocephalus | reverse complement strand
GTTCTTGTAGGTGTTTTCCTTCTCTTGTGTTTCTTGCCTAGAGAAGTTGCTTTAGCATTTGTTGTAAAGCTGGTTTGGTGGTGCTGTACTCTCTCAGCTTTTGCTTGTCTGTAAAGGTTTTAATTTCTCTGTGGAATCTGAATGAGATCCTTGCTGGGTAGAGTACTGTTGGTTGTACGTTTTTCTCCTTCATCACTTTAAATATGTCCTTCTAGTCCCTTTTGGCTTGCAGAGTTTCTCCTGAAAGATCAGCTGTTAACCTTATGGGGATTCCCTTGTGTGTTATTTGTTGTTTTTCCCTTGCTGCTTTTAATATTTTTTCTTTGTATTTAATTTTTGATAGTTTAATATGTGTCTTGGTGTGTTTCTCCTTGGATTTATCCTGTATGGGACTCTCTGTGCTTCGTGGACTTGATTAACTATTTTCTTTCCCGTATTAGGGAAGTTTTCAGCTATAATGTCTTCAAATATTTTCTCAGTCCCTTTCTTTTCTCTTCTTCTTCTGGTACCCATATAATTCGAATGTTTTTGCATTTAATGTTGTCCCCGAATCTCTGAGACTGTCCTCAATTCTTTTCATTCTTTTTTCTTTATTCTGCTCTGCAGTAGTTATTTCCACTATTTTATCTTCCAGGTCACTTATCCGTTCTTCTGCCTCAGTTATTCTGCTATTGATCCCTTGTAGAGAATTTTTAATTTCATGTATTGTGTTGTTCATCATTGTTTGCTCTTTAGTTCTTCTAGGTCCTTGTTAAACGTTTCTTGTATTTTCTCCATTCTATTTCCAAGATCTTGGATCATCTTTACTATCATTATTCTGAATTCTTTTTCAGGTAGACTTCCTATTTCCTCTTCATTTGTTTGGTCTGGTGGGTTTTTGCCTTGCTTCTTCATCTGCTGTTTCTCAGTCTTCCCATTTTGCTTAACTTACTGTGTTTGGGGTCTCCTTTTCACAGGCTGCAGGTTTGTAGTTCCCGTTGTGTTTGGTGTCTGTCCCCAGTGGCTAAGGTTGGTTCAGTGGGCTGTGTAGGCTTCCTGGTGGAGGGGACTAGTGCCTGTGTTCTGGTGGATGAGGCTGAATCTTGTCTTTCTGGTGGGCAGGTCCATGTCTGGTGGTGTGTTTTGGGGTGTCTGTGGCCTTATGATTTCAGGTAGCCTTTCTGCTAATGGATGGGGTTGTTTTCCTGTCTTGCTAGTTGTTTGGCATAGGGTGTCCAGCACTGTAGCTTGCTGGTTGTTGAGTGGAGCTGGGTCTTGGCTTTGAGATGGAGATCTCTGGGAGATTTTCGCCGTTTGATGTTACGTGGGGCTGGGAGGTCTCTTGTGGACCAGTGTCCTGAACTTGGCTCTCCCACCTCAGAGGCACAGCCCTGACACCTGGCTGGAGCACCAAGAACCTGTCATCTGCACAGCTTAGAATAAAAGGGAGAAAAGAAAGAAAGAAAGATGAAGATAAAATAAAATAAAATAAAGTTATGATAAAAAATAATTATTAAAATTTTTTTAAATAAGTAATAATAAAAAAATGAAAGAAAGAAAGAAGAGAGCAACGAAAGCAAAAAACAAATCCACCAATGATAACAAGTGCTAAAAACGATACTAAAAAAAAGAAAAATGGACAGACAGAACCCTAGGACAAATGGTAAAAGCAAAGCTACACAGACAAAATCACACACAGAAGCATACACATACACACTCACAAAAAGAGAAAAAGGGAAAAAAATATCTATATCGTTGGTCCCAAAGTCCACCTCCTCAAGTTGGGATGATTCATTGTCTAGTTAGGTTTTCCACAGATGCAGGGTACATCAAATTGATTTTGGAGATTTAATCCGGTGCTCCTGATGCTGCTGGGAGAGATTTCCCTTTCTCTTCTTTGTTCGCACAGCTCCTGGGGTTCAGCTTTGGATTTGGCCCTGCCTCTGCATGTAGGTCACCTGAGGGCGTCTGTTCTTCGCTCAGACAGGACAGGGTTAAAGGAGCAGCTGATT
>NC_041219.1:79999171-80007790 GCF_002837175.3 Physeter macrocephalus | reverse complement strand
CTGATAGCCGCGGCTCGCGCCCGTCTCTGGAGCTCCTTTAAGCAGCGCTCTTAATCCCCTCTCCTCATGCACCAGGAAACAAAGAGGGAAGAAAAAGTCTCTTGCCTCTTCGGCAGCTCCAGACTTTTTCCCGGACTCCCTCCCGGCTAGCCGTGGTGCACTAGCCCCTTCAGGCTGTGTTCACACCGCCAGTCCTCTCCCTGGGATCCACCCGAAGCCCGAGCCTCAGCTCCCAGCCCCCACCCCCGCCCCGGCGGGTGAGCAGAAAAGCCTCTCGGGCTGGTGAGTGCTGGTCGGCACCGGTCCTCTTGCGGGAATCTCTCTGCTTTGCCATCCGCACCCTGTTACTGCGCTCTCCTCGGTGGCTCCGAAGCTTCCCCCGTCTGCCACCCGCAGTCTCTGCCCGTGAAGGGGCTTCGAGTGTGTGGAAACCTTTCCTCCTTCACAGCTCCCTCCCACGGGTGCAGGTCCCGTCCCTATTCTTTTGTCTCTGTTTATTCTTTTTTCTTTTGCCCTACCCAGGTACGTGGGGAGTTTCTTGCTTTTGGGGAAGTCTGAGGTCTTCTGCCAGCGTTCAGTAGGTGGTCTGTAGGAGTTGTTCCACGTGTAGAAGTATTTCTGATGTATTTGTGGGGAGGCAGTTGATCTCCACGTCTTATTCTTCCGCCATCTTGAAGCTCCTCCTCCCAATATCCAGTCTTTAACAAAGTTCTGTAATTTCTTTTCTTGCAAATAGCTCACATATACCTTCCTTTATATTCTTACAGCTATGAGCTTATTGCATTCTGCTTGGATTACTGCAAAAATCTCTTAGCTGACACCTGTCTCTTTCCTTTTACAAATCATTTTTTCCCTTAATATTGAAAAGTAATTCTGAAATCCTCTTAGAACTCTGATTTCCATATGCCGTATCCTTCTGTTAGACCTTTATCGACCCTCAGATTTTTTTCAGAATCATGTCTAATCACCTGTTTGACTTTCAGTACCTGGAGAGGAGGCAGTGTGCTAATAGTGGAAGCAGCACAGATTTTGGATTCAAACAAAAGTAGATCCAAACCCTGGATAGAGTGTTTACACCTAGTAGATATTGAAAAAGTAGCCTAAGCTCTCAGAGTATTCGTTTATTCAATTATAAATAACGTCTGTTTGTGCAGTGAAGGATTAACTCAGCAGGTTTGCACTGTCCAAACCCTACACATTCCAAAGGAAGTTTAGCCCTTGCCCAGCTTCTTAGAAATAACCTTTAAACTATTGGAATATCGTGCCTGTTAAGAGTTTTGTTTTGTTTTGTTTTGTTTTGTTTTACCTGAGGGCCTTGTTTAGAGTGTTTTTGTTTACCTGGGCCACACCAGGTAGCTGATGCTGACAATATGGTTTTTATGTGATTGAGTCTGAGTCTTAGAATTTTTTTTTTTTTTTTTTTTTTTTTTGTGGCATGCGGGCCTCCCTCTGCCGTGGCCTCTCCCGTCGCGGAGCACAGGCTCCCGACGCGCAGGCCCAGCGGCCACGGCTCACGGGCCCAGCCGCTCCGCGGCACGTGGGATCCCCCCAGACCGGGGCGCGTTTAGAATTTTTTTTAAAGAATGAAACGAAATGAATAGATCATATAAAGCATCTGGATGATGAGTTGGGTGTTTTTTTCCTTCACATTCTTCTTAATTCCCTACCCATCTATTTAGTTATGTACCTGACAGCTTCCCTGCCTTTACCTTCTGTGACATTGAGGCTGCATTTCTCACTGACTGGACACACACTTGATCCCTGTTTGTCTTTGCCCATGCTGCTCCAAACACAACCTATGTATTCCTTCCTAGTACAGCTGAAGTCCTCCCTTATTTTGTGGATCTTCCACTGACTACTCCAGCCTGGGCAAATTTCTGTCTTTCCTGAATTTTATTGCACTTTTACCTGGTAACAAACTCTGGGTGGCAGCACTTATATATTGGACCTCTAAGTAGACTGTAGTAAACTTGAAGGGATGGAATAATTTTCTTTGTCTCCTCCTTGGTAGATGCTCAGTAAATGTTGACTTATAATTTGCTCAGAGCTTTATATTTTGAGCTCAGACACCCTCAGGAGTGAGTAACTTTAACTTAGGTTGAATGTCTGTTGTCTTTGTGCTGAGTTACCTAAGTATTTTAATGTCCCTTCTGCTGTGGGCCAGACAGGTGTTGGCAGCAGCCAGGGTGACTTGCCCATGTCTGTGTCACTCCCATGGCTCTAGAAGGCCCTGGAATTTGCAAATGCATGACCTGTGTAGGGGTGTGCCAACCGAGTGAGGGCAGCTCGGCCACTATGGACAAGCGTATGTTGCCAATTTATTGAGGAGTCTCATTCCTTAGGGTATCACCATGAAATGTCTTTATTCCCCAGTAAGTGCCTTCTAACTGGGTCGTGTTGAATCCCCTTTCCACTGGGAAACAGTTCCTTCAATTATAAGTTGGCTGTATGTGTTTCTTTATTTGCAGTGATTTTTTTTAAAAAAGTCATTTTAACCCCTTGCAGTTTAAAATTTCAATCTCAGTGTAATTCAGAGCTCGCCTTCTCTCCCACCAGCACAGGGTAACCCCATCACTTGCTCTAGTTGTGATGAGGGCTGATCTCATTATACTCTTATTCCTCTTCCCTCTTCCAGTGCTCGGGGCAGGGAGAAGGAGGGGCAAGAAGAGAAAACCCCTCTTACTTATCTGAGTAGGGTTTCAGACTTCTCCCTGATTGGCAAGTACTGTTGTCCTGGTTACCACTGACTCGCTATTGATCAATCTCTGAAGCACCCGTCCAAATTTTGGCTGTCTCATGGTGGGCATCTATGGGTGCTTTGATGGTCCTACAGGGCTTCTGGCTGCCCAGTTCCCTGATATAGGAGCAGGGCTTTGTGAGTGTGGAAACTGTGGGAATTGAGAACAGTGACACAGGACTTTGTGCTCAGAAATGCACCCCCATCCCTGGGAGTTTAATGCTCTGCAGTTGCCATCTTGAAATTCTTAATAATTTTACCTTTGATTTGTGTTTTGTAAGTGGAGTGCAATAGGACAATGGAGCGTTGGCTGGGAGGCTTGGCGCCTCAGCTCTTGCGTGGTCCTGTCTTGGTAGCTCCTTCCCTCCCCTGCGCAAGGTCTCCGTCATGTACTCTCTGTTCCCTAGTGACAGGGCTTGCTCTGCCTCCCTCTCCTGGCAGACTACAGCTCCCACCTTCTTCCCAGGGCAGTGAGAGAATTACAGTGTTGGTGGGGGGGGGAGACTCAAGTTCCATCATCGCCTGGACGCAGGCATGGGGAGAGTCAGGGTCGTGTGGGCCAAGGAAGTGCCTCAGTGCCTTTGGCAGGTGGCTCCTTTAGGGCCTCTTGGCCTTCTCCCTGCCCCTAACCCCTCCATTCAGGTGCTCATCGTTCAGCGTACCCCCACACAGAGGTAGCAGTCCTGGGGGTTGCTCATCCGCTGTCGGCTGGAGCCAAGGAAGTGTGCAAGAAGGGGAGACTGACACCCCAACCCCTGCACTTTCATTTTGCACCAGGCTACAGATTAAGTCGTCAGCCCTGCAAGATATCTGGCTCTGGCTCTTCTGCCCCCTGTAGCCTTACCTCAGCCTCTACTAAAGGAGATACATCCACTACTGCCTGGGAGGTCCTCTTGGGAGGGATACTTAAAAGTCAGATCAAGCCTACCTGTTTTCTTTGGGGTGTCAATTCAGCCCAGGGAAACACGATTAAGTTTGTTATGTCAATTGGTAGAAGTGCAGGTTGCTCCTCTGTTCCCTGTCTCAACCCCACCATTTCTCCCTTCTTTCTCCTTCCTGCTTAGGTGTATAAGCACCCATACCTCTCATCTCTCAGTCTCTCCTTATATGGATGGGGTGGGGAGGAGTGGTTGGTGGTAGGGCACCTCTCGTTGAACTTTGGAGGAAGATGGTTGGTTGTCTCCAAGATCTGGCAACTGACCAGCATCTCTCTGAACCTAGATTATGGGGTACTATCTTGGGACTTAGCTGTAGTTTTAGGCAAAAGGAATAATTCCTCTTGGCACCCAGTTCACAAAGAATGGAAGATAGACACTGGATATTACCTAATTCTTCAGAAAACTCACAAACGTAAGGACCCTTTGAAGGGCAAATCCTGTATAAGCTAATGGTAACAATAATAAGCTTCCATTTATTGCATGCTTGCTACATGCCAGGTATATTATGCACCCCACTTTATTTACATACACACATTAGGTACACATGTGAACATGAAAATGAAGCTCAGAGGAGTTAAGCACTTTGCTCAAAGTCACATACATGGTAAGTGATAACAGCTAAGGATCATGACCAGTCTCTCCAACTCTGAAGCTCGACTCTTAATCATTACACAATGCTGCCAACCACAGAGCTTGAACACTTACAATTAGAAACATAGACTTTGGTCCATTGTCTTTCTTCTGTGTGAGCACATGTTTCTAACTGTAAGTGTTGTCCAAATCCAAAGACAATGGATTAAGGTCCTACTTCTCTGAGGGCAGGACTAAAAATACCATTCACACAATATTTCTTCTAAGTCACCAAACCACAGTTAGACTTAATAAATGGAGGCTCTACAGACTATTTTTTTTTCTTAACCATGGGATTGTATCCATAAAAACTGAGAAGTTTCAGAGAATGCTTTGGCTTTTTCCCTTTTAAAGAAATAACTTCAGGAATTGCCTGAAGAAAACAAACATGAAAATTATTAGGATAGCAATGGTTTCTATAGGAAAAATAAATCTAGAGTTTTCCTATAGCAAGAGTGCTTCATCTTTTAGAGTGGATATTTCATTGGGGATATAGCCAAGGGTGGGCTGGCAATAGATCTTAAAATTTAAGGGGTCAAATGCAGTGTCTGGTAAACTAGGTCTGTTTACCAAAGGCTACATTAAAAATAGTTTTTGGTATATTTCTAAAGTTTCTTCTCAAGTCTGCAGGCATTAGTTACTTAAAACATTTGTTTTCTCAATCAAGGAGTACAAATGGCCATTTAAAATTACCCCAAATAGATTGAGATTATCACTTATTGTTTCTAACCATTAATATAAACAATTGACTGTTGTCTGCTTGAGGCCTTTCTTCTCCTTAAGAATTCTGATTTGTATAGGCAGTTTTTCTCTGAGCTTTGCCACTAGGTCCTATGGATGCCCTTTGGGAAGCAGTACAGCATGGTGGCTTTGGCATCAGACAGACCCAAGTTCAAGAGCTGGCTCCTTCATTTAATATCTGTGTGACCTTGGGCACCTTGCTTGTGTACTGTCAGCCTCACGTTTGTCTCTGTGAGATGGGGCTATTAATAGCTACACACATAAGGTGGTTGTAAGAATTAAATAACAGTACCAGTAAAGCACTAGCACATTACGTGGCACAGAGGATAGACAATAAGTGGTATTCTCACCTTTAGTTCACTAAGGACAAGATACGTTTGGCCTAATTTACCCATTCACTTTGAAATGACCTATTTACTAATTCTGGGGCTTTATGAGGCTATCACCAGTATCAGACTGGTGAAGCCCTCTGCATGGGTTTCTGTGGAGGGAATGGGGTGAATAGATTCAATCTGAAGAATATTGATGAGTTACAAAAATAAAGTGGAGTTTGGTTTTTCTTCACAGTGCATGGGAAGAGAAAATTGTTTCAAGTTTTATCCGACTTAAAAGACATGGACATTTTCTTAAAGTTTTTAAAAGACGAGAGTTCATTTCACAGTGCATGGTATTCTTGCGTAGAGACAATAATGGCAAGTTTTAACTATGTAAATATTTCCTTTACAAAACCATTAAAGCCATGTGTTCTAAATGGCTGTGGGTGAGAAGAAATGTATGGTCCAATTTGTCGGAAATAGAGGGTTCACAATAGGGAGACCAATAGGGGTTGGTTTCTGCTTTGTTGAGCTGCTCATCCCAAGCCTCTACTCCCATGCAGCTTCCTGCCACTCCCAACGCTGTCCACTCTAACTGGCTCCTTACTTGCTGTTTCCCAGACACACTGTGCCCAAGGCATTCTTGCTTATATTTCCTTCTCCACCTGTCCAACATCTACATATTAGTTAAGGCATAATGAAAGGACTGCTTCCAGCATAAAGCCACTCTTGATTACATCAGCTTGTGTTAGTTTTTGTCTGCATTTATGGAACTGACTGTCTATATGTGATTATCAAACCACAGAGCAGTCCATTGTCTGAGGAATCTCCAAAGTGGTCACAATTGTAAGGATACCATCCTCCATGAGCTCCCTATCTCAGCTTCTGCAGCATAATGATGATACGATGATAATGTACCATTTATTGAGCACCTACTTCTTGAGTGGTACCATGCTAACCTCTTGCTATGCATTATCTCATTTAATCTTTACAGCAGTCCTGTGAAGAGGCTATTAGGATTATTAACCTTATTTTACAGATTAGGGAACCAATACTTAGAGATACTCAGTGACCTGACACTTACTTGCATCTACATGGATAGTAAACAACAGATTCTGGATTTGAAAACATGTCTGCCTTGTAGGTTACCAGTACCAGGGTGCTTTTCATCATTCTTGTCTTCTCTTGAGATTTTGGGAAAGAGAAAAATTCACTCCTTTGTAAAAAATAATTGGGGCTTCTTGGCTTGTACCAATCATTTTTTTATCACCATGTTGCCTTAGACTATTGTTTAACTTTTCAAGGCATAATTCCTTCAATTTGTTACAAATTTCCCTAGGGAAAGATTCTCTTTAATACTTTGTATTTTTGACAATGATTAGTAAAGTACCTTGAAAATAATAACTGAAAAAGTATTTGCTACTATCTGCCCTACATTGATTTCTTTCCCCAAATCTGCTTTGAAGATATTTGTTCACTCAGCCAGGGTTATGGCTGATACTAGTGCTTGGTGAAGTCTTCTGAATGGGTTTTGTGTGACTTGAGAAATCATCCCAGACTATTGCCATGGAAGTTCTAGATGGTTCGGTGCCAGTTCATGGTTATGCTTTAGAAGTAACACTTATTATATTTTTTAATGGATTAAGAAATTCTCTAGTAACCCTTTCTCCATGAGTTGAAAAAAACTGTAAGAATTAGGGATCTTTCTGATGCTTGTTATGAAGAGTGTCCTTTTTATCTTAACTACCACCATAGGATCCAGATCACACAGTATATGATTGATACCATCGAATTTGCAATTTTTAAGGGAAAATTAGTTATTGTGCAAAATATAAAAAAATACTTTCTATAAAATATGTAGCCTCACAGTGTACAATCTGTAGAGGATTCTCTGTTACTTTTGCTCACCAAATTTAGAAAGCCAGTAATAAAGATGTATCTAGTTATATAGAGAGATGATTTTCTTGATGCACCGTCAAGATGGAAAACAAAAAGTCTCCCCATGATTGAATAGTAGTAGTCTGGGCCTTTATGTTGAGAATTCTGAGCCTGTGCCCTAACTCAGAGAAAGGAAAGCCATAATTGATTAGTGATTCCTAACACAGATATGGGAGGGAGAGTAGCAGCCTGTGTGCTAAATAATTGTTACACCTGGACCAAAGTTTTGAGTTATTTCTTAGTAGTGAAAATAGATTTTTCCTGATTCCTGGTCTTTTCTATTTTCCTCTCTTGATAAATGGGATATGCCTACGAGATTACTCAAGTGTAGTTATTAAAGAGAGCAAAGGTAACAGGTACACCCAGAGAACCAACTCGTGATTAGTTTCATTGTGACTGAACTTTAACCACCTAAACTCAACAGCCAGCAACTAGCAAAGGCGATTAACTCAAGACCTGAAATATTGCCTTGAAACAACATTCACCTGTGCTCCATGTGTCCTTCAAGTCAGCTCTAATGTCAATAAAAATATTTTTTGATGGTGAAAACCACTGCAGAATGAGTGTATTGTGATAAAAATTGGGACAAGAATAAACTGTGCAGTATTCTCTTTTGTGTGTGTTTTGATCCAAAAGCAATTTCCATCCAAATCCAATTTCAGAATCATTATTTTTGTTGAAAAAATACTATATATGAAAAGGAGGGGTCACAGTTTGAGTTTCTGATCTAGTGCTGGATTTATCTGGCAGAGCTAACATGTGGAAATGTTCTTGTTTACCTGTCCACCTAGAAAACCGTCCTCTGAAAATCATTGCCAATGGAGCTGTATGGTCCTCACTAATTTTCTGATGCAATATTTGTGGTCACAATAAAGATACATACCCAAGATTCCAAAGTAAGCTTGGTAGGAATAAAAATATTAATTTGTCTACTTATAATTTTACTTAGAAAAATATTTTCTTCAACCTCTTTAACATTTCTTTGATCCTTAAATTTCTAGTTTTATGGTAATTTCAGACAATTTACCATCAGCAAAAACAACTTGCAGACTAAATTCATGAATTTTTTAATATTTCCAAACTTTACGAGAAATGTGTAATGATTATGTCTCTTAAAAAACCAAGTCATTGGGCTTCCCTGGTGGCGCAGTGGTTGAGAATCTGCCTGCTAATGCAGGGGACACGGGTTCGAGCCCTGGTCTGGGAAGATCCTACATGCCGCGGAGCAACTAGGCCCGTGAGCCACAACTACTGAGCCTGCGCATCTGGAGCCTGTGCTCCGCAACAAGAGAGGCCGTGATAGTGAGAGGCCCGCGCACCG
>NC_041219.1:79974309-79999069 GCF_002837175.3 Physeter macrocephalus | reverse complement strand
AGCCGCATAGCACAGGGAGATCAGCTCGGTGCTTTGTGACCACCTAGAGGGGTGGGATAGGGAGGGTGGGAGATGCAAGAGGGAAGAGATATGGGAACATATGTATACGTATAACTGATTCACTTTGTTGTAAAGCAGAAACTAACACACCATTGTAAAGCAATTATACTCCAATAAAGATGTTAAAAACTATATATATATATATTTTTTTCTCTGCATTGTTAAGTCACCAATTTGATATACAGTTAGGTTCATAGGTATCATTTTGCTTTTGAGTGTTAGAAATACCTTTAATATTTTTGATATGACTTTGTTATTACTATGCAAAACTTTTCCAGGGTTCCAAAGTCAAATCTATTGAATAAGGTATATTCAGAGGAGTTTAGCTTCTACTTTTCCAGGGTTCCAAAGTCAAATCTATTGAATAAGGTATATTCAGAGAAGTTTAGCTTCTATGCCTGTTCTTTTATCATTTTTTTTCCTGCTTCCCCCCGCAAATAAGCATTTCTTTATGGTTTATACTTCCTTTTTTTGTTTTTAGTTAAGCAAATTCAAAAATATATTTGTATCCCCCCTTCTTTATTAAAGAGTTTTTTTTGGTTAAAAAAAACAAAAATAAAAGAAGCAAAAAACACCCCAAATCATTTTAAAAAACCACGTAATCCCTCACAACCACCTGAGACAAATTAGGGGTGGGGAAGTTGAAGCCAGGGTATCTCCCCCCAGCCCCCCGCCCTGCCGAAATCAGTCAGGCTGTACAAGCACTAGATCAGATCTGTAATACTTTATCAACCATGCTTACCTTTCTTCAGAGCCTCAGTTCTGAACCCTGATGGCACATTAGAATCACCCTTGCAATGTGCCTGTTCAAATTCTGATTTAATTGGTCTGGGATTGGACACAGGTATTCATATTTTCTAAAAGCTCCCCAGATTATTTCGGTATGAAGCTAGGGTTGATAACTTCTGCCTCAGAGAAATGGTTTTTAAACTTGAGCATGCATTAGAAGGTCTTGTAAATACATGTATTTTCAATTTTCTGTATAAGATGTTTTAACATCTTAAAAAACCTTTCTGGCTGGGGAGAGACTGCCCCTCCCAGGGCCAGCTAATACCTAAAGATAATAATACCTTGCCTAGAGTATGCTTTTCATATGCAAACCAACAAATCCCAAGTTTATATTACCCCAATTACCTCCTTATCTAACTCTCCAAACACCAAGCCGGTATTTCCCCTGCCCCAGGTATCAGGTATCATCCGAGGGCCAGGTCTCAAGTGACTAGGGACCACACCTATGTCAGAGCCCACCAGAATTATTTAAATTAGTCAATCCTAAACTGTTTACTCTGCCTTGTCTTGCATTTCCCTGGAGACCCCAATAAAGCCTCTGCTTAAACCTTCTTCTCACTTGTGTCTTCTGCCTCCTGACCACCTAGTGTTTTGCCCTGTGACCCTGCCTGGCATGCAGTCACTCTCTCTCTGGGACCTGTGAGTATAATAAACTTCTTCTGAGCCTTGTCATCATCTCTTCCTGTGGCCACACCAACTTTACCATACTATATCCAACAAGAATCGCTTGAAGGGTTTTTTAAAAACACAGAGTACTCAGGAGTGTAATATATGGCATAAGGAATATGGCCAATAATATTGTAATAACTTCGTATGGGGTCACATGACTACTAGACTAACCGTGTGATCATTTCAGAGCATATGCAAACGTCAGATCATCATGTAGTACATCTGAAACTAACATAATATTGTATGGCAACTATATTTCAATTTCAAAAAGCACACAGATTACTGAGCCCCGCTCTCGGTTTCTGAGTCAGTATGCCTGAGATAGGCCTGGAATGTGCATTTCTAACAAGTTGCCAGGTGATGCTGATGTTGCTGGTCTGGGGGCCACAGTTTTGGGAACCACTGCCTTTGAGCATTGCTGCAGTGTTGAACCATTATTATTAGTATGACTGGTTTGGGGAAGCCTCTAAGGGTGTTGGTGGGAAACGTCACTGGAACAGTGTGCCTCCAACTGAATGGGCATCACCTGGAAACCCTGCTACAAGGTAGATTCCGCATTTCTAACAGGTTCATAGGTGATGCCTATGCTGCTGGACCACAGAGAGAACACTGCAGAGCAGTGCACTTAAATAAATAATCTGTAACGATCATTACAAGCCTCAATTCAATCATCAGGGGTATTATGGTAAAAAGAAGTACAGAGCCACATGTGAGTTTGTCAGGTAAACAAGTCTGAAGAGTGACAGCTAGTACTGGAAGGACCTGAAGTAGAGACACGGGAGCTGTATGACAACGATCCTGCCGTCTTCCACACTAATTTGGCCTTTGATGGACTTTTCTTGCCAGTGTCTTGCTTTTTAATGTATTGTGTTTCTTGTTATGAAATCTACTGTGTGTAAGTATCTGAGGGACATCAAAAATATACAGGAGAAAACAAATAGAGCCCCATTTAAAAAATTACTCTGACCCAGGATCAGAAAAAAGTCTTAAAATTAGATGAAAACATCCGTCACTTTTGAGTAATTGAGAGACTTCACCAACACAAAACTGTTCCCACCACACTCAAGGCTCTCTGGTGCCTGAAATACCATCAGAGATTTATTTCTTTGGATTAAGGAATTTTAACATGTAAATGCTCCCAGAAAGATTATTATCATCACTTGATTTGTGTTCTGAACCAGATGAGACGCACCAGAAGTGGGCATGTGTAGGGGTGCTCTTGGAAAGCATACATGTCTGACCCTATTCTCAGAGATTCAGATATAGTAGATTGGATAGGCCATAAATCTCTACTTAAAAAATCTCCCTGGGTTATTCTCATGTGCATCCGCAGTTGAGATCCATTGCCTTAGTGGGTTCTTTCTGTTGAGAATAGCATTGTTCAGAACGAGGAGTGGAGCAGGAGGCAGTGGAAGGCTGTAGGGCCAGAAGTCTTGGGTTTGCGTCTTAGCTCTGCCCTTAAGCATGGTCTTAGGTAAAATGTGTAAAATGAGAATTATTAAAAACAGATTCCTCACAATGTTGTTGTCTGAGTTAAGTGAGATATCGCATAAAAGCACCTTGTTAATTCTAAAACGCTACACAAATCTACACTGTCATAATCATTGGGTTATATAAAAGTGGGAGAGATGGTGGAGAGATGGCAGATATGCCATTAGTTTTTTTATGAACTATCTTTACATGTATTTATGAAGAAATGTAAGGAGAATAGGGATTATTTAGCCTGTCAACAGGGTTTCTCAACCTCAGCACTATTGACATTTTGGGCTGGATAATTCTTTGTTCTGGGGGAAGGGGAGGAGAGGGAAGAGCAGAAAAGAGGGGACGCTCGCTGTCCTGCACATGGAAGATCTTTAGTAGCATCCCTGGCTCTACCCACTAGATGCCAGTAGCACCCTCCCACAGCTCCAGGTTGTGATAACTAAAAATGTTTCCAGAATTACCAAATGTTCCATTAAGAATCACTACTGTAAAAGTACTTACAATCTTCAATTAAGTTAATAAAAACAGATTATCAACATAATGAGTACCTGTTTTTCAGTTCTACTTCACAAAACAATAAAAAACACTATTCAGGGACTTGCCTGCTGGCGCAGTGGTTAAGATTCCGCCTGCCAATGCAGGGGACGTGGGTTTGAGCCCTGGTCCGGGAAGATCCCACATGCCGCAGAGCAACTAAGCCTGTGCGCCACAACTACTGAGCCTGCACTCTAGAGCCTGGGAGCCACAACTACTGAGCCCACGTGCCGCAACTACTGAAGCCCGCGTGCCTAGAGCCCGTGCTCCGCAACAAGAGAAGCCACCGCAATGAGAAGCCTGCGCACTGCAACAGAGTAGCCCCCGCTCGCTACGAGAGGAAGCCCGTGTGCAGCAATGAAGACCCAATGCAGCCATAAATAAATAGATAAATAAAATATTTTTTAAAAATGAAAACACTATTCAACCTCAAGAAGGAACTAATAGCCATATATTTAAAACTTGGAATAGTTTATCAAATGCAGCCCTTGGAACAATGTGCCCCAGGATGTTAGCACTGAAAGTCCTAACTCCTGGGAAACCCCTTCCTACAATTTATTTCGTTTTCTGTAGAACCAAGAGAAGGGGTCATTCCACCTTTACTGGCACTAAAGGGAACTGACATTTGTTGGGTGCCTATTTTATATTAATTAGATGTCTTATACGTTTATATGGCTTCGTCTTCACAAGGCAAAGGCAAGTGGTCCCCTATCACAGATGAAGAAGCCGAAACCCAGAGTAATGCAGAAACTTCCCCAGTATGGCAGAGCTAGCAAGTGGCGGAGGGAGGGTTCAGCTCCAGATGTTTCTTGATCTAATGTCTGCATTCTTTTCACATCACTTCACACACCGCTGTCGCTAGTGGTCTTGATTATTTCTGAACCCCCTAAGTGGCAATTTGATTTTCTAGGGTCTTTGAAAAGTGTTTCTTCATAAAGGAAGTGGACGCATAATTTCTAGCTAAACAGTCTGTTGTAGTTGACCTCTGCTTAGTGAGTTTCCAAGGTTAGAATCATTTGGAGAAAACTCCCTCCCTCCTTTTTGTTTGTTTCTGGTACAAGAAGAGCACCTACAAAACACTGGAACATCCTTTCCTGTAAGTAGAACCAAACGCAAAGCTGCTATGAGAATCCATGTTCACTAGGGGCCCAGACACTACAGTTGGAGTTCATTAAATTTCATTAGATTTCATCAATCTTCCGCAATTCCATCTGGCTCTCCAGGTGAAAAAGTAATATTTGTGTTTCTCGTCGGTATGTCTTAGTTAGTTAATTATATTTTACAGTGGCCCATCTGCCGTAAAAGGTACATTGGTTAGCCGCAAAATTGTATTAGAGTTGTCTTATTATGTTAGAAATACTATTAACTGTCTCAGTTCACTGTAATAGGACAGAGCAGAGTAGCTTAAAATTGTCCTTCAGTCACGGGAGAACCTCGAGGGAAAGGAGGTTAGGAGAATGACATAAATGGGTAAGTAAATCACTGAATGTAGCTATAGGGTCTGGGATGTAGCAAAAAACAGGCTGAGTGTTTCTAAAGACTGGAACTGAAATCAAATTATTGGTTGTATAAATCTTTTCTGGAAGTGGCATTCTTACAAATGCCAATGAGAAAGTTAAAGGTAACCAAAAATTGCTAGTTGTCACTAAGTGAGCATGACTTGCTAAAGAAACAAATTTACTTAATCAGTTATTTAAGAATAACTTTTCTATCTCTCCAAAGTTTAGAGAGATCTATAGACAACTTTTTTAGACAGGATAAAAAGAAAACTAAGATGAGTAGAATTCTGCTGTATCTGTTGTCAACTCTTCATGTAATAAGAATACTTTCCAGCATTTGGCAAATCATTTCATTTACTGGACATTTAAAGGAGAATAAAATTCTGTATTGCCACATTTTCCAATGACAAAGTAGAACATTAGCAGATTTTGGCTGCACTGACCTTTTGTTCCTAATTCCGTGGTTAGGTTTTTGAAAATAAACAGGGATTTGTGGATTATTAATCTTCATTGAGGGCCCCTAGTCTTTTAAGGAACCCAAAAATGACATGTGGGATGGAGCGCCAAAGACTGTTCAGTCTAAAGAGACAACTCAGGGAACATAATCATCTTCAAATATTTGAAGATGTTGCAGGTAGAAGACAGATTAGGGTTTCTTTCCTCCAGCTTTATTGAGAAATAATTGACCTATATCACTGTATAAGGCCTACAGCATTATGGTTTGATTTACATATATTGCAAAATGATTACCACAGTAGGTTCAGCTAACATCCATCTTTTCATTTAGAAAGAAGAAAAAGAATGAAAAAAGAAAAACAGACAAAATTTCTCCTTGTGATGAGAACTCATAGAATTTACTCTTAACGGTATTCCTGTATATCATACAACAGTGTTGGCCCTAGTCATCATGTTGTACGTTACATCCCTAGTACTTATTTATCTTAGAACTGGAAGTTTGTGCCTTTTGACCACCTTCCTCCATTTCTCCTCCACCCACCCTCTGCCTCTGGTAACCATAACTCTAATCTCTTTTTTTATGGGTTTTTAGGGTTTTAAAAAATTATTATTCCAAATATAAGTGAGATCATACAGTATTTATCTTTCTCTGACTTTTTTAACTTAGCATAATGCCTTCAAGGTCCGTTCATGTTGTCACAAAGGTAGGATTTCCTTGGGTTTTTTTAATGGCTAAATAATATTCCATTGTATTATATATACCACAGCATATTTATCTATTCATCCATCAGTGGACACTTAAGTTGTTTCCATGTCTTGGCTCTTGTAAATAATGTTGCTATAAACATGGGGGTACAGATATCTTTTCAAGTTAGTGTTTTCATTTCCTTTGGAGATATTCCCAGAAGTGGAGTTGCTGAATCATATGATAGTTCTATTTTTAATTTTTGAGGGTCCTCGATACTATTTTCCATAGTGGCTACACTAATTTATAATCCCACCAACAGGGCATAAGAGTTTCTCTTTTCTCTGCATCCACAACAGCATTTGTTATCTCTTGTCTTTTTGATGATGGCTAACAGATATGAGGTGATATCTTGTTGTGGTTTTAATTTGCATTTCCCTAATGACTAGTGATATGGAGGATCTTTTCATGTACCTGTTGCCTTTTCATGTATGTTTCTTTGAAGAAATATCTGTTCAGGTCTTTTGCCCATTTTTTAATTGGGTTATTTATTTATTTTTGCTGTTGAATTATATGAGTTCTTGGGGACTTCCCTGGTGGCACAGTGGTTAAGAATCTGCCTGCCAGTGCAGGGGACACTGGTTCGATCCCTGGTCCGGGAAGATCCCACATGCCACGGAGCAACTAATCCTGTGCGCCACACTACTGAGCCTGCTCTCTAGAGCCCATGAGCCACAACTACTGATTCTGTGTGCCACAACTTCTGAGCCCACATGCCACAACTACTGAAGCCTGTGCACCCTAGAGCCCATGCTCCACAACAAGGGAAGCCACCACAATGAGAAGTCCGCACACCTCAACAAAGAGTAGCCCCTGCTTGCTGCAACTAGAGAAAGCCTGTGCCCAGCAACAAGACCTGATGCAGCCAAAAAATTAAAAAATATATATATATATAAAAATTTTTTAAAGTGTATGAGTTCTTTATATATTTTGAATATTACCCCCTTATCAGACATATGGTTTGCATATATTTTTTCATATTGCATAAGTTGCCTTTTCACTATGTTGATAGCTTCTTTTGCTGTGTAGAAGCTTCTTAGTTTGATTTAGTCCCACTTGTTTATTTTTTATTTTGCTGCTTGGGGTTTAGCTGTCATATCCAGAAAATTATTACTAAGACCCATGTCAAGGAGCTTTATTCCTATGTTTTCTACTATGAGTTTCATGGTTTCAGGTCTTACATTTAAGTCTTCAATCCATTTTGAGTTAATTTTTATGACTGGTGTAAGAGATGGGTCCAGTTTCATTCTTTTACATGTGAATATCCAATTATCCCAGCAGCCGTTATTGAAGACTCTCATTTCCCCACTGAGTATTCTTGGCTCCTTGTCAAATATTAGCTGACTGTATGTGCTTGGGTTTATTTCTGGGCTCTCGATTCTGTTCCATTGGTGTATTTGTCTGTTTTTATGCCAGAACCATCCTGTTTTGATGACTACCGTTTTATAGGATAGCTTGAAATCAGGAAGTGTGATGCCTCCTGCATTGTTCTTCTTTCTCAGGATTTCTCTGGCTATTCGGGATCATTTGTGGTTTCATATAAATTTTAGGAGTGTTTTTTCTACTCCTGTAAAAAATGTCATTGGAAACTTGATAGGGATTGCACTGAATCTATAAATGACTTTGGTAGTATTGACATTTTGACGGTATCAATCCATGAACAAGGGATACCTTTCCATTTATTTATGCCTCCTTCAATTTCTTTCATCAATGTCTTGTAATTTGCAGAGAACTTTCACTTCTTTAGTTAAATTTATTCCTAAGTATTTTATTGTTTATGTTGCTATTATAAATGAGATTAATTTTTTATTTTTCAGAAAATTTGTTGTTAGTGTATAGAAACACTACTGATTTTTGTATGTCAATTTGTAGCCTACAACTTTACTCAGTTAATTTATTAGGTCTAACAGTTTTTTGGTTGAGTCTTTAGGATTTTCTATATATAAAATTATGTCATCTGCAAATGAGACAATTTTACTTCTTCATTTTCAATTCTGATACCTTTTATTTCTTTTACTTGCCTGCTTGCTCTATCTAGAACTTCTAGTACTGTGTTTGAATAGAAGTGGTGAGAGTTATCATCCTTGCCTTGTTCCTGATCTTAGAGGAAAAGCTTTCAACCCTTCACTGTTAAGTATGATGTTAGGTGTGGGCTTGTCATATATGGCTTTTATTATGTTGAGATATGTTACTTCTGTGCCTGATTCATTAAGAGTTTTTACCACTAATGGATGTTGAATTGTGAAAACTGCCTTTTCTGTGTCTACTGAGATGGTCATTATGATCCTTTTCTTTCAATCTATTAATGTGACATATCACATTGATTGATTTGTGTATGTTGAACCATCCTTGCATCTTAGGGATAAATCACACTTGCTCATGTTGTATGATCCTTTCAATGTGCTGCTGAATTTGGTTTGCTAATATTTTATTGAGAATCTTTGCATCTATATTTATCAGGGATATTGGCGTGCAGTTTTCTATCAGTGTTCTTTTCTGGTTTTGGTATCAGGTTGTGCCAGCCTTGTAAAATGAGTTTGTGAGTGTGCAGTCCTCTTTGATTTTTTGGAAGAGTTTGAGAAGGGTTTTGTTAATTCTTTAAATTTTTGGTAAAATTCACCAGTGATGCCATTTGGTCCTGGGCTTTTCTTTGTTGGAAGACTTTTGATTACTGATTTAATCCCCTTACCAGCAATTGGTGTATTCACATTTTCTATTTCTTCCTGATTCAGTCTTGGTAAATTGCATGCTTCTAAGAATTTTTCCATTGCTTTTAGGTTGTCCAGTTTGTTGGTGTATAGTTGTTCATAGTAGACTCTTATGATCCTTTGAGTTTCTGCAGTATCAGTTGTAATGTTTCATTTTTCATTTATAATTTTGTTGATTTGGGTCCTTTCTCTTTTTTCCTTGGTTAGTCTAGCTAGCAATTTGTCAGTTTTTTTAATCTTTTCAAAGGACCAACTTTTAGTTTGGTTAATCTTTTCTGTTGTTTTTCTGTTCTCCATTTCATTTATTTCTGTTCTAATCTTTAGTATTTCCTTTCTTCTGCTTTGTCTCTGAAGGGCAGCTTTGCTGGGTATAGAATTCTTAGTTGACATTTATTGTCTTTCAACATTTGGAATATGTCATCCCATTCTCTCCTGGTCTGAAAACTTTCTGTCGAGAAATCCACCAATAGAGTTATGGGGTTCTCTTGTATATGTCTTCTTTTTTTTCTCTTTCTGCCCTTAAAATTCTTTGTCTTTGATTTTTGACAATTTAACTATAATGTGTCCACTGTAGTCCTATATGGGTTCAAACTATTTGAGGTCCTTTGGGCCTCATGGATCTTCATGTCTATTTCTCTCCCTAGGTTTGGGAAATTTTCAACCATTGTTGCTTTAAATATACTTTCCATTCCCTGTTCCTCTTCTCCTTCTGGCACTCCCATAATGTGAATATTATTTCTTTTCCTTATGTCCCATAATTCCAGAGGCTTTCTTCATTATTTTAAATTAATATTTATTGGAGTATAGTTGATTTACAGTGTTCTGTTAGTTTCAGGTGTACAGCAAAGTGAATCAGTTATACATATACGTATATCCACTCTTTTTTAAGATTTGTTTCCCATGTAGGTCATTACAGAGTATTGAGTAGAGTTCCCTGTTCTATACAGTAGGCTCTTATTAGTTATCTGTTTTATATATGATAGTATGTATGTGTCAATCCCAATCTCCCAATTTATCCCTCCACCCCGTTTCCCCCTTGGTAACCATAAGTTTCTTTTCTACATCTGTGATTCTCTTTCTGTTTTGTAAATAAGTTCATTTGTACCATTTTTTTAGATTCCACATATGAGCAATATCATATGAAATTTGTCCTTCTCTGACTTACTTCATCTTCATTCTTTTTCATTAATTTTTCCTTTTTTTCCTGTGATAGGGTAACTTCTGACGTTCTATTCTCTAGGTTGCTGATTCTTTCTACTGCATGGTTGAGTCTGCTTTTGAAACTCTTTATTGAATTCTTTAGTTCAGTTACTGTATTTTATTTTTCAGCTCCAGGACTTCTGTTTACGTTTTGGTTTTTTTTTTTTTTTTTTATGATTGCTATTTCCTTGTCGAACTTCTTGTTTTGTTCATGTGTCATTTTCACAATTTCTTTTAGCTGCCTGCCTATGTTTTCTTGTAGTTTACTAAATTTCTTTAAGAGGATTATTCTGAATTCTTCATCTGGCAGTTCATAGATCTCTATTTCTTTTGGGTCAGTTCCTGGAGCTTTTTTAGTTACCTTTAGTGGTGTCTTATTTACCTGATTTTTTGTGATTCTTGATTCCTTATGTTGGTATCTGTGCATTTGAGTAACCAGGCTCCGCTTCCAGACTTTATAGGCTTGCTTTGGCAGAGATGGTTCTTCACAGTCAGCACAGTTTGGGTTTCTGAGTGTGCCTGCTGGGGCAGGTGAGGCCTGCTTTTATGGTCTATTTTTTTTTAAAAAATTAAGTATTTATTTATTTGGCTGCACCGGGTCTTAGTTGCAGCATGTAGGACCTTTGTTGCAGCAGGCAGGCTCTTAGTTGCAGCATGCGGGGATCTAGTTCCCCGATCAGGGATTGAACCCGGGCCCCCTACATTGGGAGCGTGGAGCCTTAACAGCTGGACCACCAGGGAAGTCCCTTATGGTCTATTTTTGGGCAAGGCAACTGTTTGAGCTCTGAGGACAGGGATGGGGGTGTGCCACTGGCTAAGAACACTTGAATAGGACTGCTAGCTTGGTTTCCTACCCAAATGATGCTGTAGGATGGGTTCTGTGGTTGCCTGGATTCTCTGGTTAGGCTTACTAGATGGTCAGGGCTGAGTACTATATTCAGTAGTAGCTGTGAATTAACTTCCCTGACCTGGCAGGGCAGCAGGATGGGACCCAGGGCCCATAGAGCTTGTTGTTTGGGGACCTGAATGAGGTCAGAGTGTGCACTGAATCCCCTGGTCAGGTGAGACCACTGGTGTTGTTCCACAGATGGGGGAAGCCACGGACTGTGCTCTCTGTTCAAGCACCACTGTACATGGGGCTGTTGGATTGGCTCTGCAGCTTCCTGTATGCTCTGGTTAGGTCTCCTGGTTGGACAGGCTGTAGGCTGTATTCAGTGAGCAGGGCTCCAAGTTAGATTTCCTGCCCAGGTACAGTGGGAGAAGCAGCTCTAAAACTGGTGAGGTTCTTTGCTTGTTGTCTTAACTCAAGCCAACCCACACCCCAAGCTTCCTGACTAACTAGGGTCTCCGGCTTTGTTCCGCAAACTATCAGCTCTGCCTGCCCATATCTTGGCTTGAGTGATACTGAGCTGCACAGCTTCCAGGAGTTGTCTCCAGCTCTTCTGGGCAAAGGGGGCCAGAAGACATTCTCCATAGTGAGTGGGGCTGTGATTCAGCTCCTTGCCTGGGCAGGAGAAACTGAGCTCGGGGGCCATCAAAACTCCTCCTTTGAGGATCTGAATCAGGCAGATCTATACCCCACAGGGTTCCCTGGTCAGAACGTGCCCCTGACTTGGTTCTGCAGGTGAGCAAAGCCTCTGGCTGGGATCACTGGTTGGGCACTGCAGGTATAAGCTCGGTCTGTCAAGATCCGTGTGCTGGTTATTGCAAGCCCCTCCCCGCTTCTCCATCACAGTCAAATTATCACTGGTTTAGCTCCACAGACTCCCCTGCCATCCCCGTGATGCAAGATCAGAATAGGGGCTCCCTCAAAGTGACCCACAATTCTGGGGAGAACTGGTTGTCCCTGCTAGGTTCTCTTTTCCCACTGGAGGAACCAGAGGTTCAGGGGAGAGCTGTCTGCATGGTGCTGTCCCGGCCTGGGGAAAGGGCAATACAGTCAACATGTAGCCACTTCTCTTACCTTCTAATGCAGTCTGTATTGGTCTCTGTGGTACAGGGGGTGCTTCAGCCTCACCCCTGTGTTCTAGGATTCTCTCAGTGGTGTCTTATTCTTGAATAGTTATTAGTCGTTCTTCTCGTGGTGGGGAGTAAAGTCAGGAACAATCTAGGTCGCCATTTTGATAGATCACCCTCGCAGATTAGGATTTTATGAGTAGCAGAGGAGTACATAATTGGGATCTTGGGTAGAAGTTATAGGGAGACAGATTTCAACTTCACTCTAAGGCAAAACACTAGCCTGTTCCAAAATGGAATAAGCTGCATGGTGGGGCAGTGAGTTTTCAGGCACAGCAAGCTTATGTTTATATTTGTTCATTCATTTAACAAATAATTTCAAGTGCCTACCAAGTGCCAGGCACTGTTCTATTAATAAATTCTGGGAATATAGTTATAGACAGGAAGGCCAAGGTCCCTGATCTCACGGAACTTATATTCTAGAGTTAGGGGCTGACAGACTTTTTCCGTAAAGGGCCAAATAGAAAATGTTTTAGGCTTCTTAGGTCATTTGGTCTCTGTTGCAACTACTGAACTCTGTCATTGTATTGCAAAAGCAGCCATAGACCTTGAGTTGGCCAACTATGGCCCACAGGCCAAATCCTGCCCATCTTTACAGAATAAAGTTATGTTGGGATGCACCAATTCATTTTTGTATTATCTATATCTGCCATTATTCTACAATAGCCGAATTGAGTGTTGTGATAGAGACGGTTTGCCCCGTGAAGCCTGAACTGTTTACTCTCTTACCCTCTACAGAAAACATTTGCTGATCCCTGCCCTAGAAATACATAAACAAATGATTGTGGCTGTGTTCTAATAAGATTTTGTTTATGGATGCCCAAAGCTAATTTTATATAATTTGCACATGTCATGAAATCGTCTTTAAAATTTTTTCCCAATCATTAAAAGCTGTAAAAACTACTCTTGGCTCACAGGTCTAAAACTAAGGGGTCTAAAACTAATAAGGGGGCCCAAATTTGGCCTGTGGGTCCTAGTCTGCCAATCCCTGTGCTAAAGTAGTTTAGCCAATTTACATATCTTGAATAGTACTATTTTCACTGGTGAGTCTATTTCTAACTTCATTTATGCTGATAATTACAAATTTCACCATTATGCTCATTAACAAAATGTCAGTTGCTGATCAGAGAAGAAGGTCACCAAAGTGCTTATAGTGGTTCTCTCTGGAGTGTAGGGCCTTTTTGATAAAATCTAGCCGTCTCCCCTGCTCCCTTCCATCACGTCACTGTGAAATCCTTATTAGAACATCTGAATGTGCCCGAGTTGTATTTTAGCCTTACTAACACATAATGTCACTCTATCTATTATGAAGTTTTTTTTTTTTTTTTTTTTTTTTCACGGGCCCAGCCGCTCCGCGGCATGCGGGACCCTCCCAGACCGGGGCGCGAACCCGGCTCCCCCGCATCGGCAGGCGGACGCGCAACCACCGCGCCACCAGGGAAGCCCTATGCTGAAGTATTTTAAAGTAAATTACAGATGTCATAGCACTTGAATATGCAGAGACATTTATCTCTTTTTTTGCCTCACTGCTCCCTATATAGGTTTTTGGGCATTCTTTGCATAGTTAAAAAGGTCTATGAATCTCCTAAACAAAAGAGCCATTCATCTGGGAGACTGTGTTTAGAAGCTGACTATAGTTTTTCTTCTTTTCCCCCCAAATAGCTGTTTTGTTTTCATGTTACATATCAAAATAAACTACTCATGGTCAAATGGAAAAAAAATAAAAGTATTTGACTATGTGTTTGACATGACTAGTAAGTTCAGTTTTAAATGCTGATCTAATAACCACTTTTAAGTACCACCTGAATAATTCATTCTGAAATAATTTCACTTTTTCTTCTAGGATAAATTTTTGTTTTTGGCAAATAGGCCACCTCTATGTCAAAATTTTCACATGTAGAATCCCTTTATCCTGTCCTTATTGGCCTCCTTCCCTCAAGCCATCTCTGTTTCAGTTGATAAAAGTCAGATTGTAGGTCCCTTCAGTTTTTAAAACCTTTTTTTCTGCTCCTTCACGTATTAGTAGATTTAACTCTGAAAACTGAAATTACTTTTGAGTAATAAAACGAACCCCCTCCCCATTTCATAGATTAAAAGTGTTTTTCATGTTGTGCTTATTTTGCCAGTGGATTGACTAGTGCCGCTTTTGAGGAGCTAAAGCCATTAGGTGTCTGGCTAAGAGAGCTTATTGCTGGAAGCTCCCAATGAGGTGCAATCGGGGCTCTAAAGAGAAACTTGGTGATGATCTAACCATTAGGGTGACCTTAAACTAAATCATTTAGAGCAGCATTGCCCTCAGACATAAAAGGTGGTATTGTCTTGGCCTGTTTATTTAACTTCCTTGCTTTGAAATCAAAACAGATCTCTGTTTTGTGAAATAAAGGATGAGATTGAGATTTCCATTGACTTCAAGTGCTGACTGTCTGCCAAGAAGCTTGCTAGAAAATAGTCATGTCACCTTGACTGAAGAGCCCAACCCTTATCTAAAAGTCCTTCACAGTAAAATTTCTACATTTTATGTGAAAATATGAGATTTTATTGGTGAAAGTTTATGTAGATCACATACATAGAGATACAAACAAATTCAGTGCTCACTGCTAACACAAACACCACTCTCATCCTCACTTCCTACAAAAAGAGATATTTAATTTTGGAAGTGGCAGGACGACTTCTGTTTTGGAGGCATAGATACAAATCCTCTGAAACTGATGTTGCTTCTGGGACATGGACAAGTACAAGGACAGTGATGCCATAACTTGTAAACAGTGATCACAGTTATTACACTCACTCTAATCGGTTGTACACAGCCTTAGTTCCCTTGACCCACTATTGCAAGGTTAGAAACTTTGGCAAAATCCAAACCCTGGTTAAATTTGACTCCCCTTTAAATCTGCCTGGACCCAGGCAGCTAACGGTGGGGGGTGGGGGGGAGGGTGGGGGGGCGGGAGGGGGAGGGCGGGGAAATAATAATAAGAACTGGTGTCAAGTTCATTTCATTGTGCCGACCTCTAGTTGGTCCTTCATACTTCAGAGGACTCTCCTGCACTTCTCTCTCTCTTCACCATTCTCCTCTTTCAGACTATTTTCTTATACCCAGAAAGGCACTGAGGAGTGTTTATGAGGTGGGTTGGGGTGTGGAGAATAAACAAAAATTACCAGGGCTGGTTTAGCAGGGGTCAGGACCTGAAATCAAAGGCAGTGTCCAGATTTTTAGTCAGCCAGTCTCTAGTCTTGAAAAGATATCTCAGGTACCAAATTCTTCAAAAGGTGATGGTGCATACAGGTTGGCTTGGAAAAAAATATAGTAATAAAAGAGACTATAGAAAATTTTTGCAATAGTCCTATATAGAGTAAGATCAAAAAACAGTGGTCAGCTCCCAAATTTAATAAATAATTTCAATATAGAATTTTTACAATATAATATTCTTATTATGGCTCTATAAAATTTCAAAATATATATTACAGTAAAATGAAATATTTTAAAAATAGTTATAGGAGATCTTTGCATTTTAAATGTTTTCATCAGTATTTGGCAAGTTACATATTTGTAACTGATTGCATTGTCTTTGAAGTAGCTACATTAACTATGAAGTATGAAATGCTAAAATAAGTGCAGCCCTCCGTATCTGCGGGCTCTATATCCGTGGGCTCCACATCTGCGGATTTCAGTATTCCGGGGATCCTGGAACCAGTTCCTTGCAGATGCTGTGGGACAACTGTATTTCAGCCTCTTTACTCCCGCCCCCAAGAAAAGTTGTACGTAAAAGATGGCTAAGGTGTCCCAAATCTTTTTCAAAGGAATTAATGATTCAATAGGAGGTTGTGCATTTCACAGAGATCTTTAAATCTGATCATTATTCTCTAAAAATAGTGTACAAGTAAGAGTAATAGTTTCAAATTGGTATCTTTAAGCCTGTTTTTTTCCCAACTCTTCCAAAGCAAGAATTGAAAATAATCAGTGATCAAGATTCTTTTTAAATAAGTTTGTTAATCGATCTCATGATAATTTTTTTACTATAATTTCCCTAGTTTTCTTGCAGCTTAAGTACCCCATTTACGATTTCAAATATATGTAAAAAATATACTCTATCATTTAGTAGTGTTTAAAATTTAATGTTAATCCTTTGAACTAAAAATTCTACAGTGTATCTAATACTGAATAAAATTTCATTAAACAATTTCCTATGTAGAGCCGTTTTACTTCCATGTGTAGGATAATATTAAAACTCTTCTTTGTTGCCAATGGTCAGTTTATAAAATCATCTATTATTCAAGGGGTTACTCTCAATTTAATGAAACTTCTAACAGCATTCTTTCATTTGTGAAGACTTTCACAAAGATTCTTGCCAACCACACCTTGTTGATGAATGTGTAGTTAAATGCTAAAGAACTTGATGCTACTTTTTGTAAAGGTTAAAACCCACATTGTCAACCAGCTATAGCTGTGCATCTTTTTACACAAGTAATGAAATTGGAATTTGGGAATTTTTCTGTAAAAGAATTTTAAGTGTTTTAAGATAGACAACCCCTTTCTAGCTAAGGTCCATCATTTTAAAAATGACATTTTTTCTATGACTGTTTGTTCTATATGATACTTACATATGCAAATAATAAAACTTCATCCCACTTTATCCATTCATAAATCAAATTTTCCCAATTGCTATTCATGGCACAGCTGATTTTTGGTATCTTTCACATCTCATTGATTCTTCTCAAAATAATATTATTGCTCAAAAAAATAAATGATTTCATTTGTATTCTTTTTGTTAAACCATAGCCTTTTGTATAGCTGTTAAGATTATTTTTCTTTAATATTACATGGCTTACTATGCTTTTTTGATTGTGTTATTCTAAAATAAATAAGCTCTTTATTCTTATAAGACTTTTTAAAAAGTTTATCTTGATTCATTTCTCTATTAGAAAATCATGTTGGTAGAGTAGACATATTGATAAGTGTGATTGAAATCATAAAATTCAATTTCAGTTTTCAAGTAAATATTGAAATTTTAAAACTATTTTATATTATAAAATATGAGCTAAAAAGTATGTTAATACCCACATGAATATAACAGCTAGAAATTCAGACTGAAAGTATGTGACATCTGTGTTTCACAAAAATGAATGGTGCTGCCATTGAGGAAGTAATTTTCTGAGATGTTGAATGAAGTTTAGTGAAGTTTCTAAACAGAAAGTACAATCTTCCTTTAATTTTCAGTGTACTTTCCTATAAAATTCATTGTGTATTACTACTGTAAAACAGTACCTCACCTGCCTTAGATAGTATTTGCCAGGATTCCCAATTGTAGTTACTCTTTTTCCCCCTTTTCCATACTGTACTCTTTGGGAGGAGGTCACCACATTTGAAGGGGTGAGGAGTTATGCTCTACCTCCTTGAAGGCGCAGTAACTACATAAATTATTTGGAATTTTCTGTTTGGGAGATTTATCTCTTTTCCTCCACTTATTTATTCAGTCATCTATTTATATTAGTACAGACTCATGGATTTTTTTTATATGTTGGCTTATAATTTTAGTAACTATTTATTTTGTTGCCCTCCTGTGTCCCTTTGACATAGGTCAGAGTTTTTGATTTTTTGAGCCCTTTTCTACTTTCTGGCACTACAAGATATTCCAGACTCATCTTCTATATTTATTGCCCCAATCCTTAAAATCAGACATTTTTCCAAGGAGCCCTAGTTGTTTTTTTTTAGAAAATGGCATTAGAAACAAAAATCTGGGTGTGAGGTGTGCTTACTGCTTCTGGGGTGTCATTGCTTCTAGACCCTCTCTGCTGACAGAGCAAAGAAATATTTGTGTATATACTAACCTGTGTATATACACATTTCTATATATAAATATATGTATTGATATTATAATAAACATGAGTTCATACTGATGTCTCCGACTGTAATCTGTTACCACATAGATCATTGTCGCCTCTACTTGCTCTTCTGTAAATTCCCACTCCAACAGTGAGAAACCTGGCTCCCACAATCTGCCATCCATTCACTTAATTGTCCAATCTCAGAGTATGTGTATAAAGTATTAGAATTGTTAACCTGTACTCCTATGGGAAACAACTTTAACAATGAATGTATATTCTTATGTGTAGTTCCTTTGTCTTTAGTATTACAGGCTCCATTCATCTCCAGAGTTACTTACGTCAGCATCTTTTTTCCCCACCCCCTTCAGTGAAGTTGTTTCCTATATTTGTAATGCAATTAGATTACTTTGTCAAATTCCGCATTTCATCCTGGGATCCCCCAGCCTTCTAAATAATTTTTTAAAATTTGCATACCAAGGTTCGATCTTTGTACTATAAAGTTCTGTGGGTTTTGACAAATGTGTAATGCCATCTATCCAACATTGTAGTATCATACAGAATAGTTTCACTACCCTTAAAACGTCCCCTGTGCCTCCCCTATCCAATTTTTCTCCCCACCCCTAAATTTCTGGCAAGCACAGATCTTTATACCATTGCTATCACTGTGTCTTTTCCAGAATGCCATATAATTGTAATCATACAGTATCCTCTTTCCCAACTGGCTTCTTTCACATAGTGTTATGCATTTAAGATTCATTTGTACCTTTTGACACTGGAAGGTTTTTTAGTGTTGGGTATATTGTTTCTCACTGATGAAATGAGCACTGTGTAAAAATACAAGGTTGGCTAGAAAGCTTGTATATACTCCCTCCCACTCCCCACCCAGTAAGCCTGTATAAGGAGATAACTGGGAAGAGGAGAGAATATATTGGAGTTGGAAACTTTTTTAGTCTCATAGAAACAACACCTCTTTAGGAATCTTGTCAGTTTTGTTCATTGTTGTATTCTCAGTGTTTGGAATAATGCCTGGAATATAGTAGCACTTAATGTTTGTTTGTTGAATGAATGTTAATACCCCCACTGAGTTGAGGTGTTAGAAAAAGAAATAGGAGTAACATTATCTTTGTTG
The DNA here is from genome assembly GCF_002837175.3 of Physeter macrocephalus. Classification (NCBI taxonomy): domain Eukaryota; kingdom Metazoa; phylum Chordata; class Mammalia; order Artiodactyla; family Physeteridae; genus Physeter; species Physeter macrocephalus. The sequence continues at coordinate 79,979,959 of NC_041219.1, read as the reverse complement.
GTTTCTGCTTTTTTTCATTCCAACCAAAAATTGGGTTCAGAGAGTAGAGTATGGATTTGCAGAATTTTTGTAACCAATTGAATAGATGTTAAATATTCTTTATAATCTTGAGCTATCTGTGAGCATGCACAGTTTTAATTTTTCCTGAAAAAATACCCCACCCCCAATTACTAAAGTATGTCAGCATTCTCTCAGAAAATTAGGTTCCTTGATCAAATAGGTTTGGAAATTACTGTGTAACTGAAAGTATTAACTTATGTTTAATGCTCTTCCTGTCTTTCTCCTGTTCCCCATTTCTTCCACCAATTTAAACAATAGCCAACTATACTTCACTTGGCTTGGGGGTGGGGCATGAAGTAGGACAGAAATAGAAATAGTCTACAAATCTTATATGTGACCAGAAGTTGAAAGGGGGCTGAAGAAAGGGGAGAATGCAGTGAGGTGCAGACAAATGTTTAACACCCAGCTGCCTATGGAGGAAGAGGGCAGGAAGCCTTAACTGTGGCATATATCGATTCCCATGATATAAGTACTTACACCATGGCCGGTGTCAGGTTACCAAGGTCAAGTCTAAGTCATTGCAAAATTTCTGAATATTTAACAGTTGGCACTCATGAGCTTCTCTGATCCCAGGATACCACTGCGAGTAGGTATTACACTGTTCTCATCACTGCCTCTTCTCCTCCAGGCCAATTAATAGAGATTTACCTAAACTGGGCAGAAGAAAAGGAAAGGGAGTAGGAAGACTTGAGAATTCATTCTTGGCATATCTAAGCAGAAGGGACTTTGGGCAACTTTGTGAAGTATTCCTGGGTCTCGGCTTGGCCTTAGAAGCATTCCCCAAGAAGCAAAAGAAGAGAGTGATTTATAATTCAATATCAGCTGCTGTGTATTGATCACCTGTGGCAAGTGGGGCTAGATTTGTGTCATTTACCAGCCTTGTCCTTGCCTCTGTCCCAACACATGCATTAACAGTGCCTGAGATTCCAAAACTATATCCCAGCTCCAGGGAGTAGGGAGAAATCCCAGAAGAAACGAGAGCATGTTTTCCTCTTTAAATTGATAGAATGAAAGCTTGGTGTCATACCTTAAGTTGTATTCTAGAAAACTCTTTTCGTGATGGGAACAGGATTTATTCCATTACAACTACATATTTTATCATAGGAGTTTCACAATCATCATATAACAGGTTGAGACAGCCTGTAGTAAAGAAATCTGTTTGTATCTATACATATATGTTTAAATCTATCTATCTATCTATCTATCTATCTAGCACTGTTTAGCATCATAAGGAATTGGTTTTCCATGGAGCAAATTTTGGGAAACACTGTTGTGTATTTTTTCTGTTTTTGGCTGTGTGTGTGTGGTGTGTATAGAAATATAAACAATATAAAATAGGGATTGTAATGTTCATACTATTTCAAAACTTTCTTGTTTATTTAATATATTATGACTTCATTCCTTTGATTTTTTAAAGGAATATTTTCTTGCTTTAAAAATATTTGTGGGAATAATTTGGAGGCAAACTAAAGAATTAAAGGTGTGATGAATGCACTCTTTTAATCCCTTTCCATGAATCACAGCACAGACTCAGAAATAACTCCTCAGCTACCCCAATAGGGCATCAAAAGAATAACCAAGTAGGTCAACAAGTACTCAGCTAAAGAGAAAAAGCTGCTCATTACCAGAGAAGACCTAGGAGAGAGGTTTCTAGTTGGTAGAGGGATTTAGTGGTAGATTTTAAAGGCTTTTAAAAAAATAGATCTAAGCTAGTTGCTCTGTCACATCTTCCATTTCTTCCTGTTTGTAGAGGTTTCAGTCTCTCTCTCTCTCACACACACACAGGCACACATACACATACTTTTTTTGTCTTCCTGAAAAAAATTGTATCCTTTGAGGTTTGCTTTTAAAAGTTGCCAGTTGTATCACTTCTTCAGTCTATCAACTTTAAGTCTATCAACTTTATCAACTGTAGAGGTTAAGAAAACCTCTGCAGTCCATTGCTATGATTATAGCTCATTTTAAACTCAAATTCCCCAATAATGTTCTAAAAATAAAGCAGCAGGAGTAATAAGTATCTTAAAAAGGAAACTAACTTCTGTATCTTCAAATTTTCCTCTAGTTCCTTACTGGAACTCTGATAACTCCCTATTTCATTTACCCATAAAATAGGGCCTATTGGCTTAGCCAAGAAAGACAGAAAAAATTATTTAAAATAGGTATTCAAGTTGAGGGCACCGTAGAGAGTTACTCCAAATTTTCCAGGGTTGTGACTAAATACTTTAAACTTACCTCAAGTGACAAGGCATAATCTCCATCTGAGGCCACATTAAAATAATTGTACCACTCTCTTTTGAGAGTTAGGGCCTGGAAGAAAGTCGAAATTTTATCAAATCCAGAGGTGTTAAACCGTTCTAACGATGCCCAGGTGAAAACAATTTAATCAAGTGGTTACATATTAGTCCCACAGGCAACAAAAACCATGTCTTATTTGCTTTTTTTTTTAAACTGGTACTTTATTTGTAACTACATAAATTGTAGACATAGGTTTACTTTTAAAAATGATTTCAAAATCATATGTTTGGAAGATAATAGCAAAAAGTAAAACAAAAAAGCAAAACCAACGAAACAAAAAACATCTGTTTTCTTGAGTTTACTTAAACATTTTTTTTAAATTGGAGTATAGTTGATTTAAAACGTTGTGTTAGTTTTCAGGTGTACCACAAAGTAAATCAGTTATACATATACATGTATCCATTCTTGAGTTTACTTGAAGGCAAAATACAGTTTTGAAATTGTCCAGGGAGAGGAAATTCCAGAATTTTCCTCAGTAACTTTTGGGCTGTGATGAACTGAGAATCTCATAGGCTGTCAGTGATATGTATAGCGCTTTAAAAAGCATTAATTTATGTTCATAGTCTTAGATTTGTCTTCTCCCTTGCATTATTACAACTCCCACCATGACTAATATTTTTTCTTTACCTGAATTTAGATAAGAATAAAAATTATTATAATTTTCTACTTTGGAAAGACTCCTTAAAAATATACTCTGGAATATAGTTCAAAATGAATAGTTTTTTTAATCTCCTTTTCATAGTATTTTATTATCATGGATTATATGATATTATTATTCATTCATTCATCTAGTCATTTATTTATTTGTTCATTCAAAAGTAAACATTTGGTTTTTTTTTCAAATAGACATTTCTTGACCACTCTTTAAATGTCAGCCTTGGCATTGAAAAAGGCATGGGGAAAAACAAATCATAATACATGTTGCCAAAAACAATAATATGTCTGTTGATATGCTATGAAGACACAGAAAAGGAAATAAGTAATAATGAATCATAGAATTCATAGGATATAAAATTTGGACAAGGAATTAGATGTCATCTAGTCCAGTCCCTTCATTTTATAGATCAGGAAGCCAAAGCCCAGAAAGTAACTTCATATGACTTGTTAGAATGGTAATGACATTGATGTCAATCATTAATTGGATGCATAATCAATTCTCAAAACACCACCCAAAGGCAATTAATATCATCCCTATTTCACAAATGAAGAAACCAAACTCAGAAAGGTGAAATAACTCATCCAAATATCATACTATTTGTAAATGGCAGACCTGTGATTCAAACTTAGCTCTGTTTGAATCTAAAACTGAGCTCTGAAACACCACACTGTTATTACAACTAGAGTAATATCTTCTAACATGTAGTCCAGTGATTCTTTTCTTTGTAAGCCAATACCTCATAATGTAGAATATCTAAATTTAACCTAAAATTATAGCCCCCAAATATGAATGTATCAGTGACTCAAATTTTACCCTACAAGCAAAAAATACTCCAAAATTCCTTATCAGAATTACTCTAAAACTAGTAAGATTGTTTAAAAAGTCAAATTTCTAGTAGATATTTGAGGTTGGGTGTGATTTTCTTTGAAAACAGAGTACCCAGGAAGAAAACATTAAAATATTCTAAGACATTATGTTTCTTCCCCAGTTTTTTAGATGCACTGTTTCTGTTTTGGAAGACAGTGGAAGATCATTTTCTTGATTCTTGGTGTCAGGACAAGCTGTTCTTCTCTGGAATGGCTGGTTTGATTTTAGCTTATGAACACTGAATTTCATAATTGATCACATCCCCTCTTTGCCAGGGAACTGCAAATGTGAGACCCACCTCCGTCAGCCATACAAGATAGTGTGGCATGTATTCCCATGGCTAATCTTACACTTGGTCTTATTTTATTTATGAAATAATTTCCCCATCATTAAAAAAATTCTTTTGTGGTATATAAATTTATCTGAACAGCCTTATGTCCTTTAGAGAATAAAATGGAGTGTGAATTTTAAGATGTTTTTTCCTGAACTATACTTTGTAGATTTATTTCTAAGACTTGACCAAAAAAACTTAGTGTAAAAGGAAAACGTTACAGAGAATAGAGTCATGTAAGCAAGTTGTTTAATTCCTGGACGACAAACCTCTAAAGCTTTTTGCACTGATTCAGTCAACAGAATAATTGGTATAGACTAGGGGTATTTCCTTGACAAAAAGATCCACATTCTACCTAAGATAGAAGGTATATTGCATAGTAGATAAGAGTGTGAACTTGGTATAAAGTTGACCTGCATTTCCTTCCCTGCTATGCCACTGACTAACTGTGAGACTTAGGACAGTTCTTTATCGCTCTTAATCTTCACTTTTTGTCAGCAAAATGGGCTAATAATTCTACCTTTTTTATATGGCTGCTGAGAGAATCAAATGAGATAGTGCATGTAAGATGCTTGACATGTGGTGAATTTCCGTACAGCTTAGTAATAGTGCTGTCATTATTATGGTATACCAGTCTGGCAAATGCCATGAAGCTCATGGAGCAAGTTGTTGACTAGTACCCCACATGCTGTTTGCGATGGAAGCCCCAGGAGTGTATCCTAGGCGGGGTACCCAGTAGTAAGATTTCTGAGGGGCAGTGAGGGCATGGAGTAGTGGTCCAGTGGGCAAAAGGTGATCCAAAACTACTCCATGTATTTCACAATTTTGTGTAGGTCAGACCCTATATTTGGTAATGCATACACATTCATATTTGTGAATAATTCAAAAAACAATGCTAAAAAGTATTTTCTCCAAAAAATCAGATTTGACCGTAAATGATATAGTGCACTGATGCATACCAGTCAGGACAGCTTTAGGCACAAGTACACGTGACACGTGCACAGTAAGTAAAAGACCCCCTGTTGTGTGGTTGCTTAACTAAGAGAGGAGAGGTCTATATTTCTCACCTCACATAGTGCCCAGAGGCGGGCAGCCTCCAGGGATGGTTTGAGAGCTCAGTGGTGTCAGGGCTCTAGGTCCCAGACCAGGGGACCAATGGTCCAAAGGTGGCTAGGGCAACTCCAAGCATGATGTTACCGAACAACTGAATTTGAAGGTGGTAAGCAGGAGACAGCACAGGACAGAGAGTTTCTGCTCCTTCATCTCCCTTATCATTTCCAGAAAGCCACAGATACATCTCTTTCTTTTTATTGAGGTTCACTTTATTTTATTTTTTTAAACATCTTTATTGGAGTATAATTGCTTTACAATGGTGTGTTATTTTCTGCTTTATAACAAAGTGAGTCAGTTATACATATACATATATCACCATATCTCTT
>NC_041219.1:79932140-79974062 GCF_002837175.3 Physeter macrocephalus | reverse complement strand
ATGGACACTTAGGTTGCTTCCATGTCCTAGCTATTGTAAATAGAGCTGCAATGAACATTTTGGTACATAACTCTTTTTGAATTATGGTTTTCTCAGGGTATATGCCCAGTAGTGGGATTGCTGTGTCGTATGGTAGTTCTATTTGTAGTTTTTTAAGGAACCTCCATACTTTCTCCATAGTGGCTGCACCAAGTTACATTCCCACCAACAGTGTAGGGAGGGTTCCCTTTTCTCCACACCCTCTCCAGCATTTCTTATTTGTAGACTTTTTGATGATGGCCATTCTGACCAGTGTGAGGTAATACTTCATTGTAGTGTGAGGTAATACTTCATTGTAGTTTTGATTTGCATTTCCCTAATTATTAGTGATGTTGAGTATCTTTTCATGTGCCTGTTGGCCATCTGTATGTCTTCTTTGGAGAAATGTCTATTTAGATCTTCTGTCCATTTTTTGATTGGGTTGTTTGTTTGTTTTGTTGTTGTTGTTATTGTATTAGCTGTTTGTATATTTTAGAAATTAAGCCCTTGTCGGTTGCATCATTTGCAAATATTTTTCCCATTGCATAGCTTGTCTTTTCATTTTGTTGATGGTTTCCTTTGCTGTGCAAAGGCTTATAAGTTTGATAAGGTCCCATTTATTTTTGCTTTAATTTTCTATTGCCTTGGGAGACTGACCTAAGAAGAAATTGCTACGATTTATGTCAGAGAATGTTTTGCCTATGTTCTCTTCTAGGAGTTTCATGGTGCCATGTCTTATATTTAAGACTTTAAGCCTTTTTGAGTTTATTTGTCAGTTAATCTTCAACAAAGGAGGCAAGAATATACAATGGAGCAAAGACAGTCTCTTCAGCAAATGGTGCTGGGAAAGCTGGACAGCCACATGTAAATCAATGAAGTTAGAACACTCCCTCACACCATACACAAAAATAGACTCCATATGGTCTTCTCTCTTATAATTTACTATACTGCATGAATATCACAGTGCCTGCTTGCATGTCCATGCATGCTACTATTTTTAAAGCCTCGGTCAATGTTTTATTCATCTACACTAATTCCAGATCACTGAATTGAAACACTTTCAATGCCATGGAGATAATTTGGGCTTAAATAAGGGGTCAAAGGCAGTCATTTTAAATTCTTGAGCTGAAAAGCAGTATGATTACATGAGTATTTTTGGAATGTAGATTTTAGCACTGGGCCGCCTGGATGAGGAAGGGAAGACAGTAGAAACAGGAAGACAAAAGAGGAAGCTGACACAACAACAATAACGCATGAATAACAATGCTTTATATGTGCATAACATTGTTTTGTGAAAGAGCTTTATGTGCAATTTCTTGGAAATTCAAGCCTTTAATTCTAAGTATATTAATCCTGTGAGCAGGTATTATTAGTCTCATTTTAAAGATAAGGAAACTTGGAGAGGATAGTGACTTGGCTAGTATCATGTAGAGAAAAGAGACACAAGTCAAAGCCACTTCAATCAGAGTTCAGGATTACTCTTACAAGAAGGTGGTGACAGAAGTCTTTGTCTAGGTGTTGGCAGTGATGTAGAGAGAAAGGAAAACTCCTGCAAACCATGAGACTGATAAACCTTCAGAACTAGATGACTGGTTGCAGATAGAATGTAAAGAAAGGGGTGAAGTTAAAGATACAGCCCAGCGTGCGACCCTGGGGATCCTAGAGACTGATGTTCCTCTTAGCAAACCTGGGGAAGCAGGAGCATCACTGGTTAAACTCATTACATAAAAGATAACATGAGCTTGTGGGACTGTGTGCAGGCAAAGCTTTTCTAGGTTTGGATAGTAGTTTGTGATAAAAATACTGAACCTTTGTTTTTATCATTTACCAGGAATCTACAGGGGCAGAGTTAAGCGTAATGATAACGCATAGTGCATTTCAAACAAACTATTTTTTTTAAAAATTTAATTTATTTATTTTTGGCTGCGTTTGGCCTTTGTTGCTGTGCGTGGGCTTTCTCTAGTTGCGGTGAGTGGGGGCTACTCTTCGTTGCGGTGCTCGGGCTTCTCATTGCGGTGGCTTCTCTTGTTGCGGAGCACAGGCTCCAGGTGCACGGGCTTCAGCAGTTGTGGCTCATGGCTCTAGAGCGCAGGCTCAGTAGTTGTGGCGCCCGGGCTTAGTTGCTCCTTGGCGTGTGGGATCTTCCCGGACCAGGGGTCGAACCCGTGTCCCCTGAATTGGCAGGTGCATTCTTAACCACTGCGCCACCAGGGAAGCCCAAACAATTTTTTGAGTAGTTTTCTCATCTATAGTAGACTTTTTAAGTTGCCCAGGCAACTGTTTTGGATCCTGCATTTTGTGTCCAGAACAGTGCTACCTATATTCTTTCCTAAAAGAGATGAGATGAAAAACTTTTCTTCTAAGATTTCACTGGACTATCTTTAAGGTCATAATCAGTATCTAATTCTTCTATGTTAATTTCGGTTCCTTGAATCCAAGGGCACTGAATGCCAAGGAGATAGTTTCAGCTTAATTCAGGAGCCCAAAGGGACTTGTAAATATGTGACTCAGAGTGTACTTTTGCAGGTAAGTTTTTGAGCAATGGACAGTCTGGATTAGGAAGGGAAGATGGTAAAAGTAGGAAGAGAATAGACCTTACGTAAATTGGAGAGCTCAATATCTGATGTCAGGGAAGAGGACAGAGGAGAATTTTGAGATCTCTTTGGCTAGGGCAACAGAAATGCAAAGTCTGAGTGCTTAGATCCAACCCAGGAAAGAGATCTATTTCCTCTGCAGTGACCTTGTGTAATCCTAGGCATGATAAAATATGGATGGCTTGGGAGAGCTGGGCTCATTTTCACACTCTCTTTAAAAGGCTTTCATCTGGAACACATTTTTTGGCGGGGGGGGGTGTGTGTGTGGTGAAACAGAACAAGTCAAATACAGCCAGCCTGGGAAATTGAATTAACTATATATTTCTTCCCTTGGGTTTTCTCTGGTACAGCCTCTTCTCTTCCTTGCCAATCCCCAGAGTTTATCTCCTGCTCCAGGACCTGCTGTAACAGCTGGTGATAGTTTCCACAAAACGCCTCTAAACATGAGAAATCATCTTCAGTAGACATGTTGGATCAGGGTTGAGTAGAGAGAATGGAATGTTCGACTAGATGTTTTTCTCTTGTCAATTTATAATTGTCTCACTGAAGTCTTTGTCTTCATTCTGGGCTAGATGGAAAGATTATATGCCTAACACAAATCAGATAGTTGGTCTAGAAAATTATTTGCCACATGATTGATTTCATGCCCACTCTCTGGGCTTCCTAGATTTTCTCTATACTCATCTCTCTTATAATTTACCATATTACATAGATCTGAAAATGCCTGATTTTGTATGTCCATGTATTATACTATTTTTAAGGCCACAGCCAATGTTTTATTCATTTATATTAATTATGGTTCACTCAATTGAAGGCTTTGAATGCCATGGAAAAACACTGATTTACATACACTTTACATAGATCTCAAGTGATGTGACTCAGCCCCTCCCTTCCCATCACAGCATCCTCTGTTCTACCTCCTGCTTTGTCTCCATAATTTGTGCCTAATACTAATGTCCTCATGTTCCTCAGAGACCTCCACTTAGCATTTCTCCTTATCTGTTCTTATTGCTGTGGTCCTATGTACCAGGCAATCCCTACCTTTTTCTTCATCTTAGAACTTAAGTTATGCAGATATGACTGAGAATGGTCCAGGGTATGCAGGGAACAACAGGAAGACCAACAATAGATGTCGACTGCAGGACCCTGATCATTATAGGCAACCAGAGCCCATAAGAGAGAAGTCTCCCCCTGGCTCCAAAAATGAAGGCTAAAAGGGAACATAGTAGGAGAATACCTTGTGCTCTTGGTTCAGGCAACTGTTGGACCATATTCTAGGCTACTGTGTAGGACAAAGAGATGATAGAATCTCCTGTCTGAGAAATTTCAGCTCTTCTATTGATTTGGAAACGTCAGGGAGGTGCTTAATTAGATCCTACATAGGTCATTTAGTTGTATGGAACTTAAACTTCCCACTGACCCATACAGAGAAGCTACATTTTACTGGCAGCTTATGTTCTAAAGTCAGAATATAGGACAAAAATTTAGTATAGGTAATACCACCCTCAGCAATCCGTTTGAAAGGATTAGGATTGGGCATTAACTATGCCAAGGTGGATCAGGTTAATTTCTCTTTCGTTGAGTACAAGATGAAGCATTGCTTTCCTTCAGGGGTCATGTTGTATGAAATATGTATATACATCTCTAAGCAAGAGGCATATATTCAGCAGGGTGATACAGTCATGTTATGGGAAGCTCATGGAAATGCAGAGAAAGGTGGATCTACATCTTCCGTGTCATAATCAATGTAGACTTAGCTCATGGAGTGGAATGGTGGGAAGAATTGCCTGCACTATTGAAATTTTCCACTCTCTCTCTCTCTCTCCTCTCTTCTCTTTTCCTCTTTCTCCTTTGTTTTGTCTTGAGGGCATTCAGTGAAATCCTTCTAAGAAAAATTCTTCTCAAACATGACTCTTCTATATAGGCTTTCATCCCTGGCAGAGGCCACACAGGGCCTCTTTAAGGAGGTCCCAATCTAGGGACTGTTGTGATAATAGCAATCGTAGGATTGGCCAAGGGAGAGAGATAAAAAGCTAGAAGAGACCTTGTATATGAGGTAGGTGACTTGTATAAGACCACATGACTGTTTCAAGAAAACTGAACAACACTAGATCTTTCAAAGAGAGGAGATTTAGTATAGGAAATTTGTTACACACAAGTTGGAAGGATGAAAAAGCAAAAAAAGGGGAGGCTAAGAGAATAACCCAGATATTAGAAACTGCAGGGATCATCTATCCCACCTAGAGCTGTGGGAAGATAAAAGGAGAGGAGGTGTTACAGAATTTAGGAGCTTGGAGGAAGTGCTTACACATAGCAGGTGCTCAGATCTTTAAGAGGGGTGCCTTACAGCAAGTGCTGGGACCTCTATAAAAGGAGCTGGAAGGCATGGCTGGTGCTAGTACCTCAGGTGGGGGAAGTGTATCAAAACTAGTAGTTTAGATCTCTATGGGGGCACTCTGTGGTTGGTCACTTAGACCGCCAATGGGGATGTGATGTGCTGGGCATTGCTGAAAGCATCTGGGTTCTGGAGGTGTGGCTGTCCTCCATAGCTGAAGAGACACCTATAGTTGCTCCCAATTTCCAGTCTACTAGTGCCTCCTATCAGAGACTCTAACAGACAACAAGTTGGCAAAGGAGTCTGGGAAATTTAGATTGCAGGCCCCAGTCCCAGCATCACAGAGTATAGAATACAGAAGTGGGCTCTCAGGGCTGAGATACAGCAGGTCACGTAGGAGGATGGTGGCCAGGACCAGAGTCCAATCCAGATCATATTAATAAAGCTTCTTCAATTCAGTTAACAAAGGAGAAAAAGAGAGAGAAAGAGAGAGAGAGAAAGAAGAAGGAGGAGGGGGAGGGGGAGATTGAAATTAATTATACCAAGTGTTGGAGAGGATGTGGAGCAAAAGGGATTCTCATATTTTTTCTGTTGAGAGCATAAATTGGTACAACCAGTTTAACTGTGTAGTTGTATCTCGTAAAGCTAAATATACATCTACCCTATAACCTAAAAATCCCACTCATAGGTATATACTGAAGAGAAATAAACCTGATCTTTGGAGCCTAGGTCCTAAGTCAGCAGTCTGGGTACTACCAGGTAACTTTCTCCATAAATAACCACTGTAATATGTGGAAATATTTAGCTTCTGATTGGTCCAGTTAGAAGCAGGGAAGCAATAAAGGAGATGGTAGCAGGAGCAGTGTTGGGAAGCGCTGGTGAAATCTACCTGGAGAGAGAGCCACCTAGGGTTTTGTGGAGCCACAGAAAAATGAAAGCAGACAGCAGGGAGGAAATCACATTTCTAATTTTAACATTCTGGCAATTCAAAACTGTAAGGTATCAGAGTAAATGCCAAAATACCATTAGGATTACCTCCCAGTCAGATTATTACGCATGAAGAAAAATAGTCCACTCTGCTGTCTCTGAAATTGCAGGTTGGAGTAGGGGAAAGTATCACACATTCATCTGATCATCTATTATCGATTGGTCTATTAATCAGTCTACTGGTTGATGCATTCATTTATTCGTCAGTCATTATTTAGAATCTGATTTAGGCTTTACAAAGATTGAGTGCTCTGCGAATATGAAGACCAGAGAGGCAGCATGCTGTAGTGTACGAGGCATGGGACTCAGAGTCATTCATATACTCACATTCATTCAATCAACAAATATTTATTCAGTGTCTACTGTCTTCCAGGCACTGAGATAATATCCTGGCTCCCAAACGTAAAATATGTATAACCTAGAAAAAATTGCTCAGTCTACCTGAGTTTCACTTTCAGTATTTGCAAAATGGAGGTATTAATACTTATTCAGTGGGTTTAGTTACATGGAATAAATAAGATCATGTATGTCAGCCCCCACCCCAGGGAGCTGGCAGTGCTTAATAAATAGGGACTCTAAGAACTCTAGTTCTGAGAATCTCGTAGCCTGGTCCAGTTGTTTTTAAGCCCTGGTATATTTGAATTACCTGGGAAGTGTTTTTTGAAAGACCAACACCCAGGCTTCTCTTCTGAGTTTCTGGTGTGATTCTGGTTTAGGGTGGGGTATTTTATGTTTCCTAAGTTTCCCAGGTGGTTTAAATGGGCACACAGTGGAACCACTGATCTAATGGTGAAGCAGACTTGTGAATAAAAAACTCTCAGAACAACATTATAAAAATTCAACATCAGATTAAGCTAGGTACAGACACGAGGCTAGGAGAAGTAGCCTAGATGGAGGGCGTCCGACTCCTGTTGGGGTATAACCCAAATCACAAGGTCAGTGGGGATAAGTCCAATTTGTGCTTGGTCTGGAATGGGACTGGTCAAGAGTCAAGGAGTTATATCTGATAGCTGAGGTTCAGGGGTCCCTTAGCATTTCTTTGGGGGTGGGAAGTTACCGAATGTCAAATGAGCTCTACAAAATTGTGTTTAGATACGAAGTTTTAGGAGGAAAAAACCCCTGTTGTTCAAAGAAAAATCCGATTTTAAGCATTGTTTAAAAATATCTGCAATTTTATATTCAATACTCTAAAATTTAAAATTTTCTACTGCTTTTGAATTTTTATTTCATACATTGCCTTCATATGGACCTGATTTAGAAAATGCTAAAATCGTAAAAAAAAATATTTTCTCAGTGTGCAGTCACGTTGAAAACAAGTGGAAAGATAGATTCTTTTGCCAGTACAACTGTTTTTAATCAAGTAAATTAGGTCTAGTTTTAGATGAGGTCTGACTCATGTGCCTTTAATTCTATGGATAGACTTGAAATACCTTTTAATGAAAAGCTGTCATTCAGATTATAGTTCAGCTTCATAGCCCATCACATTTGAGAGGATGGCAATAGATAAATATATAAAAGATAAGTATAATTTTAGATATGATTTTACAGAATATGTTTGTCTTATAACTCTTAAAATTTGGAGAAGAACTCACATAAGATAGACTTTTATAGACTGCCTGCCATAAACTGAATGTTTGTGTCCCCGCAGAATTCATATGTTGAGACCTAATCCCCAGTATGATGGTATTTGGAGGTGGGACCTTTAGGAGGTGATCAGGTCGTGAGAATGGGGACCTCATGAATGAAATTAATGTTCTTTTAAAAGAGACCCCAGAGGGACTTCCCTGGTGGCGCAGTGGTTAAGAATCCGCTTGCCAATGCAGGGGACATGGGTTCAAGCCCTGGTCCAGGAAGATCCCACATGCCGCGGAGCAACTAAGCCTGTGCGCCACAACTACTGAACCTGCGCTCTAGAGCCATGAGTCACAACTGCTGAAGCCTGCATGCCTAGAGCCTGAGCTCCTCAAGAATCTTGAGAAGCTACTGCAATGAGAAGCCCACGCACTGCAGCAAAGAGTAGCCCCCACTTGCTGAACTAGAGAAAGCCCACATGCAGCAACAAAGACCCAACTCAGCCAACAATAAATAAATGAATAAATTTATGAAAGAGACCCCAGAGAAATCCCTTGCCCCTTCCACCATGTGAAGTTACATCAAGAAGACAGCAGTCTATGAACCAGGAAGCAGGCTCTCACTAGACACCCAAACACTGAATCTGCAGGTCCCTTGATCCAGAATTATGAGAAAGAAATTTCTGTTGTTTATAAGCCACTCAGTTCATGGTAGTTTGTTACAGCAGGCCGAACAGACTAAGACACTGCCTAAAAGTAAAATTTCTCTTCTGTGTTTGAAAAGTAGCCATTTCTCCAGATACCCACATGATCTGTACCTTTTAACCACATGTCCAGATGAAGTCATAGGAAAGAAAGTATTGGCTTTCCAGTCATGTCCAAGGGTCAACAGAATCTTGTCAGATGTACTAGCTGACTAAAGATCTGCATGGAAAGGTGTTTTTACCTTTACCTGACTATCTATTTTTTTTCATCTCCATTGTAACTTAAACAATGCCTGATGGAACATTTTAAATGTCTGTAGATCTGTATATTTTTTGGCCTTATGTTTGTTCTGAGCAGATCAATGGGACATATATATGATGTTGCCTTTGTGTTTCTTGCAAATAATCTTTGGTTTTACTTCTGTCTTCTGAGATAGTATATTTCAGGGGTATATAGGAAAATTCCAGGCATGAAATTTAATTAGAGATCATAATATATTTAAATATGTCTTATGCCTTACTTTTACTATTTTTTAAAGGGTGCTAAGAGAAATATTAAAGCTACTTGAGGTCGAATCCATTCATCTTTTTATTTTGTGGGTTTTCCCATTATAATTTTATACTGAAAAGATTCTCCTCACTCCAGAATTTTGGTAAGGGCTCAAATTTGTTATCTTCCACTATTTAACTCTTCAGTCTTTCCAGACTTAATATGGGAGAATGGAATGAAATGAGAAACTACATTGATTTTTTTTGTTCTGAATTACTAAACAATTGTATCAGCACCATTTATTAGAATAATGGCTGTCTTCTTTATTGATTTGTCAGAACTTCATTATCATATCAAACTCATATGAAATCTGAAATAGAATCTGTTTATGGACAGTCTGTTCTGTTTCATCAGTTTTTCTGTTTACATCTGTGCCAGTGACCTTGAAATATGTGTCAGTATATGGGAGGGCTGACACTCCTTCCCTTTAAAGATCTTATCTATTCTTGCCAAAATCTCTTTACATAGATAAACTTATATTTTTTTAAATCTTTGGTAATTCTTAAAGTATAATATCATAAAAAATGGAAACATCATTGAAATATAAATAGGAAAAGCTAAAATTCCATGTTCTTCCCTGCCCTCACTTTTCCACTTCCTCCTTCCTCCCTAGGTATAACCACTGTCAACATTTTGGTGTCCTCAGATCTACTCTCAAACACCTGGTAAGGCTCAAAAATATTATCAGTGATTTTTTGTTGTTGAAACTGTGTTAAAATTATACATTAAGAAAAATTACCATCTTATGTTGTCTTCCTATTCAAAAACATATTCTGTCCATTTAGTTAAGCCTTATTTTATGTATCTCATTTAAAACTTCATAATTTTATTTATATAGATTCCAACATTTTATATTGTTTATTTCCAGATAGTTAATGTTGTGAAAGTATTTTTTTTCAGTCTATTGTCTTTCTAATCACTGGTGGTAAAAACAAATGCTCTTTGTTTTTGTCTAGTAGTCTTACTAATTTTAATAGCTTTGCAATGGATTATTTTGGGTTTTTATGTTACATAATCACATCATGGGCAAATTATGATAATTCCATGTCCTCTGTATTTTATTTCTAGTTCATGTTTTATTGCTTTTTGAAAGCTTTTAGAACAACAGTAAATAGCAATGGTAATAATAGAAATTCTTACTGGTCCTGATGATAATCAGATTACCTCTAATGGCAATGCTTATGAAAGTCTTTGTTGAGAGGCAGAACGGCATACCGCCACAGGTGAAGTCTCTGCAGCCTCATTGCTGGGTTCACATCCTGGCTGGGTCTTCCTGGAGGTGTAAACTTGGGCAAGTTTCTTCTCCTCTCTATGCCTCACTGTGCTCATCTCTAAGACAGGGGCAATAATAGTTTCTACCTCATACAGTTTTCATGAGGGTTAATTAAATATTTTTATAAGCATTTACAAGAATTTTGATACTATATTAAGCACTGATTCCATCAATAAAGCAGTGTGCTTTATTTTATCAATGGCTTTTAGACACATTCAAAATGCACTAATAATTCAGAACAAGAGCAGTGTGCTAGTTTAAAAACATTGTACTGTTTAAGTGTAGTACTTCAGTGTTTTCTTTTTTGCCCCTCTCTGTTTTCATGCTGAAGTATATGAAATTAGCTCAATATTTTCTATTCTAACATTTTGCAAAGAATATTATTTATTACTTGGAGTCTGTGTACATTTATACCATTTGTATTTCTGTAGTTTTAGGCTGCTGGAAATGAAGTGTGGCTTTTTAGTAGTTCCAGGTGCTATAAAGCCCTGCTGCCTAAGCTGACGCCACTACCTTTTTACCATTCGTTCAAAAACAGTACTGCTCTTTATTTTTTAAAAGGAATTGTTAAGTTTAAGGTGGCTCCCGTGGTCAATTTCTGCCTTATACTGGCTTCTGCCTAGTCAACACAGATATGATTGGGTGTGTGTGGCATGGGGCCCCAGGAAGGCATGACAACTAGAATGTATCAGTCTCTGGTTTCACAAATATTCTCTTTTTCCTAGATTCTCTCATTCCCTAGAGCGTCTCCTCCAATCCCCAGACTTAAATGCCATCTGTGTACTAATGACTCCCAAAGTTTTGCCCTGACCATATTCATGTATCCAGCTGCCTATCTGATATTCTTATGTCTGGGGTTAACCAGAATGTCTCTAATATTACATTTTGTATGATATGTGTTGATGCTATATAGTCCTTGTTGAGAGGCAGACTGGCATGCAGTCTCAAGTGTTAACGTTATGTCTAATAAGTATCTCAATTTTAATATCTCCAGACCTGCTTATCCCTCATTTTCTCCATTAGAGTAAAGCGAAGCACTGTCCTTTACTTTGCTCAGGTCAAAACGCTGGATCACTCATTACTCCTTTCTTTCTCTGAAATCTTCATCCAGTCCATTAGTAAACCAATCAATTTTACACTCAAAATTTACCTAGTATCCCATGGCTTCACACAACCCCCTCCACCACCGTTCCAGCCTGAGCCATTAGCACCTGTTGTTCAGCAATTTTGCAGAAGCTCCCTTACTGCTCACCCCGCCGAGGTCCTTGTTTCTATGTGATCTATTCCCAACACAGCTGCCAGAACCACCCTGTAAAATACAACTTAGATTTGTTGTTCCTCTGCCTCAAATCCTGCATTGACCTTTCATGTTAAACTGGAAACCCCAAGGCCCCTAACGTCCACCAGTTCCCCCGCTTCCACTCCACACCCCGATTTATGACATTATCACATACTACTCTCTACCTCTCTCATCCACTCCAGCCTCCTGCACCTTGCTGACCATTATTCTCCTGTGTCAGAGCCTCTTCACTTGTTGCTTTATCTCCCTACAACGTTCATCCCTTAGATGTCCACAAGGCTCCCTCACTGTCTTCAGGTCTCTACTTAAAAATAACATCTTATCCAAGAGCTTTTCTCATCATGCCACATAAAATGGTCCTTCTTCTCTACGCTAGTCGCTATCCATTCTCTGTATCATTTTTCTTCATAGCACTTGTTTTCATTTGACACTTCTTTTGTTTGCTTATTGTCTGTCTTGTTCACCAATATATCCCTAGTGCCTAGAAAACTCTCCAGCATCTAGTAGGTACTCAATAAGTGTTAAATGAATGAACACTGTCATTACATGAGGACAATCTGTAATACATTTACAGTTAACAATATAAGGATCTGAAAAGGCATGAAAACTAATACATATCATGTGTTTCCTGGCTGCCAGCCCTGTGCTAGAAAGTTAATACAGAGCTTCTGAGAATAGGGGAACTTATTCAGTAGAGTCTAATTTCTATTTAGAGATTTAACTCTTTGCAAGGATTAGATTGTTATATAGGTGGAATGATTTCAGAAATGCTCACGAAAATAAAAGTTTATTTAGTCCCCTAAGGCCTTAGATATATTTAAATGGGGGGAAAGCCATCCATTTCATTCATGATGAAAAAGTTAACCTGTTAATCCTTCATTAGAGAGGTGAGATATGTTGAGTTATGACTGTTGTGTAAGTGTTTATTTGAACACATTTTGGTAGAGTGAGGGAACTGACACGGAATAGAGGAGTAGGGGCAGCAACGGCAAACTGCCCGTTCCTCTGAAGCAGCACAGCCTCACTGGTAAGAGCAAACAACATTCACATGGGCCTGGTTTTAAATTCTTGCTCTGAATTTGGTTTCTCTATGGTCTTTGGCAAGTGCTCTGAATGTCCGTTTCCTAACTTAAATAATAAGATTTTCCTAAGTATGAAGGGTGAAACTATAAGGGTAATGCTTAGGACAGTGCCTATCAGATTTAGAAAATGGGCAATAAATAGTAGCTATTTTAAATTTTTCTCTAGGGCTAGATTCTATTTCATAAAGAATCTTGTTAAAGAATGAGTACTGGATGTCAATAATTAGAGAAAAACACTTCACAGTTCCATTATCAAAGAGATCCTTAATGTTTTACTTCCCCGGATGGGCGCCGAGACTTCCCGTATAAATGTTTTACGGGGCAGATGCTGTGACCTCATTCAAATATATGCTTTCAGTACCTCTTATAAGTCTTCTTGAAGCTCATTATTTATTGTACAGGGTCCAAGTTGAGGACTATGAGGTCTCTTTTTTCCCACCTGAATAATTTGAGGGTTCTCGAGCACTCTGACTACAAGGCAATGCTTGGAGGGGCTCTTAGGGTCTTAAGTTGTCCTCATGTAAGAAAGCAAGCCTATAATTTATAACTGTTACAGAGTCCAGGAATGTGGTTGTCCAGACGCTGGCTCATGAGCATGCTCCTTCTTTCTTCCCCAGTGGCGTTTTTTTTTTGTTTGTTTGTTTGTTTGTTTTTGTTTTGTTTTGTTTTGTTTTTTGCGGTACGCGGGCCTCTCACTGTTGTGGCCTCTCCCGTTGCGCAGCACAGGCTCCGGACGCGCAGGCTCAGCGGCCACGGCTCACGGGCCCAGCCGCTCCGCGGCATGTGGGATCTTCCCGGACCGGGGCACAAACCCGTGTCCCGTGCATCGGCAGGCTGACTCGCAACCACTGCGCCACCAGGGAAGCCCCCCAGTGGAGTTTTTTATAAATAATTACCATCTTCTTTTTAAGTTCTGAGCTTGTAGTCTTGTTTTCTACATCATAATGATGTAACACCGATTATTAAATTAACTAAAATACTGGCAGTATAGCTGTATTGTGAAGGTGGGAGAGGAAAGGTGAAGGGAAGTGTGCTGAATCTCTCATTTTATAACAGGAAGTCAATAAGTAACTTAAATAAATATGTGAATTAAAGAATATGTATGTTATTTAAAAGTATGGAGGTAAGCGTAGTAAAGATAAAGATGTGCATTTATCAGATAGAACATTTTCAATAGATTAATGATGCTACTATGAGCTGACGTCCAGTTGCTATGGGAGAACAGCTTAATCATCTTGCCCGTGGGGAAAGACTTATTATAGGAGAGATACTCAGGTGTCTCTTTTAGAAACAAGGGGTATAGAGGATTGGTCTTTATGAGATAGATTGTGATCATAGGGTAGGTAGGTAGGGAAAATCTTCTATACTGGAGGGCAGGGTTCCCTTCCCCACCCCCGCTTTTTTTGTCAGAAACATAGACTCATTTTCTAAAGTTACTTTTACTTTAGCCTTTGAGTTCCCAGATCCATTCTCTCTTTTTCAACATTCCTGGTCTGGAATCTGGTAACTACAAATGGAAATCCTGAGGATAACACTCTGGTGAGAGAAGCAGAATAAGGAACCTCAGAGATCACTTGCCAGAAAGTGACCAGACTGGACAATTTGCTTTTATTTTGACATTTCAGAGGCTATATATTCCAGATATGGAACCAATCTGGGGAAAAACTTTGAAAATGGTTAAGCAATACTTTACATCTTCACATTGAAAAGAGCCTCAAGACCCTCTAAGGCCTTGCTACTTAAAGTGTGGTGCACAGAGCAGCAGCCATGCCATCACTGGGGAGGCTGTTGGAAAGCCAGTATCTTATGATTCATCTTAGTGAATCAGAATCTGCATTTGAGTAAGATCCCCAGGTTATTTGCACATCAAAGTTGAAGAATCGCTGGTTTGAGGAATGAAGACGTGGAAACAGATAGGCTGATGGGAGTTGTATAAGCAAGGATTAAAAAGCCAAGCTGGAAGGAGTTGATCTCTAGCTGCACATGGGCTGGAGCCTGGCTGGGTTACAGAAGCTGGTGAGCACAAGAGAGGAATGCATTACAGGGCTAAATGGACCATCAATGTCTAGTGCCAGTTACTGGGAAGGAGAAAGAATTTTCAGATTAAGAAATGAAATAATCTAGTGTAGAGATTTATTTTTAGCTCCAGCACTCTGCCCCCCACTCGACCCAAAGATGGACAGGCAAAGGCAAAGGCATATGCAAGATGGCTAGAAGTAGTGATCCTTTCCAAAGTTAAAGAAGTATAGCTGATGAGAATTTTTCTCTCCTCTTCCTGAAATGTTCAGAGATGTATTTTCTGACATACCCATCTCTTCTGAACAAGAGAGAAAAATAACACCTAATTAAGACTAAAATATTCAGAAAAAATATTAAAATTCATAAAACCTAATGATAGGTCTCCCTTCATCTCTCATTTACCAATAGAACTGTTAAGCTGGTCACACTTCTAATTTCTACAGAGAAATTCATGAATCAAAAGATTTGAAATGATAAAGGCTAATTTTAGTAGCTCCTCATCCCAATGAAGATATAAATGATTTTAGCATTTTATTTTCCAAAGATCTTAAACTTTTTATATCTCCTGGAATGTCAGTGCAGGCCTTAAAATTCACAGACTCATAATCCCGTAACACAAACAGGAAAAGCAGTGAATGGTTTTGAAACAAGTGAACCATGATATACTTAGCTCATGTTGGACACCAAAAAATATCTTATTCACCTACTCAAAACATTCATTCCCACACCATGTATGTAATCACCCATTGACTATATATTAAATATTTATATATAGTGAAGAGTAAAGATCCGTTCCTTTATTGAATAGTTTATATATTTGCTAAAGGAAATTACAGTTTTGCTTAGGTAAGTAAGCCATTAAAAAAATATCTGGAGGCTGATTTTTATAGTTATCTAAACTTTAATCATCTTATTGAAGTTCCTTCAGAATTCTTCTCAAGATACACTGTAACTTAAAATAGAAATGGGGGGAAAAGACATTTATGCACATTTACAAAAACTTCCAAATGGCTGATTTTCCTCTTCTATCTTTGACATTGTTTCCATCCCAAGCAGCTTAACCATTTTTCTGCACTATTTTTTGTCAGAGGTTTGGTAGGTTATTTGGATGCAGTAGTAAGTGGTGCTTCTACAAAATGAAGCAATTGAAGGATAATTATCAGTTGAAATACCTCCAAAATGTTCATATTTTGTGTGTTGGATTTTTTTTTGAAAAAATTGGAGTTAGATAAGAATCTTATCTGAGATCTTTGTTATCTCCAATCTTCAGATTCTTTGGGTTTTCTAAAGGCTCTCACTGTTTATAGACTGTTCTTTTGCTTTCAAGAGCTCCTCAAGAGTAAGCACTTTTGCATGTTCTTGCTCCTGGATTTCTCACTGACAAACTAAGGACCTGAGGAACATGGCACATCAATCATATTCAGATTGTGGAAGAGCCCTGTTCCTTTGAACATTTTGGTGCTGTTGCTTAAAAGTTGAGCCGTAGCTGGAAAATAGAGGCTGGGAAATGGAGAATGCTTTAGAGTTGGTATGAGGAGGAGGGAGAAAGAGAAAGAGAAGGGTGTAAATGCCTCTAGCAGAGGTTTTGACAGATGTCTGGGGCCAGGTGAAAGAGTAATTGAGGCAGGATTTTTTTTTTTCTGCTTATGTTTCCATTTGTATTAAAATATCAGAGTTGTTGCTGAATCTATTTTATATGAATCTATTTTATATGATGAGGTAATAATTAGGTAAGCTGGAGCAAAGATCTGGGCCAGGACATTAAGGATACAATAGCTATAAAAACATAACACACAAAACTCTGTATACAGAGAAAGTAAAAATATCAGTGGTTTCTGGAAGTGGGGGAGACATGGGGCAGGGGGGATAAATAGTGGAGTACAGAGGAAAATACTCTTTATGATACCATAATGGTGGATACATGTCATTGTACATTTGTCCAAAGCCATGGAATGTACAGCCCTAATGTAAACTGTGGATTCTGGGTGATGATGATGTGTCAGTTTAAGTTCATTGATTGTAGCAAATGTACCACTCGCGTGGCTGATGTTGATAATGGGAGAGGCTGTGCGTGTGTAGGGGTAGGGAGTATATGGGAAATTTCTGTACCTTCCACTCAATTTTGCAGTGTACCTAACACTGCTCTGAAAAAATAATGCCTATTATATATCTGTATCTATAGTTATATCTCACATTAGCCTGTGCATTTGCTTACGTTTGACTGCTATGGAAAGGAATGTTACATAATTTGCACATGAATAAAACCAATATATACAGTAATCAAGAAGGAATAGAAAACCAGCCATCTCTAACTGGCCTCCATCTAAGAGTATTATGAGATGAATATCTGTTAAGAGTATTTTGAGATGATCTTATAACTGTGCACCTGTGAGAACAGAGAGGAATCCAACATGAAATAATATCAATTGTGTGAAAGTTTCACAAAATGCATAAAAAAAGGCAAAATCTGAATTATTTAGGTACCATACGTATGTTTCATGACTAGCATAAAAGAAGTGAAGAAAAAGAGGTTATTTTATTTTATTTTTAAAAAATTTTATTGGAGTATAGTTAACTTACAATGTTGTGTTCGTTTCAGGTGTATAGCAAAGTGAATCAGTTATACATGTACATATATCCACTCTTTTTTAGATTATTTTCCCATATAGGTCATTACAGAGTATCGAGTAGAGTTCCCTGTGCTATACAGTAGGTCCTTATTAGTTATCTGTTTTATATATAGTAGTGTGTACATGTCAATCCCAATCTCCAAATTTATCCCTCCCTGCTTTCCCCCCTGGTAACCATAGGTTTGTTTTCTACATCTGTGACTCTATATGTGCTTTGTAAATAAATTCATTTGTACCATTTTTTTAGATTGCACATATAAGCGATATCATATGATATCTGCCTTTGTCTGACTTAGTATGACAATCTCTAGGTCCATCCTTGTTGCTGCAAATGACATTATTTCATTCTTTTTTATGTCTGAGTAACATTCCATTGTGTTTATGTCCCACATCTTTATCCATTCCTCTGTCGACGGACATTTAGGTTGCTTCCATGTCTTGGCTATTGTAAATATAGTGCTGCAATGAACACTGGGGTGCATGTATCTTTTTGAATTATGGTTTTCTCTGGATATATGCCCAGGAGTGGGATTGTTGGATCATATGGTAGTTCTATATTCAGTGTCTTAAGGAACCTCCATACTGTTCTCCATAATGGTTGTACCAATTTACATTCCAACGAACAGTGTAAGAGGGTTCCCTTTTCTCCACCCCACTCCAGCATTTATTGTTTGTAGATTTTTTGATGATGGGCATTCTGACGGTGTGAGGTGATACCTCATTGTAGTTTTTATTTGCATTTCACAAAGAGGTTATTTTAAAAGCTCAATGCAGTTTGAACTCTTTGATCTTGGAAAAAGACAGTATTCCTTTGGGGATGAAAATGGCTCTTTTGCTTGAGGAAACACCTTACAGACAATGCACTGTTTTGAAAGACAGAGTCTAAGTGAGAGGACTTTAGGCAAATAAAAGCTAAATAATTCTACAAAATGAAGTGGAAGAAAGATTAATTACTGGCATTTGTAAAAACAAGGATTCGGGGTCTTGGTAGAGAGAAGAAACCT
The DNA here is from genome assembly GCF_002837175.3 of Physeter macrocephalus. Taxonomy (NCBI): domain Eukaryota; kingdom Metazoa; phylum Chordata; class Mammalia; order Artiodactyla; family Physeteridae; genus Physeter; species Physeter macrocephalus. The sequence continues at coordinate 79,955,995 of NC_041219.1, read as the reverse complement.
GAGCAAGGTGGCAGCCAGCAAGGTCCTAAAGGCAAGAATGATTAGCATCTAATCCACCTGAGAAGGGATGGCCATGGACCTTTAAAACACTTACCATGAATCACTGTCTCATCTGAGGCATAATCTAAACCTCTATGTGATACTCCGTCCTTTAGGGGAACCCCATCATACAGGGAAGCCAAGTGCTCAGAGAGTTGTTGGAAGGTGTCAGGGCGAATGAGTGAAGAAAAAAATAGTCATGAGAAGTAAACTAATGAGCTGTGGATTGAGAGTTCAAAAGAAGGAGGAGTTCATGATACTCAGGATTCCTCTTCGATCTACGGAAAGGCACAGACTTTGCACAATGCATGAGATGAGGCTAAAACTGTTTTATCTCTCCTTTTATATTAAAGGAGAGAGAGAGCACAGAAAGCTCAAGGTTTAAGGCATCCATCTAGGCAGTATATACTTATGAAAGACAAGTTAATGAGAGTGGTTGTGGCCAAAACATGGATGACTTGGTGAACCATGGAAGCTGGGATTTGGGGAGGGGGATAAACGTACACTTTACTTAAGTTCTGCTGAATTCCACTGGCTTGTGCCTAGGGACGAGTGTCCACTACTGTGGTGGTGACAAAGCCTTTCTAATAAGATTGAGTTTGAATCTATCAGTTCATTTTTCTCAATCAAGATGATATTAGTTAGGCTCTCCAGATTTATTTAAGTGATTTTCCCAAGATCATTCAACTATTGATGGTGGAAAAACTTGGGGTTTTTGATTCCCTGGTACGGTCCTTTTTAAAAAAAATTTTTTTTTTTTTTTTACTGTACAATGCTCTTATATTGATAATTAGAGCTTCTCACTTTTGTTAAACACTCACAATGTCTAACATGTGTAACATATGATTACCATATATATATTTAGCATATCTATATTAAGTATATTAGTCACGCAGCTACTATAGACAGCATCTACTATATGAAGATGCACAGGTGAAGAAGACATTCCTTTTACTTAAAAGATAAACACGATGTGATTGTCATGGAGAAGATAGGCCAATAAACCAACATTGCAAATCATTTTGCTGTGTGTCATAGTGAAGGTATTTAGAGGGCATTTGGAAAGCAGAAGGGAAGAAACATTTAACTCTAGAGATTCAGAAGGGATACATACAGAGAATGAGTGAATGAATGAATTTTACACTAGCGCATTTCTTTATGAGTCTCGTCTCGTATACAATGAAACTATTATTTCAGTTCTACCCGATTCGTAGGACCTTGTGAAAATATGCTTTGGTAGAATCCTGTTTATTCTAAAATGTTTATAAGTGTTTTAAAATAACAGTGAGTTTTAAAATAACAGTGTTTTAAAACAGAGACTTCAAATTCCCTTTCTTCCATTCTGGGCATTCACTGCTTCTAGAATTTAAGCCAAACTCAAAATAAGCCTTTTAGTTTATGCTATTAGAGTTTAACTTGTAAAAGAAAAATAATGTTACAACATAAGTTGAAAGTTAATATGATCTGAATTTATTAGCCCACAGGGTAAAGAATTACGATTTGAAAGACTGTTAAATGGGCCCAGAAGTCAGTCTCACCAAGTTCTAGAAACAAGTAAACAGATGACATTTTTAGAGGATGACACACAAGACCTCAGCTAACCCAATAATTTTGGTTTTCTTAATATATAACAAAATTAATTTGCCTTTGTGACTATAATTTATTGAAAAGGCAGTTACAGAGTTTCACCTGTTCTCACTATAGTCAAAGAGTATAAACATGAACACATTTGTGCTCAAATATGAACCTATCAGTAGTTACCAGCTGTAGAGCAGGTCTATGTTTTTTTCAAAATCAGCATAATTAACTTGAAATATATTTTTTTATTAAACGAGATTGTAAGAGAATTATTTCAGACAAATTTGATTTTTTTTCCTTTTTTGGTTCAGACATTTTTACAATTGAACTATAGTTGATTTATAATATTTTATTAGTTCCAGGTGTACAGCACAATGATTCAGTATTTTTAAAGATTATACTCTATTAAGAGTTATTACAAGATAATGGCTATAATTACCTGTGCTCTACAATATATCCTCATTGCTTATGTATTTTATACATAGTAGTTTGTACCTGTTAATCCTCTACCCCTAATTTTTCCCTCCCCCCTTCTCTCTCCCCTTTGGTAACCTCAAGTTTGTTTTTGATATCTGTGAGTCTATTTCTGTTTTGCTATATACATTTATTTGCATTATTTCTTAGATGCCGCATATAAGTGATATCATACGGCATTTGTCTTTCTCTGACTTATTTCACTAAGCATAATACTCTCTAGGTCCATTCATGTTGCTGCAAATGTCAGAACTTCATTCTTTTTATGACTGAATAATATTCCATTGTATATATATATACCACATCTTCTTTATCAATTTGTCAAATTTGATATTTTTATTTATAGAATCAAGCTAATACACAATAAAACTGAGTAATAAATCCACCAGTTATTTCAATATTACCCCACAAGCTATTTTTTTCTGTAAAGGACCAAATATTAGATACAATCACAAAACATTTCAGTATTCATCAAAACCATAACCATACAATTGTCCCAAGAAAACACACTGAAATTCTTCTATACAGCATAATAAGCTAGGAGATACAGAACATTTGAAAAAGCAGTTCCAAAAATGGAATACTAAATATACAACATCAATTCTTAATAAATTTGCTCTAATAATGAGCTAAAGCATCATAGAAGATGTTAAGTCAGAAATCCTGTGATATAAAGACAACTACTTTCAAGTGTGGAAATGCTAATTATTTTATATTAATGCTAATTGTTAATTATTCTGATATTACTATCAGACTTATTCTCAGATTTCCCTTTCTGAATTTGCTAATTTGACCCTGGAACACAAAAATATTTAATTCACTCTATAACACTTCGTTTTTATTTAACATATAAATTAATGTAAAAAGATGCGATATATATCCATTATATATATCTATAATAAAAAAATGGCATTTAATTTTCACGTATAATATATATTTTTGATGCGGACATACTATAGGTCACATGTACATTTTCATTCATCATAATTTAATGTACCTAAAAACTGAGTTAGAACAATATTCTTAAAATGCCTATGTGTGCACTGGAATTTATGTGATTCAACCCATTTAAGGCTCTCTTGGGGCCTTAAAGGAAATAATAACTCTTCCTGTGAATAGTTCTTAAATTTTTGCTCACATTGGCAGAGGTCAAATTATAATTCAGAAACATTCTCTAATGTTTTTTCTCCATGTGCTATTCATGATGTCAAGTGTTGCCAATGACACTGAGTGAGACTAAAACCACAGGGAGGGAAAGGGCAGGGAGACAGTGGCTGCTTCTACAGCTCCGGGACCAGCACCCCAGGCGGCCCTGCCCTGAGCTTAGTCTAAATAAAGAAGTTGCCTTCAGTATGAAAATCCATAAGGGCCCAATTTACATGGGTTTAAAGGAACCAAATCTCTGATATTTGGGGTTAAGGAGGAGGCTTAATTTCTCTCTAGATGGCTTCTAATTATGGTAGGGTCAAACTCTGAAGCTATAACTTAATGCTCTGAGTGTCCAATTATGTTACAAAAATCTAGGTTTTAGAGTCTGAAAAACATAAAAATCTAACCTAATTGGGTTACTTTACTTGTGAATAACAGAATGAAAGTTGTGTTTCTTAATCATCAGTGGTTGTCCATTCTAGGAACTATCATAAGTTTGGAAGGGTACTGCATATTATGAAGACTACTTGATTTTTTTTTCTCTTTAAAAACCACACCCAGGATTTCCCGGTGGTCCAGTGATTAGAACACCGTGCTTCCACTGCAGGGAGCACAGGTTCCATCCCTGGTGGGGGAACTAAGATCCTTCATGCCATGCGTGTGGCCAAAAAAATAAAATAAAATAAAAATTAAAAAATACCTCCCTCTCTTAAAAAACAAAAACAAAAACCCTTCCCTCAATCATGGCATGAGACTTCTTTGCTGATGGTGGAAGTTCTGTGTGTAGGACAAATATTTAATTAACCAAAGAATTTCACTAATTTCCTTCACAGTTATTTTTACATTTTAAAAATACATGTCCAAAAATTAACCCATTAAGCACTTAATATGTACTTAAAAATGGTTTTTTTCGTCATCAATTAATGTTTATCAAATGTCCAATAGAAATATCACCAGTTTCTCCTTCCTGGTGGGTTATCAATTGCATTTCCCATACCCACATAGATACATTAATATTGTATACTTGCAGGATCTTCCCACAGGTAACTGCCAAATAAAATAAGGTGATGCAACACATTTATCCTTGACTGCAAACCTTCATTTGTTAAGATATCCCAGGTCTTCTCTTCGGTCAAGAAAGGGAAATCTTCCCTTCCCAGCATACTCTTCTTCCTTACCACCTACAATTTCCTTTCTTCTGAAATAGATGGTCAGGACTCTTCCAGTTTGGAATATTGTTTTGGGAGATCTAAATGCCATTCCTGGGTGTATAACATTAGGAAAGTTTAGCAGCTAGGTAAGTTAAGCTTCTCAGCCTAAACCGCAAAGAATAAGACCATGTACTTGCCTAGTGCAGAAGTAGCAGCCAGATCTTCTGGTGTCTCCCTAGCCCCTTTTCTACTATCTCATGTCCTGATGCATTTAAAAGGAGAAAACATGGCTGGGTAGGTTCATTTGCACCTTATTTGAGAGATGTTTCTGGAAATAAGATTCAAACCGAATTTTTTTACTTGGAGATACACGTCAACGTTTCGAAACGATCTATCCAAGAACTATGAGGTTATTATTTTGGAATTGCATTTAGAAAAAAGCAGGCTCATATTTGTTCCAACCCAAGAGGCTTTAGTTTTGAGTTGTCAAAGTGAAGTTGTCAAAAGGGCTGACAACGTTGCAGAGGGCAGGGATACTGAGATGCTGCTATGACTCAAATAATGAAGAACTGATGAATTTAATTGATGGCTCATATTGGACAATGCCCTTTAAGAGACATATTTCTTATTTTTAAGAAAGCAGAATTCTAAAACCTAAGGACTTAATCTCTATAAAACATTGGGAAACTTTTTTTTTTTTTAGGCATATAAATCCAGGGAGAAAAAGGCCTGAGAATTTGGAAAGGCAAGAGAATGAAGAGGAGTGAGGTTGATAGTCCCAGGTTCTCATGGTGCCATTCAGTGCTCAGTTTCTTATCGACAAAGTTTAAAAAAAAAACAATAATACTATTAAAATAGCTATTACTTCCTCTAAGGGATGCAAAGTATTTATGATGTATCCTCAAATCATTGCAAGGTCTCTAAGAAGGAAAAGGAGCCAGACAGAATAGCTCAAAAAACCCCACTGAGTTCCATTAATGAAAAATGCAGTAACAACAGCCAAGTAGTGTTGTAATTTACCTCTGTGTAGAAATGAAAGAAATTGATGCTCTTGGCTGGCTTCAATTTACCTGCAGTCAAAGGAAAGCAAATTCTCTCTTTAAATCGGAAAGCTTTGGTTAGGCAGAAGTTAGACTTAACAGTGGCCGTTGGTGATGCTTTCCGATTAATCAGCAGCGCTATATTTAAATTTTAGGATTTTGTATGCCAGACATGAAACCAACACATTCTGGTTAATGAACAGCAAACAGGAAAAAGCTGTGCAGTTTTGAAGACTCCCACCCGGGCAAAAGACTGTAATAAAAGCAAGAGCTAACACTCATACGGCACTTGACAGTTTAGGGAAATCTTTTCACACACTTGATTTCATTTCGTCCTTACAACAACCCTGTGAGGTAAGTGTTATCAACGCCATTGTACAGCCTAGGAAATGGAGGCTTTATGTCTTTTTAAGCCATTTGCCTAAAGTCATGCACTTAATAACGAAGGAAGCCAGACCAGATGCAGAGCAGTTTTCTTTCTATTTCCCTGCCCTCTTCCTGCCCAGCCCTGCTTCTCCTCCACTGTGAGACTGTTCGCCGGGTGGGTGATCAGAAGGAAAGACCAAGTTGCTTTTAATTAAACATGAGGGAACATTCAGTATCCTGAGTCATTCTTTAGGAGGCTCATATCTATGAATCTGGATTCCTCAGACATGAAGTAATGATGGTGTTAATATCCAGTATAGCACAGGATACCTTATAACACTGGTCAAAACATGTTTACAATTTTCTAGAGAAAGCCTACATAATACCTTGGCCAATCTACCCTTTCTACTCTTCTAATAAAATTGCGTATTTGTCGTACAAATCTGACCTTAAAGCAACTTTGCAGTGGGAAGAAAAAGATATTATCGGCCAGTTGACAACATTTTCTCTAACCTTCAGCATCTTGGTAATCATGCTTTTCACAACCAATAAAACATGAGGAACCAAAGGAGGGAACTGCCAGTTTTAAAGTTACTGTTTTGAAATGGAGGTGATTTATGGCTTCTAACAGAACTTTCCTCTTTCCACTCTGCAACAGGCACCCCCTACTCAATATGCCTCAAGCTCTCATGCCTCTCCAAGGCACCATCCCACTCCAGGCCACGGTTTGAGACTGCATTTTCTGATACATAAATTGATTTTACTGGACGGAAACATAATTTCTCGGAAGTCTCTTCTAATTCCTTTCAAACCCTAAGGCTGACGATGAGCTTACTTTGTCCAGAAATAATGCTCCTACATTATATGACTTCTAAACCAACCAAACCTTAGTTATGTCAGAAATAAAAAGAAAAGAAACCCACAGCAAAATATAAAGCCAGGTGGTTATGATTTTTCCTTTAGAAATATGACTTATGTTATTTCTGGGTTAGGTCTGCAGATTTTAGTGTAGCCTGTTTTTATTAACATTCCGTATAAAACAATTCATAGCTTTTGCTTGTAGCAATGTGAAAATGCAACTAGAAACACAGTCTTGTACTCAACAGATCGATTTATCTTATATTTGTTCTAATAATCTCTAGCTGGATTCAGTCAGTGGGCTGAAAAGTCCGTTACAGGAGTCAGGCTGCATGCTCCGGATGAAACAGTAATGAATTGGATGGACTTGGAAGATTTAGCTGAGTCCTTCCACGCGCCGGTCCTATATGTGGGGCTTCGGTTGTTAGTGAAGGAAGTCTGTTTTCGGCTCATACTGTCAGAATCTTCTTTGTTGAATGTTTGCTTCATGTTTTGGCAGCATGGGAAGCTTTGGATACAGTCTTGCAGGAGATGGCCACTAAAAAACATGTATATCCAGGGATTGCAGCAACTATTCAAGGAAGCCAGTAATGCAGTGATGGTGGTGGCCGGGTTTTCCGACTCTGTATGGAAGACATAAGGGGAGAGCATTTAACTAGTCAAATGCAAGAGACAGCACTGGATAAACTCATTTTTCTGTTAGTTCATGAAAGCTGGAAAATGTTATGGGTCAATATAGAAAATAAAGTATTTTGTTTATCAGTCAGGGAAATGGTTGGTGAATGGAAATTGCTTGGTTGTAAAATATTTTCATAAGCAAGATGCCTTGAAATTAATTCAGGGATTTTAAACCACTATTAAAATATTTAAGTAGAATGAGTGGGACTTTCAAGAGGTTAAGAATATTAAATAACTTAATAAAGTTTTGAATCCTTTGTGTTAGCACTAGCGTGTGCTAATGAACACAGCACTTAGAGAATGGCTTCCATTTCAGTGAACTTTCTAGAGGCTATAGCCACATATACCAAATTATATCCATCCTGATAACTCAGGCAAAAGTATGACATTATGGACCATGTTTAGTTGTTTTAAATTTTTCAATATTAAACATATTCTTGTAATAAGAAATCTATACTGAAGGGGATAGTTGAAATAGGTCCCTGAAAGATGCAATATTTAGTTGTTTTCTTTGGTTAATTAGAAGCTTTGTTTGATTTTAAAAGAAAACCATCTTTGATTGTGGCTTGAACAATTAAATTATATTATGAAGAACAGATAAATTAAGAAATTCCAACAGTCCTTTGAACTATTTTTTGTGTATTTGCACTGGTAAACTACATAAATATAACCTTTCACCATAGAACTATTGCACAGAGAATATACCTTTTCTAAAGATAAGAATAATAGGCAAGCACTGATTTTCCCTTATTAATTATGAACTTGGGTCTTCTCACTCCTGTTGTGCCAGAATAAATTACAGGTTAGTTAATCAGACTTTGTGCTAAGATGCTACTCTTAAAGGTGATCAGGATCCGTGACCAAGACTGTATTCAGAAAGAATGGAAATCATCGACATACCTGTGCACAAGTGAAGAATTTTTTAGTAATTGTGTCTGAATCCTGATAAAGCAACAAATAGGCTGAATTTTTTATTTGATTGGCAATACTTAAGAGGCTGCCAAGGTCATACAAGACAGGAAATATAGCATTTATGTTGTATTTTTCATCATCAGTGCTATTATAGCCATGGCTTTTATTTGTTTGAATTAAATTCACTCTCAAGTGTTTAATTTGTACATACAACTATCAAAGTATATCACAAATAACAAAAGGAGACACTTCTTCCCAGATACCTATTTCCCAATTACAGTTGCTGTCAGTAACATTTCTGTAATATATTTGATGTGAAAAAAAATTTTTTTTCCTTATCAGAGGAAATTTTTTTTCAAGATACAATATTAAATAATGCTTTTGGGGGTAAGTTCTTGTGAAGCTGGTTTTCCTAGTTTGTGAAGGAATTAAAATCAAACGAGCTAGTAGTTGCGGAGGACATTCTCAGAAAACTACAAGAGTCGGTGGAGAGATGTACAGCTGTGTGGTCAAGTTAGTGCTGAAAGACTAAGGAATCAGTCTGACACATTTAGAGTTTATCAATAATCCTGCTTTGAAACACTGGGGAGAAAAAAGTGTTAAAGTAATTGTAGGAAAAAGTCAAAACATTATGATAAGAAATGGAACACTAGCTAAATGCCAAATTAAAATTATTGACTTAAGAATCTTTCTTCAACACATTTAATCTTCATACCCCCAGGACCTAGCATAAAATCTGGTACATAATATGCATAATTATATTTATTGACTGGATGAGGAATAAATAAAACTATTTTCAGATTAAAAATATGTCCGTTTTACCCTTACTTTGGGGCATTTCTACAAAAATTTTACATTGCGATACTTTTCACAAACTAGCAAAAAGCAGTTGTGACAGTATACATGTTTCTCTGAATCCAACAGACTTGAAAGCAGGGTATTAACACAGTGGTTAGTGCTTTGGCAAAAAGTCATTATTCTGTTCTGTAATTGTGCGGCTGACTCTAGGGCACAGTTTTCTGGATTTGTGGTCTTAGGAGCTCGTTATAAATGCAGATTCCTGGGCCCCATTCCAGATCTACTGAATCAAAACGTCTGGGGTGGGGACCCCACGACTTTGGCTTTCAACAGTTCCGCACAAGATGTGATTCTCATGCACGAAGTTAAAAAATTATTGTCCTAGAGGATATTATGCAAAGGAACTCTCTCCCTCCCCCCCCTGCCCCCCCAAGCACACAGACCCCATCTGTGCACCTCTTACTCCATCGTCCCGCGACACCTACCGACCCAGGGGAAATTCTTATCCCAGACAGACCACATCTGGATGATGAAGAAGGGCGCCCAGCAAACGATGTAAGCCGTCACGATCACGAAGGTCATCTTTACCGTGCGGATCTTGGCGCGGGAAATTGTCTTTACGCTGCTGACACGCGGCGCGAGCAGGAGCCCCTGGTGGAAGGCGCCACCTGCGCCCTCCGCGCGGGCGCCCTTGCCCTGGCGCACCGCAGCCTTTCCGCGGACGTTGCGCCAGATTTGGTAGCAGATGAAGCCGTAGCAGGTGCTCAGGCTGACCACGGGCGCCACGAAGATGCTGCCGGTCATCCAGGTCACGTAGGCGGGGAGACCCCAGGGCTGGATGAAGTTGGCCCAGCAGTCGTAGGCCTTGGTGACATTGCTCACTTCGACCACGGAGAAGACGAAGTACTGTGGAGTGCTCAGCACGAAGCTCAGCACCCAGGCGGCGGCGATCATGAGGCGCGAGCGGCGCGCCGGCTGCTGCAGCGTCTTCAGCGGGTGGCACACGGCGATGTAGCGGTCGGCGGTCATGACCACCAGCATGTAAGCCGATGCGAACATGGCGAACACCTGCAGGTGCTTCACCACGCGGCAGAGCCCGTCGGGTCCGCGGAAACGGTAGGTGATGTCCCAGCACAGCTGAGGCAGCACCTGGAAGAGAGCGACGGCCAGGTCGGCCAGGCTGAGGTGGCGGATGAAGAGGTGCATGCGGGACGTCTTGCGAGGCGTGCGGTGCAGCGCCAGCAGCACACTGCTGTTACCCAGCACGGCCACCACGAAAATCACGGCCAGCACGGCGATCTCCAGCTTGGCCAGCTCCTCGTTGCGCTCGTCCGCCAGCGGGCTGTCGTCTTTCCCGAGCGCCTCCGCTTCCCCGCTGGTGTTGGCACCGCTGGCGGCCAGAGGCCACCATGGGCTGGAGTTGCCCGCGGGCCCCGCGCCGGGGCTCCCGGAGAAACTCATGCTGTCCATACAGCGCCTCCTCGGCCTCGGCGGAGGCCCGCTCCCTTCCCGCCTGCTCGCGCGGTGCGCTCCCTCGTTGCAGCGCTCACCGCGAGCCGGGCTCTGCTCGCTCTCTTGCGGGTGTCTCCCGGCGCAGCGTGTCCCACCAGCTAGCTCGGCCGCTCTCGGTCGAATTGCCCGCCCCTTTGCCAGCGCTGCCCTGTCTCAACTCGGGCGAAGCTGGGGAGGTGCGCTCCGAGTCTCTGAAAGCACTGGGCTCCAAACTCAAATTATTGATGTGGAGTTTGTTTCCCCAGATCGCGCTCCCTCTCGCCCCAGTGGTTGGAGACTGCTCGGTGCCTACACTCGCTGCCTCCCTTCCCTCTCCCCTGGGGGTTTTCTTTTTTCCCCCTCCCTACGTCGGTGATATGTCCTCTTTGCCTCGCTGCTGCAGGGGTGGGGCTGGGAACTCGCGGATTACTTGGCGTAATAGGGGGTTGACCGTGGCGCTTTCCCTCTCTTCTCTTCTAAAAAAAAAACCTTGGAGATCTGGACATGTCATGCTTTTTCAGGGTTTACCATCATTTCCTCTAGCCTCCCTCAGGGGTCACCTTAACCCCCGCATTTGACTTCAACAGACGCTGTCAGCATGATACCCAGAAATCCCGAGTCCACCGCTCGCGCGCGTGCTCTTGATGCTGAACTTGGCGCGTGTGCCCACCTGCTTCAGCTTGGGTGTCTCCCTCCGCAGCGAGTCCGCCCATCCCGGGGAAGCCAGTCTAATTTTATTCTCAGGGCAACTTGGCTCACACCAACCCCGCTCCTCTCCACCCTCCTCTGTAGGGTAACAACTGGGTGACCTAAAGGGCGCTCTCTTCCCGGTAACTTCGATGCCTGCTGTTTGTTACCCTGCCCGCGTCCGCGGACCGGAAGGACGCGCTGGCAGTCCCAGCGGCTGCCTGTACAGTGCACTTATCTACAGCGGGGAAAAGGAACGTCTCCTGGTTTTCCAGTTTCCCCCGGGGCTGGGAGCGTGTTGGGCGGGGGGTGGGACTCAAGGAGTTTTCTCTAAACTTGATTCCTGGGGTTTTCTCCAGGAAAAGCCTGATTCCCACAGCTGGGATGGGCGGGATTTGGGCCACAGTAGTCTGTGGGGACTTCGTCTGGTTACTCCTGAATCGTGGGGACATCTCCTCGGCTGGACGAAGAGCCGCTGCTGCAGAGCGGCAGCCCAGGCAGCGCTGCCCAGGACACCGGAGCGAAAAGCCGCCAGGTTCCTTGTGCTGGTGGGTGAGAAAGAGGCAACCTCCAGGCAGAAAAGAGACCCGCTGAAGCAAAGAGAAACAAGACCACCTACCTATTAATTAGTTACTCTGGACAGCTGGAGCCCAGCTGCGGTGCACGAGACGGGCAGGATTACTAACTCTCTCCCTTAGCTCTGCCTTTAAACTTTGGTGAAGATACGCTTGGAAGGACGGCAAGGGGGAGCTGTTTTCAGGCTATTTCACAAAAGAAGAAAAAAGGAAAAAGTAAACACTTTTTATAAGATTATCTACTCTGTAGATACACGACCATGACTTTTTGGTCAGAACGTTTGTATATTGTGGCCATGGTATAAATTTGATTGTCTGAGAAGAGTATCTATGAAATGTAGGCAAAGAAACCAAAAGATTTTCTGAGATGCAGTTCTCAGTGATAATTCCACTTGGCTTCCCAGTTCCTGCACGCTGAGTCCCAAGGCTGTCACACTAAGAGTGCTGGACTCGACCCTGGGAGTCCTTCATTGTGACTGCATAAACCTCGGTTTATACATCTTTAAAATGGGAATGAAAGTACCCGCCTTACCTACTTTTGAGGTTACTTTGAGGATCAAGTAAGACAATGTTCTATTTGGGGAAATGCTCTCAAAACTACAAGGTGTGTGGCGTTGTCTCACTTTCTCCAAGATATCTAGGAGGCAAAAGATTTGAAAAGTTCAGAGACGTCAATAAGTAAAATATTTCCAGACCACCTGTCTGGAAAAATCCTTCAAGCAATTAGGTAATAGTCACTGACTCGGAGAGGTGACCTTCTTTTGAGTCATAAATTACATTATTAGTGTTGCATATGAAAAATAATGTTGTCTGACCCTAGTGTCCCAGAGTATTGCAAAAGCGGTCCATTGGCCAAAACCTGGCAATTGTATTGCCCTTGGCCCTACACCTTTGAGATTTGAGGTTTCCTGAAGGGAAGGAATCTACAGTACAGGGTTACCGAAGTTCCTTTGCATGTTCTTATTCCAGACAGATGGTGTGGTAGTCTCTCAGAAAATCATTCATCTGTGTCAGGCCCTCTGATCCAATAATAAAACTATATCCAAGTTATAAAAATAACTTGTTAGGTTACCTTGGTGGGCACAGTTGGAAGATATTCTTCTTCAGTGAACAATAGTACTAATTACCTGTGTGTGTATATATATACACACACATATATGATACATATGTGTGTATATACACACATATATGATACATATGTATCACATATATGCACACACATATATGATACATATGTGTGTGTGTGTGTGTGTGTGTATATATATATATATATATATATATATATATGAAAAAATGTTCAAGGCAGATTCCACAACCCAATCCCTTACACACATATATGATACATATGTATCACATATATGCACACATATATATGATACATATGTGTGTGTGTGTATATATATATATATATATATATATGAAAAAATGTTCAAGGCAGATTCCACAACCCAGTCCCTCTTTTAAACTACGGAGTTTTAAAAATGTGTTTGTGTTAGTTTTACTGGTTCTCTATTCAAAGGAAACCAGGACCACTGAAATACTGACTCACTATTTATGTATCTGCTATGAAAATTACTCAGTGGAGGGTAAAGGAATTGTGGTCCTAAAATGTGAAAAGAACATAGTATTTTCTGTGGCATCTTGTGCTTTGTCTTAGAGCAATTTGTATTTGCTCTGTACTTCTTGTATTAAGACTTACTACTTTCCCCATCTTATTCTCAGTGGATTTCAGTTAACATATTTTGGGGGTGAAATGATGAAAAGAAAAAAATGGAAGTTGTGCATACTTGTCCTGGAGTTACCTTTCTCTGTCAGTCTTCCTTCTTCCAGTTTGCAATTCCATATATTTAAGAAGTATTTCAATTAATGAAAACAGGCACCCCTTCCCCTTACTACAATAGCTGTGTGACTTTATTTTAATCTTTGAGCTTCAAATTCTTCATCTGTAAAATCTTGGTGATAAAACATAATGCAGTCCCTGCAAGGATTATTTAAGTTGTCATTTAAGTTTCTGGCATTTCATGGGTATTCAAAACATTAATTCTCCCTTTTTCCCCCAAATATGTAAATATCTTCCATATTACTTGTTATTTTGCTGATAAGATTTTTCCTTCCAATTAAAGCAGCATTTCCCCACCTCCCTTCTGCGTAATAGAAAATGATGATAGGTTTTCTATGAGAAAAGAGTTCCACAGTTGAATACATTGGGGGAAGTGCTGTATTTGCATCTTATTCTCTCCTAGAGATTCATACATAAAAAACCTCTGAAAAACCTACTTAACTGTGTTTATCAGTGTTTCCCAAAGCTATTTGACCGTGGAAAACACCCATCCTTTTACTTTCCCCATGGAATAGTGATGAACATGTCACAGGACAATGGATACAGTTTGAAGAACACTGAGTAAATGTACTTGGAGTTCCAGAACTCTGGGGGACTCTACCACCAGATTTAGTCAAATCAGAAAGTCCAGGGGCAGAGATGCCCAATGTCAATGGATTACATTTAGTTTATCATATTACCTTATATACTGCTTTATAGCTGCAATCAATATGTTCTTCTTCCTTTCCTTAAACTTTCAGTTTACTTCTTGTCTTAGTGGGAAAAGGGAAGAAATTGGCTATCTGTAGGAGCATTCATTTTACTTCCATAGCCCACAATGACTCTTTCCCCTTCAGTTACAAATTAATGACACTCTAGTCACAGGGCTGTAGTCTGGTATTCATACCATTACTTCTAGCAAATCAACAAATATTTGTTGCACATCACTCTGCTAGGTCTTGGGCTGTATACCAAGAAGTGTGTAATGGTCACTAACATTTAGTAAACACTTTGGGCCAGGCACTCTCACAAGTGCTTTACTTCATTTAATCCTCCCAGTGACCCTCTAAGGGATGTCCTCTTATTATTTCACTTTACATTTGAGGAAACAGAGGCACAGAGAGGTTAAATAACTAGCCTTGGGTGACACAGTTGGTCAGTGTTAGAATAAGGATTTGAACAGAAGGAACTGACTCTGGCAGAATTTACAGCCATAACCATCACGCTGTACTACCACCTGTGAGCCTCACGTTCCTACATCTTACAGACTCATATGGGGTACTTGGGTGGTTACTTAACATTTCATCTGTGTATGTTATGTTCTCCTTTAAGACTAAGAGATCAGGTAGGATCGGCTATGGTTATTCTATATCTTTGGTTTTCTCGTTAGTAAACTAAGTACAGGATAGTAGTAGTAGTAGAATAAATAATAATAGATAATATTAATATTTACCAACGCTGAATAAGCTCTTAATTCTTGAGCTAAGAGCTTTAAATTTATTATTTTATTTACTCTTTCAAGTAATATTTAAAATAAACAGTGTATAGGAATATACTTATTATTATCCCACTTTACAAGTGAATAAAACAAAGGTTAGGGAGGTTGAGCAACTTAACCAAAGTCACAAGACTCCAAGTGGCTGGGCTGAGTCACACATCAGTCCGTCTGAAGTCCAGGCCTGTGTTCTAACCTCTGTGCCCTACTGCTTCCCATATACGTCACAAGCATTTAACACATATTTGCAGAAAGAATTAACAAACATTGTAATAGAAACTGTTTTTTGAGTGCTGAAGGAACATACATTTCAGGAAGTGTTTAATGATTGGATAAATTAGGGATGAGTTCTTGAGGAGCCATCCTTAAGCACCTAAAACTCTCTAGTATCTCCATGAAAACAGAGAGTCAGCTTTTATATCTAGAGGGTCTTCAATGATTCTAGTCACCTTTCTGCCTTACGAATCCTGGACAGGTAAGTGTATATTTGATTTTAAAATCACCTAGTGAATGATTGTCTTTAACATACACACACACACACATGCGCGCGCGCGCGCACACACACACACACACACACTGGATTCTAAACAATGCTGCATGTCAAACATGGAAAAACATCATGTCTTCATTATAATACTGTTTACTCTATGGGGTCAAATGAAAAATGAGGACGGAATTTGGTCCTATTTAAAAAGTTTCATTTTCTTATGTGATGAATTGGGCTTGCCTGTTAGAAAACAGAGCTATGGCGTTAAAGAGAGGCTCCCATGCTCAACAAAATCTCAAATATCCTAATATTTGCTGATGAAAAATTAAAATCTCATCACTTGTTTTGAATTTGAAAAATTCTAAGTCAGTCAATACAGCATTAGTAGAAAAGCCACTCCAAAGGAAGATGTCTAAATTTACTATTGATATCATGTGTTCAGAAAATTGTTTGCATTAAAAATTATATGGTTGATTTAATTTAAAACTTTAAAAAATACAAGCACATTTAAAATGTTGAGTTTAAAAATTTTGCTCCTGATGAATTAGTATGTATTTGGATTCTCTGCATTTTCATAGTTCAGCAACTTCAATATTATGCTTAGAATTTGATAATCATCAAGACACATTCTTTTAGTGAGTCGGCATCATTGAATCCACCTCTGTGTATTCATTAATTCCTTTTTCACAAGAGAAAAGGTTTGTGTTGTTTGAAGGGCGCTGACATCAGGAATTGTGATACTATCATTATTTTGTTTGTCTACTGTGAATACTATCTTTTTAAAATAGACGAAAATTCTTTTTGCTTCTCCTTTTCTTCTTTTTTGAGGTTTGACAAGAGGTTAGTTTTGAAGAAGTACATTCCATTTCTACATCCACTCCTCTTACCTCTTCTGTCTGCCGCCCCACACATACTTGCCAGATGCTTGAAAGTTTCTGAAAATCTCTTTTTTTTGCTATTACCAGGGAGGACTGTGATTAATATGAAATATGTTGCATTTTATTTGCTATTAGGATTTTCGTGGTGATAATTACATATTTACAACTAATTTATCCCTGAATAAAGCAGACATGTTGCCTGAGAAAAGGTTTAATCCATTTGGACTACAACCTCTATGTATATGTAAGAATCTCTAAGGTTTAATTTCTCCAAGTATATTTAAGATATGGATGTAAAATAGAATAGGTTTGAAATATTTGGGGCTTTGCCTCAGTGTTCCCAAACAGACTTTTATCTGAAAATGTTTTCTGAGTACATGGTAAGTCAGTAGAATGAAATAACTATAAAGACATCATCATTACAATTTCCTAAGTACGTGCAATCAAATGGATGTCTGATGCTCTTTATTTATTCCTACATGGAGTACAGTTAAAAAGGAAGAATTATTATGTAACTGATCTTGAGAGAAGACTTTTACACTTTCCAGAATCTCTGCCTATCTTGTGTTTGAAAAGCCAGTCCATCTTCTCAAGCATATAACTATTCTTTCAATGAGGGTCTATCACAACAAGGCAGCATTTTCACACAACTAAATCCTGTATGGATTTATTTTATCATAATGGAATATTAACTTGGAGTACTCAGCCATAGAAGACCTATGTATTTTTGGGGGGGCAAAAAATCTGGAACACACTTTTAATATTACTTCTACCGTGGTTATGAATAAGGGGAAGAAGAAAAAGAAGCTATATTCATTAATTTATAATGATAATAGCTGTATTTTCTTCCTAGAACAATATTATTTTATAAAAATGTGAAAACAGAGAAAAATGTAAAGAAAATTTAAAATGTTTCATACTACTCCCAGCATCCATAAATAATCACACTTATCATTTGCTTATGCTTTTCCAGTTCTTTTCCTGTGTGTATATCTTTTATAAAACTAAAATTAGACCATATTATATAATATAATCTGATTTTTCAAATTCACAACATATTGTAAACTTTTCTCCATGTCATTGAATATTCTTCTATATCATCAGTTTTATGGCTTCAGACTTTTCCATTCCATTGATGCACCTAACTTATTTATTTTATATGTTTTTCTTTTTTTGAGGAGGAGGGTAGTTTTGGCCTCCAGGATTTCTTACATTCTCCCTTCACCCCTGCCCCCATCCCACCTGCCTGCCCCTTACACACAATGCTGATTACAGATACCTCTTTACTCACATCCATGTTTATTTCCTAAGGTTAAAGTTGAAAGTAGAATTACTGGGTCAAAGGTTATATAAAAATTTGACCTTGTTATCAAATCACAATATATCAGCCTAATTATATAACATATAATAATTAATCAGCAATGCATGGGAGTGCCCATTTTCCACAGCTTTACAGGCATGGAATCTTCATTAAAAAGAAGTCTTTCCAAATTTGATAAATGAATAACTAATTGTTTGAATGTGTATTGATTGACAAATAATGAGGTTAAATATTTTCCATAAACATCTTATCTAATTATATTTCTTCTTTTGCAAATTAGTTACATTTTTGGTACATTTCTGGTAGCTTTCTTAGTTTTCATTTGGAAGCGTTCTAATATATATATGATATTTTCCCCAGTTTATCATTTACCTATTTAATTTGCTTTTAAATTTAATTTCTATTTCTTACCTTTCTAGTGGGGTTGAATATCTTTTCAAATATTTCTAACTTTTTGTATTTCTTCTTTTATATATTGCTTACATATATCTTTTGATTAATTTTCTATCTGGCTATACTTTTTCTGATATTGATTGGTAAGAATTATATACACATATTTGCATATTTTTGCAATACAGTAGTTTTTAGTTTTCCTCTAGTCATATTTATCAAACATTTCCTTCAATGACATGCTTAGAAGGTCTTTTTCAAATTGAAATTATAGCTGTTATGTATATATGCATTTTTATTGATGTATATTGTTAAATTTTAGGTTTTCATATCACTTAGAACTTATTTTGGTGTGAGGGGTGGATTAGGGATTCTACTACCCCCTTGCAATGGCTAGTTATTCCAATATCATTTATTGAATAAACAAGTCTTAGGTACCTCCAGAGCTCTCCAACCCATTAACCTGCCAGCTTTTATGTCCATCATCATTCTCTAGGTCCTCACTTATCTCATTACGTATTTTACATTCCATAGTCCATTAGTTTAATTAACACTTTTGAATTCACGTTTCTCCTTGCCCTCTCTTTTTTAAAAAATTGTACTTCCTATGGAATAATTCCACTTTTTGTCAAATGCAGTTTTGTTTCTGTAGCAGAGCAGCTGGAATTGACAAGAAAAACACAATGACTGGTCAAGATAACTGGCAAGATAACTCTCCCACACCTTCTTTTATTTTAATTCCCCATCACCCTCTACACTTCCTCACTCTCTTCTAATGATCTTCATTCTTATTTCACATAAGAAATGGACATAAATCAGAAGAGAACTTAACACCCCTCCCTCTAGCGATTTACCTGCAGCCATACCCACATCTTCTGCCTGTACTTCTTTTATAGTGTCAATTTCCCAATCTTCTCACCAGTTCACTGGATCTCTTCACCTCTAATCTACTTAAGGATTTTACTTCTGAAACCATCAGTTTTCCCCTCTCAACTGGCTTATTCCCATTGACTTATAAATATTCTGTAATATCTCCCATCTTAAAACAAAACTTTCCCTTGACCTCATAAACCCCAGTTTTTGCTCCATTTTTCTGCTCCCCTTTATAGCAAAAAAAAAAAAAAAAAATCCATCTCGATATCCTGTCCCCAGTTCTCTTCTGAGCCTCCTCTTTTTACAGTTGCAAATAAAGTATTGTATCATAGAACATTTGATAATACATATACAACTGAAGTTATGAATCATAAAAACAAAATCATTACACATGAACTTATCACCTTACTCAAGAAATAAAACAACGCTTTGCATTTACCTGTATGTTTCTTCCTTCTCTCACCCTCCTGCCTTCTCACCTATCATAGATAATAATTTATACTTTTTTTATGTTCTTTCATTTTGTAAAAGTGAATGGTTGTATTACAGTTGTTATGTATATATATATAGAGAGAGAGAGAGAGGGAGAGAGAGAGAGAGAGATATCCCTAACAATATATTGGTTAGTTAGGCTTATTTTTTTAGCTATATAGTGATGACATCACATTATATATAATCCTATGTAATTTGTTTTTTGCCACCCCATGTTAGAAATATCAAGATTCATCCATGTTGTTACATAGGCTACAATTCTTTCATTTTAACTATAGTTTACTGTTCATCCTATAAATATGCCAAAATTTATTTCCTTGTCAATGAACATTTGGAATACATTAAGTTTTTTGCTCTTATAAATAGTGCTACTATGAACATTCTTGTTTATTTCTCCTGGCACACATGTACAAGAGATCTCGAGGGATCTATGAGCAGAATTGCTGGGTCATGGCATATGTGAGTATCCAAATTGTCTTCCAAAGTGGTAGTTCTTTCATTAGCAGTAGTTTAGTTCCCATTATTTTATATTCTTGCCAACACATGTTATTATCAGATTTAATTTTCATCAATCTAGGGTAAATAGAATTATCTCAGTGGTCTTAATTTGCATATTATTGTTTAATAAGAATGTTGAACATATTTTCATATATTTGTTTGCCATTATTTTTCTTTCTTTCTTTCTTTTTTTGATATAATGCTCTTTCTATAGGTTGCCCAATTTACTACCGGTTCTTTATCTTTTTCTCTTGTTGATTTATAGAAGTTCCTCATATATCTTGATACTAATCCACAGTGTATCTTTTTGTCTGCTTAGAGGTTAGTCTTTCTCCTGTATGATGCTATCTTTTCATAAATAACAGTTATTAATTTTACTGTACCTGAGTTTACTAGTTTCTTCTTTTATGATTAGCCTAAGCAATGTCTTTCATGTCTTGCCTAAGAAATTCTTCCAAATATCAAGGCTTTATAGATATTTTAATAATTTTTTTTATAAAAAGTTTTAAATTCTGTCTACGCATTTAACCCACTCGGAAATGATTCTTGTTGGTGGTGGAACATAGGGATCTATTGTCATTGTTTGGTTCATATAGATGACCAATTGATTCAGCAAGATTTATAGGAAAAAAACCTTCTCCTTTCCCTGTTGATCTGCAATGACAAAACTCTGTCATAAATCAAATTTTCATGTATATGTAAATTTTCTCGGTTATCTATTCCTATTCCAAACCCACACTGTCTTATTATTATAGTTTCATAACAAGCCTTGATGTCTATTTGGACAATTATCCCTCTTTTTCCTTTTCCTCCTCCCTCTTTCCCCCATGTCAGATAGTTTATGCTAACAGTGTTCTTTATGGTGGTGGCCTTGGGCCACCAGTTTCACCTCTGGAGGTGCTGGAGACTGAGAAACTAAGGTCCATCACGTGGGCACTCCATGCCAACATGCCTGACTCTACTACACTATGGCTCAGGCGAGCCTCCCTAGTTAGCAGTACTTTGAACGTGTTGTCACTGGGAGAATTAAGCAGTATCTGTATGACTCCATTGGACGAGGACAACTGGAATCTCACACTTGTGCTCTCCTGAATTCAGCCCTCTGTGCCTTTCTTCTTTGCTAATTTTAATCTGTATCATTTGCTGTAATAAATGATAAACATGAGTATAAGAGCTTTTGTGAGTTCTTCTGGAGAATCACTGAATCACTCCCTGCAGGTTCAATGGATTTAGAGTAAAGCACAAAAATCTCTCTATAACAAGCACATAGATGGTCTGTGGGTTGTACTTTGAAAAACACTGAAATATCCCACAATATCCACTGCTACCAGAACTCATCCTGCTTTAGTTACCATTAAAATATATCACGTTAGGTGACTGCATATCCCAGAGTGCCGTGCCACCAGATGTGTCTTACCCCTCTACCTCTGGCCACAGGGTTTTGGGAAGAAGTGTTTGAATTACTTCTAAATTCCCTTTAAAAACGCAAATGGATTCACAAAAATGCAACTGGACTAACTCGGGAAGGGACAGTCAGTGGAGTCATCATATCTTTTGCACACTCAGCTTACATTAATTTAGCTATATGTCCCAGACAGAGTGAGAAGAAGAGAGAAACTGGGGAGGTAGTGGCAGTGGACTCTACTTGGAATTCCACCTATAAAGCATATGCCCTGAAAGGAGGATAAAAGGAGTCTATTCTGTTTGGTTCAGTTCCCATTATCTGTCATCTTAAAATGCTGTGTGTGATCCAGGATATTGATTGTTCAAACAACGTTATTCTCAGGCACAAGCCAGCCATGTCTTCTGGCTTCTAATGCTAGAGAAGACACTGATTGTGTTTGACTCGTAGAGAGGTAGTATGTTCATCTCCATGAAGCCTTACTTGGAGAATTTTCAAGGGTCATTTGGACTGTACCAGTTTTTTACTGTTTTGCTGACTTTAGGACCATACCTGGTATTATACCAACCTTCCCTGAACTGATGGGTGGTCAGGATTCTTAACCATCTCTGAAAATGCTAACGTGGTGTTTACATGTTTTCTGTATGGAGTGAAAGCTCTGAAATTAATTAATTAATTAATTTCTAGTGAGCTAGAAATTAACAGAGGGGCCACAGCTGAACCTTTCTATGCTTATTTACTAATGGGTTGTGCTGTTTTGTTTTTAGGCAAGGTGACCACAACACTGTTCTTTCAAATTAGCTTCCTCTATCTTAATGTGGAAATTTTTCCCAGATTCTTGCAAATGCTTGATCCCTTTCCCCTGATTTCCAGAATTGTCATAGATTTTTGCATTTTTGTGAATCCATGTCCGTTTTTAAAGGGCATTTAGAAGTAAGCCTATTGGGTACTATTAGCTGAATCTTTTCTAAAATGGGAAGTTTTTTTTTTTTAGTTTTTTTTTTTTTTTGGCTGCGTCGGTTCTTAGTTGCGGCACATGGGATCTTCCATTGTGGTGCGCTGGCTTCTTTCTAGTTGTGGCATGCGGGTTTTCTCTTCTCTAGTTGTGGCACACAGGCTCCAGGGCGCATGGGCTCTGTAGTTGTGGCGCTCGGGCTTAGTTGCCCCACGGCATATGGGATCTTAGTTCCCTGACCAGGGGTCGAACCCATGTCTCCCTGCATTACAAGGCGGATTCTTTACCACTGGACCGCCAAGGAAGTCCCAGGAAGTTTCTTGAAACACTTTTAACACAGTGCCTCCATTGGAAGAGCATTTTCTTCTAATGTACATTCAAATGTGAAGATTACCATTATGTTATGACAAATGGTTTTCTACTTTAATACTGATTATTTCCTTATACGTTTTGATGCCGAAAATTACTACCCATTTTCACCATCATCCTTGTTTCCTATAATATCCGTGCTTTTCCAAATTCTCACCTTTTTTTGAGGTGCTAGTATAGTATTATTTAAGCAAATAGGTAGCGGATGCCTTTTGGTTATGGTGTTAAAACTCAGAACTTCATGTCTCATAAGAAACTAATCTTGGGAAGGTATACCATTTAAAATAATTCCATTAAGTATTTTGGTGCTTAGAATTTTTTTCTTACCATACTTTTTATCTTTAGGAAATTGCAAGTCACACTGCCTCCCCCTGATAAGACTCTGTATATGTCAATTTAAACCATGCAGAAAGTTGTTTTGTCAAAACAGAGTACTATGGAAAGGCAGCATTAAATTAATTCTTATCTCTCCTGACAACTCTCTTCATAGCAAGTTATTTTACTTTTAATGTTCTATCTTTTTTAAAGTGAGAAATTATTAATATTTGATGAGAAGTAAATATTAAAGCAAGTTTCTCCCTTAAGGAGAATACTGTCAAATGTTTCCTCTACCTTTCTCTTGGGAAACCGAAAAACTATATACATAGAATGAAAAGAATATTGCCTAAAGATGTTTCTGATTTTCAATGAAATGTTCTAGCGTTTCTGAGCAGTTTGGCAAAAAAAAAAAAAACCCCCAAAACGCTTTCTTTTGTTTTCCTAACAGTAAATAAATGATGAATTTTGGAAATAATAATGACTGCAGGAAGATTGTCCTGCCTGTTAGTGAGCTTTTCTTCAACCTGCTTATTGTTTTAAAGCTAGTAACATAATTGGCGCCAAACTGGTGAAATGAGTCCTATATATTATCCTCCTATAAAGGACCGAGATACAATAAATTTAGTAGCTCATTTATTTTCCTTGTTATTAATAGGAAAAGAATATATCGGGGGCTTCCCTGGTGGCGCAGTGGTTGAGAGTCCGCCTGCCGATGCAGGAGACACGGGTTCGTGCCCCGGTCTGGGAAGATCCCACATGCCG